>NW_027555847.1:588323596-588701096 GCF_003287225.1 Phascolarctos cinereus | reverse complement strand
AAAATTAGCAGAGTTGTGTGACTCCCTCCAGCTCCTTTTAAGTATCATATGAGTAATAATGGATGAAACGTCGACATCCTCCAGTACTGAGACTTTGGCAAGGGATGAGTGGCAATATGTGGAGATAGAAATGGCAAATCACTCTAGTATCTTTGCCAAGAAAACCCCAAATGGGGCCACAGAATTAGATATGACTGAAAAATGACTGAACAACAATAAAGAAAGCGATAGGACAAAAAGATGAAATTCAAAAGCAGAGGGCAGTATAGTCCTGAGTTGGCTAAGAATCAAGATTGGAGAGGGAGATAAGTCAAAGAATGGGGATGGCTTGAGAAAGTACTGAGAGAGTAGAGGAATTGGAGGTCTTGCTGAGGGCAAAGAATAGGTATATAAAGGAGGAGGCATAGGGAGGAATGGATAGGAGGTTGTGGTCAGATAAAGGAATGCCAGTTTTTAATCAGAGGAGAGTAGGCTGACCACTTGGTGGTGAATTATTTGGTTATGGACATCCATTTAAAAATACAAAATGATCCTCAGGCACTATGCAGCCCCTTTCTGCAGTGAGGTGCAGGGTGGAGGCATACAGGGTAGAAGGGGCTAAGAATCACAGTTTTTAGATTGATTGTAAACTTTAACATAGCCATTGGGTCTATAAATGTGAGAACCTGGTCCTGTGGCCAATGAGTGAACGTGCCACTGGAAGAACCAAATCCTATCAACCTTAATATTCTCACTACAAACAAACCCAGCAGAAAGAAGGTATTTCCAGCTAAATGGAGGAATGGCTTACAGGGTTGGTGAGAGGCAAACAAAGGAGTTAGAGGGGTTGGTTTGATTGGGATCCTACAGGCAACAAAAATTTCATGAAATATTTGGCCTGATCAAGCAGTAAAATATGTATTGCAATCTGTAATTATAGTGCTTGTGATAAGTATTTGCAAAAAAGACCACCATGAAAATAATTGCAGCTTATGTACCAACATCTGTTCCAGAAGATGAATAGAGAAATTTTATGAAGAACTTGATAAGACCATCCATATTAAAGCAAAATATACTTTGATACTCGGCAACTTCAGTGCAAAGGTAAGAATGGGGGTTGGGATGATGAGAAATATATCAGAAAACATGGATTGGGAATATGGAATGAGAGAGGACAAAGACCTGTAGACTACACAGAAGTCTTGTTACAGTGTATAATGAATACTTTCTTTGAGGAAAGTATTTAGAGGGCACTGGAAATTGCAAGCACCCAAAACATTAAAAAATGACATTCAGTCAATAAACACATATTAAGTGCCTACTATGTGCCAGGCACTGTGCTAAGCACTATGTATACAAAAAGAGGCAAAAAGACAGTCCCTGCCTTCCAGGAGCTTACAATCTAATAGACAGAAAAAGAACCTCTTCCTGTTGTGGGCATCAGCTGTTTATGTAGAGTCAAACCATTAACTGACCTATTAGAGCAAATTTCAGAATGAGTACAGAGCTAGAAGAAATTTAAAAAATAAAAAAAGAATGTGAAATTAAAACTATACAATACTGGCCTATTTAAACTGTCTTTAGATGAAAGAATGTGATATAGATGGAAGAAATGACATAGACACTGTCTAGACTCCAACTCCAGGCTTGGAGCATTTTCTCTGGCTGTCCTCCATGCCTGGAACATCCTCCTTCTTCATCTCTACCTCCTGACTTCCATGGCTTCCTTCAAGTCATCCCATCTTTTACAAGAAGCCCTTCCTCAGCCTCTTTAATGCTAGGGTTTCCCTTCTGTTGATGATCTCTGGTTTATGCTGTCTATAGCTTCTTTGTATATAGTTGTTTTCATGTTGTCTCCTCCATTACACACCTTGAAGGCAGGGACTGTCTTTTGTCTTTCTTTGTATCCCCAATTCTTAGCACAGTGCCTGACACATAATAGGTGCATAATAATGCTTATTAGCTGACTGACCACAGTGATTTCATGTAGATTTTTAACCAATGTAAATCAGTGTGTCATAATGAGGAGTCAATCAGTAAACATTTGCCTTACTTGCCAAGGGAAGATTGATGGCCATCAAGGGCAGTATTGGTTTAGAGTATAAGATAATTGGTGAAGTCTAATAGAAAGGATGATAGAAGATGATAAACAGTATTACCTCATAAAACAGAAAGAAACAGGGGATGGTAAAAGCCAGTTTAAAGAGCATTTGATGACAGACCCAAGTCAGCAAAGTCATCCCAAGGGCTTTTAAAGAGGGAAATGGAAGTAGGATGATAAGACGTAGAAAAAAATGGGGGGAAAACTGCAAGTATATTTTATAACAAAGCTTTTTCACCTCTGGTCCTGGATGTGCTCGGAAAGGAGAGGCACCACTAATGAGAACAATGACATCAAGAGCAGCTAAAGCAGACAAAGTGTACTTAGAGGAGATGTATTCTGTAGGTGACTCAATTGTAAGGCTAAATTCATAAAGTATCTGAAGGAGAAAAAAATACCAAAAGCAAGAGAAAAATTAACTTTATTAATAACAATCAGTTAAAAGGACGTCAAAACTACCTACCTACATGCCCACATCTCCATCTATGTACAATTCTTTATGAGAATAATCTCACACACACATCAAAGGCAGCCTTGATGAAGGTATCAATAGGGAGCAGGCAAGCTTTCTAGGTTTATTCCATAGTAGAACTTACTGAAAAATGAAGAGAATCCCACATCCCACTGTGGCTGTTGCTCATTGATTATAGAAAAGCATTTGATTTCATAGGGAAAAACACTACATTAAAAGCTCTTTTCCAACGAGGTTTGTCTCATAAATCCATAAAAATTATTCAGGATTCCTTGAAAGATATAACAACAAAAATAATCTCATTTGAGTCAGGAAGACCTAAGTTCAAACCTGCCCTTGGACACTTACTAGCAGAGTAACCCTGGGCAAGCTCTGTCTGCCTCAGTTTCTTCAACTGTAAAATGGAAATAATGATAGCATTGACCTCTCAGAGTTGTTGTAAGGACCAAATGGGATAGTATTTGTAAAGCACTTAGCATAGTGCTTGGCACATAGCAGGTACTTAATAAATGCTTACTAACTTCTCTTCCTTTCTTTCTCCTTCCTTTGCATTATTGATATCAGGTAAGGTACAAACCAAGGGGATATATACTCACTAAAAGCACTTGTCACAGTCACGGAAGAAATTTAGAGCAGAGTTCAAGCTGAGTAGGAATTCCCTGTGAGTGGTAAGGGGCTTCAGAATGTACCTTTTCACAGAGGACATAATGCTGGTTACAGCATGCCCTGGAATGTTGCCGAGCCTCCCAGATACAATCTATAACCACTCAAAAGAGTTTAGTCTAATCATCCACACGGGAAAAACTAAGTGAACAAATAATACTTATCATTCAGACTGTAACATGAAGATAGATGAAGAACATGTAGAGCTAATCCATCTGTATACGTACACCTTGGACAGCATCGCAAACAAACAATGAAAAAGGTAGAGAATTAAGTACGCAGAGGAAAGAAAGCAGGATTGCTGATGGGAAATTTCAGAGCTCCCTTCAATGACCCAAAATTCCTCCCTGGAATGAAGCCTGTTATCCTCAATACCAATATTTTACCAGGGTTGATATATGCTTATGGATCAAGAAATATTATAGACCCCAAGAAATAATATAGATATATTGAGTATCACTCAAGGGTGATAGAAAAGTGCTTGATGGGTGTGAGCAGTCAGTAACAGTGAATAAGAGACTACAAAGAAGAACCAAAGCAAAGGATGTTACCAAAGAAAGGTCTGATTGAAAAAACCAGATGGTTGGTCAATGGCCCTAGGGAGGGATAACCACCAGACAGGTTGTGTGCTCCACTGGTATCTTAGCACTGTGAATGAAGGCTCCCAGCAAATGGACTACTTCCTTGCCCATTCCACAACCCCCTCCCCAACCCTCTCTGTATATACAGGGAAGAACATGGGTGAGTGTTGCAGAGGGCAGACAAGCATTGGTGGATTATGATCTATGTAATTATCATCATCATAGCCATCATGTATATGGGGCACTCTGAGGTTTGCAAAGCACTTGACATATGTTATTTACTTTGATCTTCATAATATTCCTATGAGGTGGGTGCTAATTTCAATACTAATTTTACAGATAAAGAAACCAAGGCCAGGAAAGGTTAAGCAACTTAGGCTGGATTTGAACTCAGGTTTTCCAAACCCAGTTGCAGCACTCTATTCACTCTACCACCTAGCTGCAACTCATTGTCATCATCATTATCATGGTCATGTCATCATTACTGGTGTTATTATTATTATCATTAGAGGAAGGAAACATGCATTTATTAAGAGCCTGCTATGTGCCAGGATTTGTGCTAAACTTTACAAATGTTAGCTGATTTAATCTTCTCTACAACCCTGGGAGGTAGATGCTCTTATTATCCCCGTTTCACAGATAAGGAAACTGAAGCAAACAGATTAGATGACTTGCCCACAGTAACATAGTTAATAAGTATCTGAGACAAGATTTGAACTCAGCTCTTTCTGACTGCAAATCTAGGACTCTATCCACTGAGCCATTTAGCTAACACGTATCATCATCATCATTATCATGTCACCAATATTGTTGTTTTAAAATAATTGTTATTAATAAAATAAAATAAATAATTTTCTATTATTATTATCATTGGAGGGAACATCTAAATTGATGAGACCACAAATCCATTTAACTAACTCAACAGGGCAGTGAAAGAACAGCATTTAGAGTCAGAGGACCTGGGTTCCAATCCTGACTCTGCCGTTAATTATTTATGTGACCTTAGGTCAGTCACTTAATTTTTAGGCCTGATGAAAAAGGGGTTGGAGTAGATAACCTCTACAATTTCTTCTAACTCCAAATTCTATGATCTCTTGTCATAGGACACTCAGTAAGTCTTTGTCTGGCATTGACCTGGGCCTTGATTCTACCCATTCCTTCTCCCCTCTGCCCCATTAGTTCTACAAATGAAGATTAAGGAATGGAGTGCAAAGGCAAGAATCCAGACGAATAGCCTAGCTTGTCACTCATGAGCAAGGTTAACCAAGTAGCTTTAGTCCAGACAACACCTTCTGCTTGCACTGAAAAATGAATTAAGGCCAACTGAGTACATCCCATACTCTCCAGGTTCATTACTTTGCCTTGGAAATTTTAAATTCATGGTGGAGTTCACCTAACTTTCTCCTTTTATGCTGATGAGGAAATTCAACTCAAGTGACTTTCCTCGGGTCACAGAACAAGTCATTTAAAAAAAAATCACAGAATTTATAAAATATCAGAGCCAGAAGGGACCTTATAGATCATTAGTCATTTAAGTGTAGTGGAAAAAACACTAGCTTTCTAGTGAGAAAGCCTAGTTTCTACTCTGCTAGCTTCTAGATGAGTGACCTCAAGCAAATCACTTTCTCTCTAGAGTCTCAATTTCCTTATGTTTAAAGTAGGGATCATACTTACAATATCTATTTTTAATAGGGACCTACTAGCCTTTGCAGTCAGGATAGGTTATTGGCAGTGGCCACAAGCGTTGCCCTTTCTTTTCTGCTAATGTTTCTGGTATTTTCTTGAACATTCTCTGTAATTTGTCTAGTCTGGCCCTAGTCACTAGAGTGCCCCAGGAGGTGACATGGGAAGGCAGGGAACCATGAGAGTCAATCAAATGAATGAGTGGAAAGGAGTGTTTTTCTCTTACTTAAGAAACCTCAGCAGAAGGTATGGACTATATGGGAAGGAGGGTACAATATTCTAGGACTAGGTGTAACCAGCACACTATCATTGGCAAATAGAAACACATTCCCTCCCCATCCATAGGGAATCCTCTTTAACTTGGACTTGGGATTGGATCTCCATTATAGAGGTAAACACCTTTGGTGAGTATGCATCTTTTTAAATTTTCTTTTGTTGTTGTTTAATCATTTTAGTTGGGTTTGACTCTGAATCCTTATGGGATTTTCTTGACAAAGATACTGGGGTGTTTGCCATTTCCTTCTCCAACTCATTTTACAGATGAGGAAACTGAGGGAAATAGGTTTAAGGGTCACACAGCTAGTGTTGAAGATTGGATTTGAACTTGAGAAGATGTATACACTGTGTTACCTACCTGCCCCTGCATTATGTTTTTGAAGGAAGGGTCACTGAAAGGGAGTTTTTCTACTATATTTTTCGAGGAATCTTGAATGATTTTAATGTATAGATAGTAGGCACCTTACTGAAAGAGAACTTTAATGTAGTATTTGATCTACCAAATTAAATGCTTTTTCATAATATAAAAAACCAGTAAGTTCAGAATGTTTTCCACATCTTTCAGTCAACTGCAAAATAGTAGAGATGTGATTCATTGTAGAATATTACTTGTGAAAGCCTGCTAGTTCGCTAATAATTTCCTGATTAGAGACACCATTGATTTGTGTATTGATGATTCTCATAAAGATATTGGGTAGGTAGGAAAGGAAAGTAGACACAGTGTTGGTAGTTACTGATGTTTTTGGAGTTGCTTTTTGGGGAATTAGTATTTGACAGATTGACTTTGAACCACTAATAGCTGATCTTTCATTCCAGTCATTTGACCAGATCCAAATTCACCTAACTGTGCAGCAGACATCTCTCTGTCTTATCAATAAGGACAGCATAAAAATTTTGGTCAAATCCTTTGCTGAAATCTAAGTTAAATATGTCCAGAGCAGTGGCTTCCAGCCACTTCAAAGATAAGGATCCATTTTTTAATGTAAAACAATCTCATGGATCCCTATTTGATTTTAGTTTGACTATTAATATGCATTGATTGAGAAACTACATCATTACAAAAATTACTGCAAAGTCAATAACAAATTTAAAATAAATTTGTATTTTATGAATGGCAAAATATATCTGCATGCATTTGACAAATATTAAGAGAAACCTGAATATATTTTATTGCTTCAACAAGTTAGATTTGCTTTTTTTTTTTTTGTCATATGGATTCTCAGACCTCCCATTATAACTTCCTGGCTCAAGGCTATCATCCCCCTCAACTAATCCCCCCCCAACCCCATGAGTCCACAACCCCCAGGGTAGGAACCTTTGTTCTACACAGCATTCTTCTAAATAGCAATGTGGTGTTAGAAGTGCAGTCTCATTAAAGTACAAAGGTTAGGATTAACCTTAATTTGTAGCCTATTTGCAGTTTCAGAGCCTAGGGTCTGTCTCTGCTGGAGGAGAGACACTGGTTCATACATTAGTACCCACCCTCCTCCTCTATAACCCCCAAATTCTACATTTTAGGTAACTTCACCTATAGAATTGGAAATTAAAAGCAGTTACCCAGGAGCAAAGCAAGACAGGACACTATGTGAGGTTTTACAAAAATAATTTTTATGTTTTTGTATTTGTGGTCAAGCTCAAAATAGTCTAAAAAAACCAAATTCCACTCATCATAACTGAAGAATAATGGACATTATATAAAAAAAAATAAAAGTAAGGTTAAAATTAAGACTTCACGATTGTGTTCATTACATGATCACATGCTATGAAAGATTTGATTTACCTCCCACTAAAGAAAAGAACATAATTCTGTGAGTACATAAGGAGCGATATAACTTTGATTCATAATCTCAAATGGAAGGCCTATAATTTATATCTTTTCTCCTTGAAAAATAAAAACCTTGTAGATTTAACCTTAAAACACTGAATGTAATTCCAAAGACAGATTTAGGTAAGATGTCAGATATTTTCATCAACTCACCAATCAATACCAGGAGTTTTTATGTTTTTTTTGGGGGGTGGGTATATTTAAAAGAACTCTTGCCCTCTTTTTCTTTCTCATTAAAATATCTTTTCTTGGGAGGGTGGGGTTGGTGAGGGCCAATGGGGAAGAGTGTAAGGAAGGAATAAACTGTATTTTCACTCAGAGGCTTAAAATCTCAGAATTATCTTCGCCTTTTCCTTCATTATCTATGGCCCATTATTTACCTGAAATTGGTGCATCAATGTCTTTACTATTATCCTTGCCTAAATCTTTTTCCTTTTAATAGAAATAGTAGAATAGTAATAGTAGAAATACCACTACTGGATTACTTTTCATTAAAAAAGGTTTTTTTTCTGTCATTTTGGTATCTTTACTGAGATCCTATTCTAATCATAGATTTAAAGCTGGAAGAGATCTCAGAGACCACACACACACACACACACACACACACACACACACACGCATCATCATCATCATCATCATCATCATCATCATCACCATCATCATTATCATCTCCCTGTTATTTTCATTCTGGGCCAATTTAGGCAGTGTGGTGGTCCCTTGCTCCTAGGGGCTTACAATATTGGTTCTAGCCTTATTTTAGCCCTACTGCAGCTCAGAGCTCAGGGGCTCAGATCATTCTCTAGCTTCCCAGTAGCAGAGATCCCTTGGAGGTTGAGTGACTTGCTCAAGGTCACACATGTAATAAGTGTCAGAGGTAGGATTTGAACCTAGGTCCTCTGAAGAGCTAGTGTGCTTTCCACTGTACCAACACTGCCTAGGCTACCTCATTGTAGCACAGAGGTAGATGATACCTGATGATTAAGCTAAACTCATTTTTTCAGAGGCACAAGCTCAACTACTCTGAGAAAGGTTAGAATAAAAATTAGGTGATGGGTTGTCTGTGATGTCCAAGGATCATTTGAGGGAGGCTTGTCACTGGGTTGGCTGCAAAATTATGAATATTTTGACTATAACAAAAGTCCATTCATGGAGGGGATATGCATATTGACAATATCACAGGTTATTAACTTATTAAAGTATGTCACTACCATGCTTATAATCCTCTTAGAATTTGCCATTCACCGTTCACAGGATTAAATCAAAGCTTCTCAATCTGACATTCAAAGCCCTCAATAATATGGATTCACTGGACTTAGCTAATTTTATCTTCTACTACTTCATAACACAATTCAGTTGACTAGAACAAGCATTAATTAGGCACCTACTATTTGCACAGGAAACACAAAAATAACTTGTAGGATTATAGATGTAGAGCTGGAAGGGACTTTAGGAGTCATCTATTTACAACCATTTCATTTTACAGATGAGGAAACTGATGGTCAGAGAAGCTAAATGTCCTGTTCAAGGTCACACAAGTATAAAGAGGCAGAACCAAGATTTGAACCCAGATCCTTTTTATTGAGGTAGTGAAAGGGAACTTAAAAAAAAACTTTTAAAAATGCACTAATTTAGAGTGAGCATATCCCAAACACCACTGAATATTCTAAACAGGAATCAGCTACATAAGGAGAGACAGAAGAATAGATACAATTCTGCTAGTGTCAGGGGTTGCATTTAATGGGTTCATCAGTTATTCTAGCTGTTTCTATCTATATGTTCTCCCCTCCTCCCTCTAGGGAAGAGGTTCTTAACTTGGAGTTGTTAAAACTTTTGTGTGTTTCTTTTTGTTTTTTAATAACCATACTTCAATGTAATTAGTTTAGTTGGTAATCTTATGCATTTTATTTGTTTAAAAGCATTATTCTGGATTTATGGGGCAGAACTAAGATGAGAAATTAGGGGCAACTACCCACCTGAACTCTCCCAACATTTCCCTCCAAACCACTTTAAAATAAAGCTTCAGTTCAAATTTTGAAGCAGCAGAGCCAACAAAAAGTAGAGGTGAGATATTTTTTCAGCCTAAGAAAACTTAAGAGGTAGGCAGGAGAAGTCTGTAACACTAGGGTGGGGATCTGATGGAAGTCTGTCCAGAGCCCACATATGGGATGGGGGCAGGGTTGTGGTGGGGCTGGGGAGAAGGGCAAAAGCAGCCACAGCAATAGTAGCAGCAGCTTTGGAAGGTTTCAGACCAGAGGCGGTAAAGGGTCAGACAACTGGTTAGAAAGAGATCCTTTGTAGGAGACTCTGCGGCACTGGGTACACTGGAGCTGATTGGCAACTCTATTGCCTATGTGCCCTTTGGGGTCCCAGTTCCAAAGCAGAGGAGCACTGGTGTCAGTCACAAGGGAGCAGGGCCCCAGATTACAGTTCCAAGGCAAAGAGGAGCACTGAGATGTGCAGCTGCAGGGGCCCAGTGGCTCTTCCTTGTTAAAGACCAGAGTGTAAACCAAGAGAGCAGTGACCATACCTGTCCCTTCATCACATCATGTTGGAAGCATTGAAAACTTGCAGACCCCCAGAACAAGCTCTGAAAATAACAGTGTGAAAAAGCCTGAAGCTTGGGACACCTCAAGATGAGCAGCACTCAACTTTAACATAAAATTCAAAGCCAAGAAATAGGCTAGAAAAATGAGCAAACAACAATGAAATTTGACCATGAAGAGCTACTACAGTGGCAGTGAAAACCAAGATGTAAACTCAGAAGAAAATAGTGTGACAACAGCTACAAAAAAGAAAAATGGTAATTGCACCCAAGCCAAATGAGAATTCCTGGAAGAGTTAAAGAAAGGTAAGGGTGGTATAGGAAAAATTGAGAAAAGAAATGAGAGTGATGCCAGAAAATAATGAAAAAGGAATTAATAGCTTGGTGAAAGAGGCATATAAAATACTAAAGAAAATAACAAATCTTAAAGAATAGAATTGGCCTAATGGGCAAAAAAAGGCACAAAAATTCACTGAAGAAAAGAATTCCTTAGAATTGGTCAAATGGAAAAGGAGGTATAAAAATTCACTGAAGAAAACAATTTTACAAAAATTAGAATTGGACAAGTGGAAGCTAATAATTCCTCAAGAAACAATAAAACAAATTCAAATGAATAAAAAAAAGGAAGAAAATGTGGACATTTTTATTGGAAAAAATAACTGACTTCGAAAACAGATTGAGGAGAGATAATTTTTTAAAATAATTAATTAATTTCTTTTTTAGTTTTCAATATTCACTTCCATAAGATTTTGAATTTTAAATTCCCCCTTCCTTTCCTTTTTCCTTTTCCCCCTCCCCAAGACAACATGCCATCTGATACAGGCTCCATTACATATTCATATTAAGCATATTTTCCCATTAGTCATGGTGTAAAGAAGAATTAGAACTGATGGGAGGAACAACAAGAATGAAGCAATAAAACAAAACAACAAAAGAAAAAGGAGAGCAAATAATATGCTTCCATCTGCATTCAGACTTCATAATTCTTTCTCTGGATGTGGATAGCATTTCCCATCATGAGTCTTTTGGAGTTGTCTGAGATCCTCACATTGATGAGAAGAGCCAAGTCTATCAAAGTCAGTCATCACACAATGTGTAGAGAAAAGATAATCTAAAAATTACTGGACTACCTGAAGTCATGATCAAAAAAGATCCTAGATATTATATTTCAAGAATTGCCAGGGAAAACTTCCCTGATGTCCTAGAATCATAGAGTAAAATAGAAATTGAAAGAACTCACCACTCACCTCCTGAAAGAGATCCCAAAATGAAAACTTCCAGAAATATTATGGTCAAATTCCAGAGCTCCCAGATCAAAGAGAAAATACTTTATGCGGCCAGAAAGAAACAATTCAAATATTGAGGAGCCACAGTCAGGATCATACAAAATTTAGCAGCTTCCATATTAAAGGAGCAGAGGGCTTGGAATATGATATTGCAGAAGGCAAAGGAGCTAGGATTACAACCAAGAATCACCTCCCCAGCAAAACTGAGTGTAATTCTTTGGGGGAAATGGATGTTTAAAGACATAGAGGACTTTCAAGAATTACTGATGAAAAAGATCAGAGCTGAATAGAAACTTTGACATTCAGACAGACTACCCATGAGAAGATACAAAGATACAAAGATAAGCATGAAAGAGTAATCATAAGGGTAATCATAATAATAAAGTTAAACTGTTTGCATTCCTGTATGGGGAGATGATGCATGTAGCTCTTAAGAACTTTATCATTATTAGGGCAATAAAAAGGAGTTTGCATAGACATAGGGCATGATAATGAGTTGATTATATTGGAATGATTTCCCCCAAAAAATGAAGGGGTGGGGAAAGGGATGCATTGTAACAATAGGAAAAGGTGACGTAGAACGGGGGGGCGGGATTTCTCACATAAAAGTGGCATGCAAGGAAGAATTTTTACAATGGATGGGAAAATGGAAAGATTGGCAGGCAATGCTTGAACTTCACTCATTGGAATTGGTTCAAAGAGAGAATAATATATACACACACACACACACACACACACACACACACACACACACATAGTTATGTGTTGAAATGTAACTTCTGGGGCAGCTAGGTGGTGCAGTGGATAGAGCACCAGCCCTGGAGTCAGGAGGACCTGAGTTCAAATCTGGACTTAGATACATAATAATCACTATCTGTGTGACTCTGGGCAAGTCATTTAACCCCAACTGCCTCACACACACACACACACACACACACACAAAACAATGTAACTTCCCAGTAGGCAAATAGGAGAATAAAGGAATAAGAGAAAGGGGGAGATGATAAAGGGAGGGCAGACTATGGGAGGCAGGGGTTAGAAGCAAAATAGACTTTTAAGGAGGGACAGGATAAAAAAGAGAGAGAAAGAAACAGAAGATAATAGGATAGAGGGAATCTTCCTTCCCATTAGCAATCATTAGTTAGTAATCATAACTGTGAATGTGAATGGGATGGGCTCACTCATGAAATGGAAATAGCAGAATGGATTAGAAACCAGGACCCAGCAATATATTGTTTACAAGAGACATCCTTGAAATAGAAAGACACACACAGAGTTAAAATAAAGGGCTGGAGCAGAATCTAATATGCTTCAACTGAAGTAAAAAAAAAAGACTGGGGTAGCATTCATGATTTCGGACAAAACAAAAGCAAAAATAGACCTAATTAAAAGACATAATCAGGGAAACCACATTTTGCTAAAATGTTCCATAAACAATGAAGTAATATAAAAAAATTTATAGCAAATTTCTCTGATAAAAACCTCATTTCCCAAATATATACTGAATATAGAACTGGGTCAAATTTGTAAAAAATAAGAGTCATTCTCCAATTGATAAAATGATTAAAGGATATGAACAGGTAGTTTTCAGACGAAGAAATCAAAGCTATCTGTAGTCATATAAAAATGTTCTAAATCACTATCAATTAAAGGAATGCAAATTAAAAAACTCTGAGGTATCACCTCATACCTATCAAAAGTGACAAATGCTGGAGGGGATGAGTGAAAAATAGGTACACTAATGAAATGCTGGTGGGGTAGGGAACTGTCCAACCATTGTGGAAAACAATTTGGAACTACTCCCAAAAGGCTGTGCAGACCTTTTGACCCAGCAATACCACTACTAGATCTGTATCACAAAGAGATCAAAGAAAAAGGAAAAGGACCTATCAGTACAAAAATATTTATAGCAGTTCTTTTTGTGATGGTAAAGAATTGGAAATAAATGGGATGATCTTTAATTGGAGAATGGATGAACAAGTCATGGCATATGATTGTGATGGAATTCTATTGTGTTATAAGAAATGATGAAGAGGTTGGTTTCAAGAAAACATGGCAAGACCTCTAAGAACTGATGCAAAGTGAAGCGAGAAGAAATAGATCATTGTGCACAGTAACAGCAATGTTGTAATGATGATCAACTGTGAAAGACTTTGCTACTCTAATCAATGCAATGATCCAAGACAATTCTGAAGGACTCATGATGAAAAATGCTATCCAACTCCAGAGAAAGAGCTGATGAACTCTAAGTGCAAATTGGAATATAATTTTCTCATTCTTTATTTTTCTTGCTTTTTAAAAAAATATGGATAATATGGAAATATATTTTGCATGATTCACAAGTATAATTGATATCATATTGCTTGTCTTCTCAGGGGGTATAGAAGGGGTGGGAGGGAAGGAGAGAATTTGGAACTCAAAATTTAAAAAGAAAAGAATGTTAAAAATAAATAATAAATTTTTAAAAATTTTTAAAAAGTATTCTGAGGTTTCATCAGACCGCCTAAGGGGTCCATATCACAAATAATCTTGCTCTCTCTGACCAAACTCTACCACTGTTGCTGTTGTTGTTCAGTTCTTTGGGTACCTCTTCATGACCCTATGGTCCATAGCATGCCAAACCCTTCTATCCTCCACTATCTCTTGAAGTCTGTCCAAGCTTATGTTTGTTGCTTCCATGGCACTATCTATCCATCTCATTCTTGGCCATCACCTTCTCCTCTTACCTTCAATCTTTCCCAACATCAGGGTCTTTTCCAATGAGTCCTGCCTTCTCATTATGTAGCCAAAGTATTTAAGCTTCAGCATTTGATCTTCCAAAGAATAGTCTGAATTAATTTCTTTAGGTATTGATTGATTTGATCTCATTGCTGTCCAAGGGACTCTGAAAAGTCTTTAGCATCACAATTCAAAAGTGTCAATTCTGTGACACTCAACTTTCCTTATAGTCCAACTCTCACAAGCATACACTACTACTGGCAAAACCATTGCTTTGACTACATAGACCTTTGTTGACAAGGTAAATTCTTTACTTTTTAGTATGCTATCCAGATCTTACCAAAGAGCAAGCATCTTTTAATTTCATGGCTACGGTCGGAGTCTGCAGTGTTCCTTGAACCCAAAAATATGAAATCTGACACTGTTTCCATTTCTTCTCCTTCTATTTGTCAAGAAACAATTAGATCAGTTACCATGATCTTAGGTTTTTTTTTTAATGTTAAGCTTCAAGCTTTTGCACTGTTCTCTTTCACCCTCATCACCCTCATCAAGAGGCTTCTTAATTCTTCCTCACTTTTTGTCATCAGAGTGGTAGCATTTGCATATCTGAGATTGTTGAGATTTCTCCTGGCATACTTAATTCCAGCTTTGAATTCATCCAGCCTGGCATTTCACATGATGTACTCTGCATATAAATTAAATAAGTTAAGTAACAATATACGACCTTGTCATATTCCTTTCCCAATCTTAAATCAATTAGTTGTTCCCTGTTCAGTTCTAATTGTTGCTTCTTAGCCCACATACAGGTTCCTCAGGTGACAAGTAAGATGATCTGGTGCTGTCTCTTTGAGGACTTGTCACATTTTGTTGTGATCCACGCAGTCAAAGGCGTTAGTGTAGTCAATGAAGCAGAAGTAGATGTTTTTCTGGAACTCCCTTGCTTTCTCCATAATCCAGTGAATGTTGGCAATTAGTCTCTAGTTCCTCTGCCCCTTTAAAAACCAGCCTGTTTTTTTCTGGTAATTCTTGGTTCATATATTGCTGAAGCCTAGCTTGCAGAATCTTAAGTATAACCTTATTGGTATGAGAAATTACCACAATTGTTCAGTAATTTGAACACTCTTTGGCATTGCCTTTCTTGAGATGTAAACTGATCTTTTCCAATCCAGTAGCCACTGCTGAGTTTTCCAAATTTGCTGGCATATTGAGTGCAGCACTTTAACAGCATCATCTTTTAGAATTTTAAATAGCTCAGCTGGAATTCCATCACCTTCACTAGCCTTATTGTTAGCAATGCTTGCTAAGGCCTCCAGGAATGTTTGGCTCTAGATCAGTTACCACACCATCATGGTGATTGGTGATGTTAAGATCTTTCTTGTATAGTTTTTCTGTATATTCTTGCCACCTCTTCTTAATCACTTCTATTTCTGTTAAGTCCCTACCTACCACTTTTGTCTTTTATCATGTCCATTTTTGCATGATGTGTTCTCTTGATATCTCTTAGTTTTCTTGAAGAGATCTCTTATCTTTCCCATTCTATTGTTTTCTTCTATTTCCTTGCATTGCTATTTAAGAAAGCCTTCTTATCTCTCCTTGCTATTTTCTGGAATTCTATATTCAGTTGGGTATATCTTTTCCTTTCTCTTTTACCTCTCATTTTCCTTCTTTCCTCAGCTAAAACCTCAGCAGACAGCCATTTTGCTTTCTTGTCTCTTCCTTTTTCTTTGGATTTTTTTTTTATTGTTATTGCTGCCTCCTGTACAATATTGTAAACCTCTGTCCATAATTGTTACAGGTAGTCTATCTACTAGATCTAATCCCTTAAATCTATCATTACTTTCACTTCATATTTATAAAGGATGTTATTTAGGTCATACCAAGAAGCTCATGATCTCAGTCACAGTCAGCTCCTGGTCTTGTTTTAACTGACTGTATAGAGCTTCTCCACCTTTGGTTGCAAAGCATATAATCAGTCTGATTTCTATATTGATCATCTGGTAATGTCTGTGTGTAGAGTCAACTTTTGAGTTGTTGAAAAAGAGTGTTTGTTATGACCAGTCAGTTCTCTTGACAAAACTCTATTAGCTTCTGCCCTGCTTCATTTTGTACTCCAAGGCCAAACTTGCCTGTTATTCCAGTTATCTTTTGATTTCCTATTTTAGCATTCCAATCCTCCATGATGAGTATGACATGTTTTGGGGGTGTTATTTCTAGAAGTTTTTGTGTTTCTTCATGGAACTGATCAACTTTGGCCTCTTCAGCATCAGTGGTTGGAACATAGACTTGTATTATTGTAATGTTGAACAGTTTGCCTTGGATCTGAATAGATATCATTTGGTCATTTTTGAGATTATATGCCAGTACAGCTTTTCTCACCCTTTTCTTGCCTGTGAAGTTATTCTATTTCTTCTAAGGGATTCTTGCCCACAGTAATTCTTGTCCCTATGTAATGGTCTCTTGAATTAAATTCACCCATTCTCATCCACTTAAGTTCATTGACACCCAAGATGTCAGTGCTTAATCTTTCCATCTCCTGTTTGACCACATCCAGCTTACCTTGGTTGGAAGATCTTATATTCCAAGTTCCTATGCAGTATTGATCTTTACAGCATTGGAGTTTCCTTTTGTCACCAAATACACCTATATATCAGCTTCTTTTTGGCTTTGGCCCAGCCACTTCATTCTTTCTGAAGCTGCTTGTAATTGTCCTCCATTCTTCCCCAATAGTGTACTGGACACATTCTGACCTAAGGAACTTATCATCTGGTGTCATATCTTTAATCATTTTAATACTGTTTGTGGGTTTTCTTGAAAAAGATACTAGAGTGGTTTGCCATTTACTTGTCCAGTGGATTACCCTTTGTCAGAACTCTCCACTATGAGTATCTTGGGTAACCCTGCGTGTTACAACTCATAGTTTCACTGAGCTATGCAAATCCCTCCATGATCCATGAAAGGAGCTCTATCATAGACTATACCAAAGAAAGGAGTATGAGATATGGTTGTAAAATTAGATTGGATCCAGATTATGGAGGTCCTGGAATGTAAGGATTAAGGGTTTATATTTTCATTAGTCATCAATGGGGAGTCACCAAGGGTTTTAGAGTTGAAGAGTAACATGACCAAAGTACCTCACTTTGAGTGTATACACTGCTCTAGCCTGGCCAATGTCACTGTCTTTTTCCCTGAATGTACTATACAGACTCCAAGCTCTTCTTGTTTCTGTCCTCTGAATGCCCTTCCCCTCCCTCCCACCTGCCCAAATCTTACCCACTCTGACAGGCCCAGTCCCAGCTCTACTCCTTCAATAAAGGCTTTATTTACCACATTTTACTCAACACTGATGGTCTCCTTTTCTGAAACCCTATAGAGAGACAGTTCTTCTAGCTTATGCCACTCCTTTGATAACAATAGTTGATGTTTACATGGTGATGGAGGGCAGGGATTCGGGCTCACATTTCTTCTGTATCTCCCTCAGTCTTGTTGGGTGCTATGTTGAGGCATCTAGGTGATCCAACAGATAGAGGGCTTGGCCAGGAGTCAGGAAGACTTGAGTTGAAATGAGGCCTCCCTGGGCAAGTCACTTCAGCTCTGTATGACTCAATTTCCCCAACCTTAAAAAGAGGATCATAATAGCAACTACCTCCCAGGGTTGTCATGAAGATCTTTGAAATAATATGTGTAAAGGGCTTGACACAGTTCCTAACACACAGCAGGCACTGAATAAATGATTGTTCCCTTCCTCCCTTGTATATAGTAGGAGCACTCTACTAGGTGTTGAAGGAAAAAATCTGTTAAATGAATTAAAAGTTAGGGTGGAAGAGAGTCATTCCTCTCCTCCTGAACAAGACTGGCAATATATGTGTGAAAGAGAATAATTTTTTATTCAAATATATGAGTGCTAAGGTGAGCTGAAAGGATCCTAATCATGGCTAGTAATTATTATTTCTATAATAGCAATTACAGAAGTGGAATTGGTAATGATACTTGGCCTCCAGGATAGGCCTGTACAATTGCCCTGTGGACCTAGTGCCTTTCATACAAAATTCTCAGGGTACTTAATTGGAGAAGTACCACAAGCAAAAAGAAAAAAGTCTGTGCGCGAATGAATAATTTCACATTTAAGGCTTGTATGATAATAACCAAAGACTTTAAGTCTGCAAAACAGCTTAGTGATAAGAAAATAATTGCACAAGAAAAATGCCTTCAAAAGAATTTTAAAGTCCTTGCAGAGGAAGAGAAATTACATAAGTACTTGGCACACAGACTTGCCAGAAAATCCAAACTTGTGAACATATAACCCTTTGTAAACTCTTTTTGACTCTGGTTTAGGGAAATCTCATGGATACAAGATTTGGGGGTAATTTGAATAAAACATAGATAGTAATCAGTACATTGCAGTCCACAACATAAGAGTGAAGATAGGGCATCTTTCCCTCTCTCTGCTCCTTTTCCATTTTCCTTTATGTGTTGCTTTCCCCATTAGAATGTAAGCTCCTTGAGGACAGGGATGTCTTTCTTTTTGCTTGCATTTGTATTTCTAGTATTTGCCATGCCTGCCACATAGCAAGTACTTAATGAATGGTTGCTGGGTGACTGACTGAATATCCCCACAAGAACCCACACTACAACATCTAGACCTCTGCTTGAAAACTCCAATGTAGAGAAACTCAGTACCTCCAGTGGCAGCCTCATTTTCCTTTTGGATTATTCTAACCAAGGTTTTTCCTAACATCAAGCCTCAAGTGGCTCCTTTGTGGCCTCATCCTGTTACTCCTGAGTCTGTCCTTTGGGGCCAAGCAGAACAAGTCCAATTGCTCTTTCAAATGATAGTCCTTCAAATATTTGAAGACAGCTAAGTGCCTCAGTGGATAGAGCCCCAGGCCTGGAGTGAGGAAGACTCCTTTTCATGAGATCAAATCTGGGCTTAGACACGTAGAAGTTGTGTGACCCTGGGCAAGTCACTTAACACTGTTTGCCTCAGTGTTCTCATCTGTAAAAAGAGCTGGAGAAGGAAATGGCAAGTCATCCTCATATCTTAGCCAAAAAAAAAAATGGGGTCATGAAGAGTTGGACATGACTGAACAACAATAATACATATGTATGTGTGCATGCTAACATACAAAAATTTGCATCAAAATAACTCTGATATGCTTGGGCCTGCACCCACCCTAGTGTCATAGACCTCTCCTGTGTATCACCTAAGGTGTCTTAGGCTGGAAAAATGTCTCCCTTTAATCTTTTGCTGGTTGTGCTGCTCCAAAATTTGATTTGAAGCATTATTTTAAAGTTGTTTGAAGAGGAATGTCTAAAGAGTTCAGCTGAGTCCTTGCAAATCCAACAAATTAGTAATGATGGCAAAACCTGGAAATAGCCAATATTAGAAGACTATGATAAGCACTTTGGAAGGCCTCATATATGCCAAAATATTTACAGCAGTGCTTTTTATGACAGCAAAGAACAGGTAACATAAGAGATGCCCACCAATTAGAAAATGGACAGATAAATTGTGCTATGTAACTGTAGTGGAATATTAACTGTACCACAGGAGATAATGACTATGAAAAATTTAGAAAAGCATAGGAAGATTTTATGAACTGATGATGAATGAAATAAACAGAACCAAGCAAGTGATGTATGCAGTGATTATAGGAACTGAATTCTGTGTCATCATAATGATCAAGTTCAGGTCTAGAAAATATGCCTTCCCTCCTTCTTTGCAGAAGTGTTGAGCTATGGAAAGGGACTATTACATAGACTGTCAGATCCAATTTGATGTATTGGTTAGAATTGCTGAACTCTATTTTTTCTCTTTAAAAAGTATCTTTGCTATATGGGATGGCTTTCTGGTGGGTGAAGAAAGGATATATTTGGAAATGAAGGTGATGTAAATACAAAAATTATCAGCAAAATAAAAAAGAGAAAAAAATGTTTTATTAATGTCTTTTGTCTTCACAAATCTTACCCCTACCAGGTCAAATCTTACCTTGTAGGAAAGACAATTAAGCAAAAACATCTGAAACAAAAACGTTGTGTGACAATGTATAGCATTCAGCATTTTGTCCTAGAATTGTCCCAGTTTTCTGTAATGAGAGAGAAGGTATGTTTCATTAGCTCTTCTCTAAGTCCTTAGCTGGTTTTTCAATCACTTAAAATTCAACTGTTGTTTAGTAATCTTTCATTTATACCTCTTGGTGCTGCTTATTTGGTTTTAAGTTCCCATGTTTCTACAATTATTTATATTTGTTATTTCTTACTGCACAATAATATGCTATTACATTTATATACCCCAGGTGTGAATCTGCTCACAAGAACTGATCATTAAAGCTCATTTTGAGCTTTTACATCTCATACCTCAGCTTTTTACATCAGGGCTTGATTTATTGTTTTGTTAATCATCTAAACTTCAGAAAATGATGAAGAAAATGTTAACAATACAGATTAACCTTAGAAGTATGTTGTGTATACGTTTTCCCCACCCCAAGAATCAGTTACTAAATATTTACCAACACCCTCCTCCATATACTATATTTTTCCATGCCCCACCCCCATCAATGAGCATTCATTTCTTTTCCATTTCTTTGGTATCTATCACAAAGGTATGTTATGACTATTTTGGTACGTAGACCATTGTTTCTGTCTTTGGCATCCTTGAGAGAATATACCCAGTAGTGGGGTTGATGTGCCAAAGGATATAGATAATTAAGTTACTTCTGCTGTATAATTCCAAATAGATATCCAGAATGGCTGGACCAATTCACAGCTCCACCAACAGTGTATTTATGTGTCCATCTTACCATGCATAGCTCCTCCAAAATCGACTATTATCATTTCTTTTCATCTTTGCAAACACATTGGTTGAAGAAGATAGAGAAAAAGAAAACCTATGAAGTATCAGATAAAACCCTTCAAATTAAATCAGCATATTCTTTATTTCTCATTGATTCCAAAGTAGAAGTAGCAATAGATGAGGATGACAAGATAAATATGTTTCAGGAATAAATAAGTAATGAGACTTGTTGATGGCATAGACTCTTTCATGAATTTATATTACATTGTGGATACACTTACACAAAAAACTTAGTAGTCACTAAATATGGTGAGCACTAAGTAAATATATATATATATATATATATATATATATATACACACATAATATATTTTAACAAACGGGAATTTACTCATTACTTATAGGGCAGTTATTTATAAATCAGCCATGTGTGTACAATCAGACCACTGACTTGTTCAAAATTAGTATAAAGCTAGAAGAGATAAATGTGAGGGGAAAAGGGAACAAGCATTTATTAAGAACCTACTATGTGCCAGACACTGTATTAAATGCTTTGAAGATATAATCTTGTTTGTTCCTCCCAACAGAATTTGAACCAAGGTTTTTTGTCTCAGGGTAACTAGGTGGCACAGTGCCTAGAGTGCTTGGGCTGCAGTCAGTTGGGAAGACCTGAATTCAAATCTGACCTCAGATACTTAATAGCTGTGTGACCCTGGCTGAGTCACTTAATCAAAGTCTGCCTCAGTTTCCTCAATTGTAAAATGAGGATAATGTTCTTTCCATTGTTCCATGATACTTCTTATATTTTGGTATCAAAATATTAACTTTATCGGTACAAAATTGTGATAATGAGTAGGAGTAGGGAAGGAATGTATGGACAGGCAGATTGTCTGATAAGGATCTGTGGAGTTTAAAGGACATTAAGCTGAATATGAGACAATAGTGTGTTCTTGTAACCAATAAAGTGATCAGCCTTGGACTGTGTCAAGACAGGCATAGCTTACTTACATGAATTATGAAGTAGTGTTATTACTGTCCTCTGTCCTAGTTAGCTCACGTCTGGAGTGCAATGCTTAAGTTCAGGCACCACCATTTAGGAAGGACACTTCTAAACAGGATAACATCCAGAATAAGATCTCTTAAAATGTTTGGTCGTGGATGTTCTGGAGAAACCTATGGAGCTCTTCTCAGAATATTGTTTCTAAATGCATAAAAGAAAATGCATGGGATTGCAAAGGAAGACGATTATATTGAAATAAGGATGTACTTTTTTTCATCCAAGTACACAGACCCTCTTGAAATCTATCTGTGGACCCCAGTTTAAGAACCTCTGGTCTAGAAGAAGGAGGTCAGAACATGAAAAGACTTAAGTCTCTCTGCCATATTATGACTAGTGGAAGGATCAAGGGCTATTTACCTTGGAGACAGAAAGACTTAGAGGAGAACATGGTAGCTGTCTTCCAATATGAGCGGCTGTTATGTGGGGGAGACACCAGACTTGTTCTTTTTGGTACCAGAGGATAGAACTAGGAGTGATGGGTAGAAGTTGCAAAGAGTCAACTTTAGACTTGACATCAGAAAAAATGTTCTAATAATTAAGACTTCTGACTGTAAAAAGAGTGGCCTTAGAAAGCTGTGTAGTAGTTCAAGCAAAAGTTGCGTGACTTTTTAACAGGTAGTTTATGCTAGGAATCTCTTCAGGTATGGATTAAACTTAATGGCTGTTGAGATACCGTCTAACTCTGAAATTCTGATTTGGTGAAAAAGATCGAATCCATGCAATAAATAACATTATAGGATTCTATCCCCACACCCACTAAGAGCAGACTCTTGGAGTGCTACCTGGTAGGATCCTTCAAATCACATCATTCAGGCTAGTTCTGCCTATGTTTAGGGCTGGCCTTGCCACAGCATCTGCTGTGGGTTCAGGGTTTTCATAGCAAATAATAGAGCTACTTCTTAGCAGAAGTATTTTGCAACTCAAGAACATAGTTGAGGTGGAATGTAAATGGACCAGGGCATCCTTGGTGGGAATCATGGAGCTCTACTGACACAGGTGTGTGGTCAAGGCATTGCCAATGCATTTGCATTGCAAATACTCTATAAGATTAAGCAGTTAGGATGCTTGTGTATGGTGCTGGACTTTAAGGAATTCTGCTGCTACAGTGCTTGGAATTCCTTTCTCAACGGATCCTTTTTGTGCATCTCCCTTTATTATTGGCTCCTAGATTATTATCGACTCTGGGACTATTTTATTCCTTAAACAAAAGATGCAGATAGGTGGCAAAGTAGATAGAGCACTGGCCCTGGATCCAAAAAGACCTTAGTTCAAATCTAGCCTCAGACACTTACTAGTTGTGTGACCCCCTTGGGCAAGTCATTTAACCTCTGTTTACCTCAGTTTCCTCAACTGCAAAATGGTTGGAAATAATAGCACCTACTTCCTGGGGTCAAATAAGATTATATTTGTAAAATGCCTTTAGCACAGTGCCTGACACATAGTAGGTGCTTAATAAATGTTTGTTTCTATCCTTCTTTTCTAGGAGAATGGGGATACCCACTACTCTGTGTTGATTTATAGGTGTCCAGAAGGAAGGAATTGAATTGAATTGGACTGGTCGGGTTGTGAGAGGCAGTGAACACTGATGAGAATTGTCCCTAGATCAAGCTATTGAATGTGTGAGGTTGTGACTCTGTGAGTCTCCTTGGCTCTATCCTGAGATAGATGCACCCTCTGACCACTAGGAATTCAGCCACCGTTGACATGTTGCTTTTACAACTCTGAGCAAGTCATTTAATCTTTTATGTGCCTCAAGCAGCACTCTAGGACTTATCTATTAAGTCATAGACAGTAAATCAGGCAGTCAGTAAACATTAAGCCAGGTAGTGTGCTAAGGGCTAAGCGATACAAAGAAAAGCAAAAGACTGTCCTTGTCCTCAAAGAGCTCACTATCTAATGGGAAAGAGAACACATAAAAGGAAGCTGAAAATGGGAGGGTGGGACCAGGCACTAGGGACATGATGAAGTCCTGCAGCTAGGTGGCAAATGATGAGGCTTCTGCCCTGGGCACTCTCCTTAAATCAAGGGTCTAGGACAGGGCTGTGGAACTTGCAGCCTGGAGGCCACATGTGGCCCTCTAGTACAGCCCTTCACAAAACAAATCCTTTTATTAAAAGTCTCCTGGCCTAGGAGGAGCCCTCAGATATCCACTCTTGGGACCCAAAGGGCAACAGGTACTGAGAAGGTGTGAGTTTTAGAACGTATTTGTTTCAATTTTGTGAAAGAGGAGTGTGATATGCACTGGAAAAGGAAATTCCCATACATAGAGTTTCTTACATTATCATCCTCAATTCCTCTCTCTCACTGCCCATGGGCCCCCTCACCCCCATCCCCTATCCAATCTGTTTTCAGGTCCTATTAATTTTACCTTCAGAACATCTCTCACACACACCCCTTCTCTCCTCTGACACTGTCATCACTCTACTATCACCACTGACATTGTCGTCACCTCATGCCTGGACTATTGCGATAGCTGCTGGCTGGTCTCCTTGTGTCCACTCTCCCCACTCTAGTCCATCCTCTACTCAGCTATGAAATTAAAAAGCGGATCTGACCATGTCATCTTCCTTTCCCCATTCAATAAGCTCCAGTGGCTCTCTATCACCTCCAGACCAAATATAAGACATCTGAATCCTTTGAGAGTCTGTCCCCTACCTACCTTTCCAGTCTTCTGACACCTTCCTCCCCATCATGTACTTTGCAATCCAGTGACATTGATCTCCTTGCTGCTTCTCACGTAAGACACTCCGACTCGTGACTACAAACATTTTCACTGATAGCCTCCCGTGCCTCCAATGTTATCCGTCTTCATCTCCACCTCCCAGCTTCCCTGGCTTCCTTCAAGTTCCAACTAAAATCCCACCTTCTCAGAGAGGACTTTCCTGATCCCCCTTAATGCTAGTCCCTTCCCTCTGTTAATTATCTCCAATTTATCCTGTTTGTAGCTTGTCTGTACATGTTGTATCCCAAGTTAGATTGTGATGAGCTCCTTGAGAGCAGGGACCTACTGTCTTTTCCTTTTGTTTATATCTATGTTGTGCTTAGCACAGTGCCCGGCACATAGTAGATATTTAATAAGTGCTTATTGACTGAATGACTTTCATACACAATATGTGTAAATTATTTCCTTTTAAAGCATTTGCATGTTTTCTGTATGTACATATCGTCAGATTATTTGACAATCTTTTTTTTTTTTTAAAGTTTAAATGTAAGTGACTGGGGAGCAGCTAGATGGCACAGTGGATAGAGCACAGGCCCTGGATTCAGGAAGACCTGAGTTCAAATCTGGCCTCAGGTACTTGACTTACTAGCTGTGTGACCCTGGGCAAGTCACTTCATCCTATTGCCTTGCCAAAAAACAAACAAAACAAAACAAAACAAAACAAAACAAACAAACAAAAATAAATCCAAGTGTCTGGTTCCTTTCTAAATGAAAGAAATCCAAGAGGATGCACAGGGAAAAAGGGTCTCCAAAGTTTGTATATTCTGCTTGTCAATATACTAAAAAAAAAACCTCTTAAAAGTTGATTGAAAGAGATACCTCAAGATGAACCATAGCACCCCCAGATTACTGAAGATTCCTAGACAGCTAGGCCATGCTGGCACAACAGCTTAGGAGTTCTATTTAAAGGGTTAAACTGTGGACATTCATTAAGCAGATTCTGATGACAATATTTTAATAAAGCACGGGACAGCTAGACCCTATCAGATGGAGGAGAAAGAAATCTGCCACGAGGGCAACTTTGATTCTTGGTGTGCTTTGTAGAAAAAGAACAGAAATAATAAAGGAAGAAGCTGATATTGACAAGGTGCCAGAGTGTGGAATAGGTTTGGAGACATTAGAAAGGTGGTTACTTGTTCTCTTCCTTCATCTTGAGAAAATGCTCCAAATGCCATCATGTAGAGAAAGCTTTATTAAAATGGTCTTAGACAAGGAGAAGTTTGCTGGAGCTTGGAACTCTGTAAACCTCTAGACATTTATTTGTGATGCTTAAAATGCTTTTACATTTTTGTAATAATACATTTCCAATTAGACATGCCAGTGTAACAGTGAGATTTTTAAAACAGTTTTTTTAATAAGAAGACTCGTTATTACTTTTCTCTTGCCATGGGAGCTGTCACCTGTTCTCTTAGCCAGTGTCTGTGCACAGTGTTAGGAATAACATTTCCAGCTAGATATGGAACTGAGGTCCAAATATAATCAGCAAAGGCTCAACGAAGAAGCATTGCATGGTAGTAAAAGGAGTATTCCCCAGGGATCTCCTATGGTGTTTTAAGCCCTTCATAACCTCACTATAGTCTAGCTTATCTTTTCAGACTGGTTATGTATCACTTGCCCTCATGCAATCTACGCTCCTGCCCAATTGGCTTACTTTGATGTACTCCATTCATGCCACTGCATTTCCTGCTTCCATGACTTTGTACAAGTAAGTACCTCATGCCTAAAATGTTTTGCTTTACTTCTTGGAAGTATACTTCTTTCAAGGTTCAGCTTAGGTACCTATCTACTGATTTCCCCAGTTGTTACTGTTTCCCAGCCCAAAAACTATATCAATTTTTGTATTTTTTTTTGTATTTATTTATCTCTATACATACTATACCTTGAGGACAGGAGCTATTTTGTTTTTATCTTGATAGTTCCATTGCATGGAAGAGAATAAGCATTCAATAAATGTTTGCTGAGCTGAAATGAATTTAATCAATTCCTTTTCAGCCCTCTTCTCTTCCCTCACTATATTATTATCTCCCTTGACAATCACATACACTCCTAACTTTTTGGGTCATTTTCAGATCTGTATCTTAAGCCTCACCAAAGTTCTGGTTCTGATTCTGGTTCTCTAGTTCTGGTTCTATATTCTAAAGTGATAGCTCCTACTTGGATGTCCTGCCATTTCAAAATCCACTCTTTCAAATTCAATATCCCAAATTAAACTTGGCACCTATTCTCCCAAAATTGCTCCTTCCCCTCTAGGATATTTGATTTTTTTCATCCAGGCCCAGAACTTTGGAATCACCTAGGGCATGTCCTTCTCCTTCATTGTCTCCCCCCTCCTCCATCCAATCAGTTACCAAGTTCTGCTCATTCTATCCCTACAATATTCATCACATAGAGCCCCACCTCTCAAAGTACATTGACAATATACAAGCGACTTCTCACTTGTAGTAGCCTTTTAACTACTCTCCCTTCCTCTAGCTTTTACTCACTCCGATATATCCTGCACACTAATACCAAGTTAATCTTGCTAAGGAATCATTCTAATCATTTCTCCTTTTTGTTCATTTCTCCTATTGTCTAGAAAATGAAATCTAAACTCCATAGTCTACAATTCAAAGCCCTCATGACTGGACCACAACCTATATTTCTAATATTATTTCCTACTATTCCTCTTTAAACACCCTTTTCTTCATCCAAATGGGACTATTGGCTATTCCAAAAAAGGAACTACTGGAGTCCCTTGTTTCTTCCTTTATCTTCATATGTGACTGGCTCTGGCCAAGCTTTACTTCAATTCCTGATCATGGGGCAGCTAGGTGGCACAGTGGATAGAGCACCCACCCTGGATTCAGGAGGACCTGAGTTCAAATCCGGCCTCAGACACATAACACTTACTAGCTGTGTGACCCTGGGCAAGTCACTTAACCCCATTGCCTAGCCAAAAAAAAAAATTCCTGATCATGTCATCATCCACCATGCCATCTAGGCCAGAAACCAGTCTTCAGAGAGCTAAATTCTTATGCCTGAACTCCTACTCTGGGGCCCTGCCTTGCTGATTGGTGTTTACCCAAGTCACCCATTATATCTAGGATGGATACCAGCATGCTTCACTTCACTCTCATCTTGCTACTGCCTCCCCTTTCCAGTTCTAGAATCATAGTCAAATAAACTCCATCATTGCTCCTAGAATGGGTATGTCAGTGTACTACCTCATGGCTCCATTCACTATCCCTATAACTTTCCAAACCAAAATATCCTACCTGCTCTAGATGTTTCCTCTTATTAGAATGTAAACTCCTTGAGGGCAGGGACTACCTTCACTTTTGTATTTGTATCTATACTCCTTGGCACTGTGCTTGGCACATAGTAAGTCTTTGCTAAATTAATTTTCATTCATTCATCTGAAATGTCTTCTTTTACTATCTCTATTTGTCTCCATAAATACTATTTTTGGGGTCTAACTTTGTCCCAACTGCTCACAAGTTCTTCTTTAATCCTTACAAATAATCTCTCCTCTGCCAAATCCCAAAGCAGTTTCTATGAAGTCAAGTCACCAAGACTTTATTAAGAACTTACTATATGCTAGGCACTGTGCTAAGTTCTGGGAAAACAAATTCAAGTAGAAAAAAGATAGTCCTTACCCTTAAGGAGCTTACATTCTAATGAGGGAAGACAACACATAAAAAGAATCTGAAAAGAGGAGAAAGGGGGAAGGAATGAAAGTACTCAGTTTGGGGACATGGTAGAGAAAGTTAACAGAGTCAGGAGTACAACCTGAAAAGGAATAAAAATATGACTGGCCTGTATGTCCTCCTTAAAATGGAGGTACTGGGAGGAACAAACCAATCAGAGGGAGAGGCCACAGCGTCAAAAGATATTTCCAATGTATGAAGTCCAGGAATAAAATGAGTTTCTAAGGTGAAAAGACTTTTATGGTTTATAGAAACACTGTAAAGTCAGGAATACAGCCTAGAGAGGGATAAAGACCTCTTTGGGCTTTAACAAAAATTCAATTTAACATAAAAGATTTGGGTAAAAAAAATAGCAGATTATATCATATTATCAGTAGATAGGCACTAATCAGGGACATTGGGGAAATAGCTGATCTTTTCTTAGGACTGCCGTCAGAGTCTTCTGTTCTAAAATGTCTCTAGGACTAATGACTCTGGTATTTCCTTTCTCTTCCACAATTCAGTCCTACCTTTGCTCCTCAGGAATGTTTTAGAGATGCTATGTTTGCTCCATTATTTCAAATCTAGACCCTCAGAATCTCTATCCGGTTCTGAGATAACTCTTCCCCTTTTTACAAATTTCATACAGTGTGACCAAGGCCCTCCCACAATCACTTTGATTCATTCAAAATGGTCTACAGGCCCCATTCACATTTGGTTCTGATTGATTCAATCTAGAAGTGATCTTAACCTAACAAAGGTTATTACTTTTGAGCAGGTGGGATAATCAATATAGCCCCACTCCTACATTATTAATATATCAATTCATCAATAATGAGTTGCTTTGGTAATAGAAGTCTATAATAATAGCTAACATTTACATAGTGCTTTTAAGATTGGCAAAGAGCTCATTTGATCCTCATAACAACCCTCTAAGTCAGGTGCCATAATTATGCTTATATTATAGGTGAAGTAGTAAGAGGTTAAGTGACTTGCCCAGCTAGTGAATGTCTTTGAACTTAGGTGTTCCTGACTCCAAGTCCACTGGTCTATTCACTATACTACCTAGCTGTTTATGACAGCTTTCAGTTCTGAATGAACAATTAAACAATTTGATTATTTGATTTTAAAGAGGCATGTACAGAAGATGGAAGCCTGAGTAAGTAACTAAAGATAAAAACAAAAAGAGTGCCTTCATCTTATAAAAAGTGCCAAGCATACAAAAACTCAGTATAAGCTGGGAAAATGCTTATATAAACAAAAGATCTTTTTGTTAGTTAAGTTGGTAGCAAAAATAAGGTCAAAGAAGGGATAGGGTCACCATTCAGGGTGCATAAGACAATGGTAACTGACAACATAGAGCAGAACTACACAATTTTAATTTTGTTTCTGTTTTTTTTTTTCCTATCAAAAAGAATCATCTTTAGACTGGGAAGGATAAAACAATAAAAAAAAAGAATTATGGAAAGTTGAGACTCTAGATCAGCAACCTTTTGTTCTGTGAAGTTTAGATTAAGTCAAAGGGACACATTTGAGGACCTAGAGGGCCACATGTGGCCTTGAGGCTCCAGGTTCCCCACCCCTGCTCTAGATAAATGACAAGATGTTAAGGGAGAACCTACTTGCCCTCAATGAGGTCAAATCTTGCCTAGATAAATTACATGCCAGGTTTATAGAAGAATTTGTGTACCGATTGCTGAAATATTGTCAGCAGTCTTAGAAAACTGTGGAAAAGGACAAGATGTTGCAAAACTGGTGACCAATAAATTGAGCTCTGATTTGCATTCAGGAGAAGACTGGAGTAGACTCATAACTATATGTGCCAGTGAAATCAACTTTGATCTTTAGCAAAAGTGTATTAATAAAGGCATACATAAAGGTGGGGTTCAGCCTAGACAATGACCTATACCACTTAAAGCATTAAGATACTATACCCTGATACATTAACCAGGCAATACTACTTCCCTATTGAGTCAAACATATGCTTTACATTAAGTGCAGAAAAAAGCCCTTGATCAGTTTAGATGTGCTTGAAAGCCATTGGATTAACTAGAGGGAACGTTACTTAGGAAATGGATTTAGATTGTTTGAGGAAACTTAGTCATTCCCTTTGATTCATCTAGAAAATAGCAAATTAGTTTGGAACTGAGAGATTCAAGTGGCTAGTGGTGGGAAGAAGAAAAAGTCCCCAGTGGAAAAGAATAACTTGGGATGGGGTGTGGAGAGAAGGCCCTGACCTTAGACTCAGTTTCCTCTCTCCCAGCCTCGTTAGCCAGAGAAGAACTTTGTGAACTTCAGAGACGAGAGGATTGGGACTTGATCATTGTTGTTATAACAGCAACAGTTGATGGCGGTGTCTGCACTGGGATCTGAGGACAAAATGGATATGATGAAAAAAGGTAGATTCAAGTCTCTACAAGAAGCCCAACAGGAAAGCTATACCTTACTTAAGGGGAACTTCATAAGGACCCCATGAAGAGGAGAAAAGGACTTCCTGCAACCATTATATGTAAGTTACTCTTTGCCACTTGTGCTCTAAGCTTGAGCCCACTTTCTCCCAGACTTTGAATTTACTTGTGGAAGAGTGTGTCACAGACTGTTGGAGGGTTGTTTTGTTGTTTTATATGTGTTTCTAAATGCTAATCAAGTATGGCTAGCTAACTGTTATCAACTGCTAATCATTTGGGGAAGCATACTGATGGGGGCTCAATTTAGCATCAGAAAGACACCCTTTTCCCAATCTCCAGAACTTTTGAGATGGAGATAGAGCAGCAAAGCTCAAGGAATCTGGTCAGCCAGCTCAAACTGGAAACAAAGTAAATGCCTATTGATTCAAGAATGTCTTGCCAAATTGTGATATGTGGGTATGGTGTGAAATTACTGTGCTATAATGATGAATACAAAGAATATGGGGGAACACAGGAAAACATGTCACCTGATGTAAATTAAAGTAGTATCAGGAAAACAATAAAACAATGACCACAACAATGTAAATGGAAAGAATAACAACAGTCAAAATTAAAAATGAATGTTGAGTGATTATCATTTCCTAAAGAAGAGATATGAGAGTATATCTCTCCCAAGTCTTTGAAGAAGTGGGTGACTATGGGGGTGGAACACTTGATATACTATTGAACATGGTTGGTATGTTAGGTTATGATATGGTAAGATAGGATATGTTAGGTTAGTTTTTCTGAACAGTTTTTTTTAATCTCTTTTTTTATTCTGTTATAAAGGATGGCTCTTTAGGTGTGGTGAATATATAAACAAATAAAGGTGATACAAAAATAAAAGATATAAATATAAATTTTTCAAAAGATCCCCAAAAGCTAAAATAATAGAACAAATCTAATGACACATTTTTTCTTCTTTTCTTTTATTATACAGCACGTGCCATAGCAATACAATGATTTCAAAATACAAATGGTACAATTTAAATTGAATGCAGTTAACTCATTTTTTCAGCGGATAAAGTATATTCATTCCCAGTAACAGTAATATCAATAGCAATCCCATACTGTTTAAGTAGCACATTGATATACTTTTTAAAACAAGATTTCAGTGTATTTTCTTTTTTAGTAGTATTTTATTTTTTTCCCAATTATATGAAAGACAATTTTTAACATTCGTTTTTTAAAAATTTTGAGTTCCAAATTTTCTTTCTCTCTTTCTCATTTTCCTCCTCCCTAAGATGGAAAGCAATTTGATATAGGTCATATATTTGTAATCATGTAAAATATATTTCCATATTAGTCATGTTATATAAGGAGAAAGAAACTAAAAGAAAAAAATAACTGCAAAAAATAAAGAAAGTAAAAAATAGTATGCTTCAATATGCATTCAGATTCCATCAGTTAGTTCTTTCTCTGGAGATGGATAGCTTTTTTCATCATGAATCCTTTAGAATTGTCTTAAATCATTGTATTGCTGAGAATAGCTAAGTCATTCACAGCTGGTCATTGTATATATAATATTGCTGTTACTGTGTGCACTGTTCTTCTGGTTTTGCTCACTTCACTTTGCATCAGTTCATGTAAGACTTTCCAGGTTTTTCTGAAATCATCCAGCTTGTCATTTCCTATAGCACAATAGTATTCCATTACAATCATATACCGTAACTTATTTGGCCATTCCCCAAATGATGGGCATCCCCTCAATTTCTAATTCTTTGCCACCACAAAGGAACTGCTAGAAATGTTTTTATACAAATAGGTCCTTTTCCCTTTTTAAAAAATGTCTTTGGGGGCAGCTAGGTGGCACAGTGGATAGAGACTAGCCTTGGATTCAGGAGGACTTGAGTTCAAAACCAGCCTCAGACACATAACACTTACTAGCTGTGTGACCCTGGGCAAGTCACTTAACCCCATTGCCTAACCCCCCAAAAAAATGTCTTTGGGGTACAGACTAGTAGTGGTATTGCTGAATCAAAGCAATGCCTTTTGGGCATGGTTCCAAGTTGCTCTGCAGAATGGTTACATCAGTTTACAACTCTACCAACAGTGCATTAGTGTCCTGGTTTTTCCACCTTCCTTCCAGTATTTATCATTTTCCTTTTCTGTTGTATTAACCAATCTGATAGGTGTGAGGTGGTACTTTAGAGTTGTTTTGATTTGCATTTTCTCTAATCAATAGTGATATCGAGCCTAGTGAAGCATTCTAATCAAGTATTGGGATAAGAACAGTCTTACATTGACAGGTGACTGATTTCAGTAAGGTTTAGTGAGAAAGATATCAATTTATACCTGTAACATAGATCTTTGTTTTTAAAATTTGCTCTTAAAAACTTTTGTCAGAGTACAGTCTTAATCTCTAATTGTTTTTACTTCATAATGGTTATATGCAAGTCCTAAAAGTCATGCTTTTTGGACAAGAGTCTAATTAGCCTGGACTACAGCTATGATTGCAGTTATGACTAATAACTCTAATACGGATTATAACTATGATATACACTTCTGATGAATAATCACCATTCCCTGTTAACATGGCTCATGCCATTTTCCTATTTTCTGCTTGCTACCCACAGACAGATAGAAAATTGAACCTGCAATATCTCAATGAACATAATTATGTGACTAGACATGACATGGCTGGTTGTTCACAGAAGCAAACACATATTAAGATACTTGATGCAGCATTTGTTCAATGTAGAAGTTATGGTCAAACAAACTATATAATAACAAGAAGCAAACTTGTAATAAAACAATAAAAATATGCCAATGGGTAAGGAGCCCACCTTTGACTAAACCCAGGAAGTCAGCCCAGACAGAAGATTGACTAGATCTCTGAGTACTAAGACATGTACAGTTGAGTTTGTTTAGTTCTGCATGACTAGACCTCCCATGAAAGGCCAAAGGCATGTAAACGATACTATTTCTACACAATGTTCAACTCACTGTTCTAGCAAGACAATCAGAAGCAGAGATGGAAATTCTGGAGGAATTCTGGACCTTAGACTAATGGCATGAGAGTGTGGAAATCTGTCCTGGATGTTTTGTCATTAGCAGGGAACTCTGACCTCTTTTAGCTGCAGGTAGGTCTTCATAGAGCGAGATAAGTTGACTCATAGGCCAGCCTACACCTAGAGAACATTCTGCCGTCATGGCTGGTCCTGTATCCCTTTCTCTCTGACTTACAGAAGCTGCTTCTTCCCTCTACTCCTAAGCCAAAATGGGATAATAGTACCTACCTCCCAGGGCTGTGGTGAAGATCAAATAAGATAATAATTGCAAAGCACTCAGCACAATGTAAGCTCTGTTGAAATATTAGCTATTATTATTTTGTTTCTGTTTCCTTTCTGCAAGGAGAATGACCTTTACACTGGAAATGACATAACAAAAATGACTAACGGAATTGATATACAAGATAAATAGGGGATAGTAAGAGGGTACTTAGTTGCCTTTGATGAATTCAAGTCATCTGGCCCTGATGAACTGAATCTTCTTGGGTACTGAAAGAACTGATAGATGTGATTGCTGAACCACTAGCAGTGATACCCCAAAAAATGGAAAAGAGGAGTAACCATAATACTAGGGAAGGACAAATGTCTCCATTTTCAAAAACAGAGAAGGGAAAATAGTCAGAAAACTATAGACCAGCAAGTCTGAATTTGATTCTTGTGAAAATTCTGGAATAGACCATTAAAGAGATGGTTGATAAATATCTGGAAAGAGAACCAGTGATACAAAGTGTCAGCATGCTTTCATCAAGAATAAGTTGTGTCAGACCAATCCTATTTAATAGGGTTGCTGAACTAGTAGATGAGAAGAATGCTGTAGCTATACCTTAGATTCTGCCAAAGCTTTTGATGTTATTCTTGCTGAAGATAGAGAGAAATTTATATTGAACAATAATATAAGGGCTCAAGAATATTTAATGACTTTATATCATCATGACAAGAGATGCCCATGAACACCTCAGGGATTTGTGCTGGGCCCTGGGGTACTTAAAATATTTATCAGTGCTTTGGATAAACACATGGGTGATATGCTCATTCACTTTTCAGATGGCAGAAAGCTGGGAAGGATGGCTAGTATGGTAGATGACAGAGTGAAAATCAAAAAGAATTAATAGACCAGAGCGAGCATTGAGCTGAATCTAATAAGATGAAACTCAATAGAGATAAATGTGCTATCTTGTACTTACATCCAAGAAAATGAACTTTATAAGTAGAAGATTGAGGAGGCAGGGGAAAAGCAAGGTTGTTCAGAAAAAAAGATCTGGAGGATTTAGTGGACTGCAAGTTAATTATGTGTCAGTAACATTATATGGAAGCTAAGAAAGCTAATGCAACCTTGGATTACATTAAGAGGGGCATAGATCCTAGAAATAGGTAGGTAATATTCCCATTGTGTTTGCCCTCATCACATTGCATCAGGAGTGTTGTATTCAGCTCTGGGTGTTGCAGTTTTAAGAAGGACATTGGTAACCTGTAAAGCCACTCAGGATAGTGAAGGAGTCCATGTCGCACAAGGATTAGTTAAAAGAACTGGGCTTGTTTAGCTTGGAAAAGGGAAGAATGGGGGAGGGGGCACAAACATGATAGCTGTGATAGCTGTGTTCACGTATTTGAAGGGCTGACATATGGAGGAAGCCATTTGACCACAGAACCAGGAACAGTGGACAAAAGTGTCGAAGAGGTAGATTTAGGCCCTATGTCAGGGGAAAAAAACTTTCCAAATGATTAGGTCCAAAATTCGAATAGGCTACCTTGAGAGATGGTGGATTCCCTGCTCTTTGGAATATGGGTTGGAATAGATGACCGATGAGGTTCCTTCCAACTCTCAAATTCAGTGATTCTGTAGAACCCTAGAAATGGGGCAGAGCTCCCTGGGGTATGAGATCCTACAGGAGTATTCTAGTTGCAGAATCATATAGAATTTCTGTCTCAGAAAGCTCATTAAGGGGTCCAATCAAATCAAGACGGGGTGTAGCTAATGAAACATTACCCCATGCAGTACTGCTTCCATTTATGCTGGCTCCCTCTGAAGCTCTTAACTGTGATGGATCCATTAACAGTAGTTGTGGGATTGGCATGACTCCAGTAGAGCTCCGGCAAAATCAATCAATCAGTCAATCACAGTATTTATTAAGTGCCTGCTAGGCATTGTGCTTAAGGTTGGTGACATAAGTACAAAGAATGAAACAGTTGCTTGCAATGGCTTGCATTCTAATGGAAAGACAAGCACAACAATAATAATAGCCACATTTACATAGCGCTTTAAGATTTGCAAAACATTTTATATACATTATCTTGTTTGATCTTCACAACAACCCTGTAAGGTAGGTGATTATTATACCCGTTTTGCAGATAAGGAAACTAAAGCAAACAGGTTGACACAGTCACACAGCTAGTGTCAAAAACCCAGCACTCTTAACTACTTCAAAATATATAATTATATACAGCAATAAGTATAAAGTGAATAAGTAAAAATATAGGGGGTAGCTAGGTGGCGCAGTGGATAGAGCATCGGCCCTGGAGTCAGGAGGACCTGAGTTCAAATGCGGCCTCACACACGTAATACTTCCTAGCTGTGTGACTCTGGGCAAGTCACTTAAGCCCAATTGCCTTACTGAAAAAATAAAAATTTAAAAAATTAAAAAAGAATAAGTAAAAATATATACAAAGAGTTAAATACAAGGTAGTTTGAAAGTGAAGGCAGTGGGGAGGGATAGGAAAGGCTTTATGTAGAAAATGGTGTTTGGGTGCAAATCTTGAAGGAAGAGAGGGACTCTTAGAAGGAAAAAGTGCATTTTGGGCATGGAAATAGCTCCTACAAAAGAACAGAGATGGGAATTGTCTACATCCTGTCAGTCTCCTCCACCCTGGAATCTGAGCATCTTGCCCTACTGTCAGCTGAAAAGAATTCAGCTAAGAATTATCTTCCTTGCAATGTACCGTTTACATTTCAGTTGTTTGAAAAGTTTCCTTTCATAACAATGTAAAGAAAGAAAGCATGCTCATCTCAATCCCAAACAAGCCTACTGAATAAACCTGCACTGCTACAGAGGTCTTCTGAATGGCAGCTTGGGGTTGTAAGCACAGGTTCAGGTCTTTGGAATGCTGCATGTAAACCTCTTTAAAGTGGAATCACATCAACTCATCTTTCTTTAGCTCCTAATATGTGCAAGGCAATGTGCTAGAGTTGTAAACATATGATGAAGTGATGATAGCCAGCATCCCAGCTGCATTGGTTTGGATTGGTATGTGTCCTCAGTCCTCTTAAGGCTTATTTATCATCAGTCCATAAGACTGTGATGACTCTGGTAGGCAGTGCACCATATCTGGAATAGTATTCTCTAATTCTTATCTTGTGTCTGCCCGGCTGCAAGATTGCTCATGTCAGCTTTTCTCTGAAGCTACTTTGCAATTCTCTTTGTAGCAACCAGATCTGGCCCAACATCTTAGTGCCTAGGCAAGACAGAAAACAGTAACAAATCATAAGAAGTAAACTTTCTCTTTTTGTTTTTTTACGTAGAAGAGCAGAAGAAAACAAAAAGATCTGAGATCACAGAATTTAGAACTAGAAAGGACATTTGAGATTATCTAGTCCTGTCAAACTCAAGCAGGCCAGAACCAGATTAAAATGAAATTGGGAAATATTAGATATATATAAAAATACAATAAAACATAGATAATCATAATTTGTGTTTTTTTCAGTCAACATGCTGGCAGCAATCTGTTTCTATTTGAATTTGACACCATTGAGTCCAACCCTCTCATTTAACAAAATGAAAAAACTGAAGGCCATAGAAGTTAAGTGATCTGCCCAAGGTAGTCAGTTAGTTATAGAGCCAGGATCCAGAATTATAGGATCACACAAGTTGGAAGGGACCTTAAAGGTGGTGGTGTGCTGGTAAATGTTTAATAACAGGCTTTCCATGAAAAAAAGCAAACCAACTTACACACCACACACTTTTAAGTTCAATCTATGCAACTAAATGTTTCTCCATCACTTTCTTAAGTCTAGACAATTGACAAAACAGCATATCAAACCCTGATTGGTAGGATCTGCTGATTTTCCAGCTCATATTGAAAATTTAACAATGGGGTCTGAGAGCTAGTATAAGCAGACTCTAGCACGCCCCTTCTTAGAAGCCATTGTGCCCAAGCAAAAAGAATAAATGATATAAATAAATAAATAAATAAATAAATAATGGGAAGCCCATTATATTTATAGATAGATCTAATGGTTAGGAAGCTTTTCCTGACACCCAGCCTAAATTTGACTCTTCCCAACTTTTCTTTATTGTTCTTCATTCTGGCCTCTAGGGATGACCAGATGAAGTTCAATCTCTCTTCTACCTGAACAGCCCTTCAAATTATCATCATCATCATCATCATGGCTCACCTTTAGATAGCACTTCAAGGTTTTAAAAAACTACATATATATTATATATATACATTCATACATATACATAGATACCTAAATAAATATATTCTATAAATAATATATAATATAAACATATAATATACATATTTTATGTATAATTTAATTTGTTCTTCACAATAATCTAGTGAGGTAGGTGCTATTATTATCCCCCTTTCCAGATGAGGAAACTGAGGCACAGATAGGTTTCCTACTTTGTCCAGTATCACACAGCTAGTATCTGAGGCAGGTGTGTCTTCCTGATTCCAAGCCCAATCATCTATCCGCTAAACCACTTAGCTGCCTCTAATAATCTAAATACCTGATGCCAGCTGTCATAGTCCCCCTAAATCTTCCCTTCTCCAAGCTAAATATCAGAAGTTCCTTCAAGCAATCCTTATACAGTTTTGAAAAGCAATGTAGTGGAAAAAATACTGGATCTGGAATGAGAAGATCTGGGTTCAAGTCTTGATTCTGCCACTTATTACTCATGTGATCTTTGCCTAATCACATAATTTCTCCAAGGACTTCATTTTCTCATTTGCAAAATGAAGAGATTGGATGATGTCATCCCTAAGGTTGCTTATAGCTCTAGTTCGAGGATTTTGTCTCTGATCTTTCCTCATTGCCCTCCTTGGATGATTTCTAGTTTGTCAATCAATAAGCATTTATTAAGTACCTCCTGTGTGCCAGGCACTGGTAACACAAATACAAAGAATGGGACATGGAGCCAAGCATAAAGTGGGCTCCCCTCAAACTCCTCCAACCAACTAGAAAATGTACTAGACCAAATCCTCACAGGGAAACCCAGAAGAGAAAAAAATCACATCGATTCAATTCTCCAGCTTACTTCTGCATAGGGAAACAGACAAGGAGGTCTGTGGATACTGGATACTGGGTTAAGGCAGGAGTATGCTACAAGGAAAGTATTCCAGCACACAGGGAGAGGTTGTGCACCAAAGCAAGAGGACGTCCCAAGCTGTATCACAGCTCCACCAGACCCATAAGAGAGCACCATGAGGGGGGACAGATGCCAGCTTGAAGCTTTGTTGCTCATTACCCTGTTGTGAGACAACTGGTGGCCTGGAGTGAAGAAGACCTGAATTCAAATCCAGCCTCAGACACTTCCTAGCTGTGTGACTCTGGGCAAGTCACTTAACCCAGTTTGCCTCAGTTTCCTTACTGTAAAAAATGAGCTGGAGAAGAAAATAGCCATTCCAGTATCTTTGCCAAGAAAACCCCAAATGGAGTCACAAAGGGTCAGATATGACTGAAACAACTGAACAACAACCATATTCTGTGTCACAGACACAAGTATGAGTGAGAAAGGGACCTTTGCACAGGGGTAGCATTTCCTGGCAGAGAATACTCAGATAGGGAGGAACTTCAGAAGCCAGCAGCAGCAGCAGCAGCAGCAGCAACAGCAGCAGTATGGCTCATACCCCGGGCTCAGGCCTAACCTGCGATGCCTTCTTCAGACATCGAGCCTAGCCTGTAGAGGAATAACTGAGGCAGAAACCCCAGATGGAAGGAGAACTTACAATTTTGCCACTCTGAACCAATCAAGCTTTCCAGATGACTGTCCAGCAGCAGTCTGCTCTTGCATTAGAAACTTCCATAGTTCAGACCAACCAAGGGGGCTAGTAATCAGACTATTCCTTGGATCAGACCCCTTTGGGAGCACTTTAACTTTCCCCTAGCCTGTCTCTGAGATCCTGAATACCACAACACTCAATACTCCAAGAAAGCAGCAACAAGACGGGCCCAGATCTTCTATCCAGAAATGTTTCAGAGTCTAGCCCTAACACTAAGTCCAGAGTCAAGAAGAAGGGAAGAAAAATGGACCCTCACAAAAAAAGAACCCCACCATAATGAGCTATTATGGTGAGAAAGATGCTCAAGACTCAAATGCAAAAGAAAATAATGACTACAAAATATCAGTGAAAATCACAGATTGGGTACAAATCTCTTCCAGAATCCCTGGAAGACATGAAGCAAGAATTTTTAAAAAGAATTTTGAAATATTTCAATAAATTTGTTCCTTGCAACAACTTTGTGCCCAGGGTCACACTCCAAATCCAGCACTCTACCCACTGGGCCACCTAGATTCTTCATCCTTCCTAAAATGTGATGCTTAGAACTGAACACTGCACTCCAGCTGTGGTCTGATTAGGGCACACTATCATTTCCATAGTTGTGGGCACTACATCCCACGTGTATCCTAAGACATGAACTCTACTTCTTTGATTCTAGATTACACAGTGCCCCTTGGAGATGGGGAGAAGGAAGAAGAAGAGAAAGAAAAGTGACCAGGTCTAGAAGAAAGCCCACTACACTTGAATCAGAAGAACTTGACTTCTAGGTCTTAGCTCCAATACTTAGACATGTCATTATGAGTCTTCCTGACTCTGGGGCAGTTAAGTGACACAGTGGATAGAACACTGGGCTTGGAGTCAGGAAGACTTATCTTCCTGAATTCAAATCCAGCCTCAGACACTAGCTGTGTTATCCTGGCAAATCACTTCACTCTGTTTGCCTCAGTTTCCTCATCTGTAAAGTGAGCTGGAGAAGGACATGGCAAACCACTCCAGTATCTTTGCCAAGAAAACCCCAAATGGGGTCATAAAGAGTCAGACACAACTGAAAAACGACTGAACAACAGCAACAGCGACTTCTGATTCCAGGCCCGGTGTTCTGTCCACTGAGAGACCTAGCTGCCTCTTTTTTTTTTTTTCTGTATAGCGAGGTTTGAGTAAGACCTACAAGGTAAATTCACAAAACCCACTCTTTCTCTCCTTTTCTTGAAATTCCAGATGGTCCTGAGTCTCTACCTTTCTCTCTAACTTTGACTGCGGTAGTGTTTGACCAAAAGAAAGCGTCGGTTATTCTGGCCAGTCTTATTCCCAGTACATAGGCCATGATTCTCATTTTCCTTACTTTGCTATGGACCTTTTCTTTTTCCAAGGGAGAATGGAAGCTGCAGGAAAAATTAGTTTATATTTGCTTCACTCTTCTTTCATTAAGTTAAACTCTTTCTGGGTTTCTCAGGTGGCTTCTCTCTCTACTGAGAACTGACTAAAGAGACTGTGGTTTGTCATGGAAAAAGTACTGGACTGAGGCAAGAGGTCCTGCTTGGAGTTCTGCCTCTGATCTTGGTGAATTCATCTCACTTCTCTGGACCTTAAGTACCCCATCCATGAAATGAAGGGATTGGACTAGGTTATTGCTAAGACCACTTCTAGAGCTGAATGTTGTCTGCCTGCCAGTGTCAGGTGCTTTCCATTGTCCACCGGGAAGTCCAACAGGTGAATCCTCTCTGGACCTCAGTTTCTTCATCTTTCTTTTTTTTTCTTTTGGATTTTTTTTGGGGGACAATTGGGGTTAAGTGACCTGCCCAGGGCCACACAGCTAGTAAGTGTCAAGTGTTTGATCTGAGGCCAGATTTGAACTCAGGTCCTCCGGACTTCAGGGCCGGTGCTGTATCCACTGTGCCACCTAGCTGCCCCAGTTTCTTCATCTTTCAAATGGACTCAATGGCCTCTGGAGTTCCTTCTCATTCTAGACATAATTCTATAATCACCCACTTGTTTGCATTACACCTCTTGGACCATCCACAAATTCAGCCAACATTCGAAGGTTTTCATTAATTTTCATTAATTTTAAAATTAATTTCATTAATTTCACATTGAGGTTTTTATGAAGTTTTAAAAATTTCCCCCACCTCCCCCACTGCCCACAAGTTCACTAGCTTACAGCTAGTGGGCAGAAGCAACAAAAGCAGGAAAAAAATAAAACAACCTCTCATATGCTAGAAGATTTTAACAAACAACCAATATTCAACAGGAAAACAAAAGCAAAAAACTTTCTCCCACTGTTTTGCAGCAAAGTTCCCTGTGACTTTGGTGCATATGTGTAGAATACTGTGGGTTTTAAATTCTTTCTGGGGTCCTTCTTCTGTTATTTTTTTCATCATTGTAATGTGAGCTCCATGGAGGAGGTATATACCTTCTTCTTATACTGACTGTTATAATGAATGTTACAAAAGGATTGTCAGTCAATCAACCACTCAGTATTTCTTGGCAGTTTACTATGGCCAGGAACTATGCCAGATGTTGGTCATACAAAGAAAGGCAAAAACACAGTCCCTGCCCTGAAGGAATTTGTGTTCTAATGGAGAGATGACAAGCAAATACAAGATAGATAGATATATATATATAGTGTAAATAGAAGGTGATCTCAGAGGAGAAAGCACTTTAATGGTGGAGGAGGGGTGGGAAGATGGGGAAAAGCCTCCTGTGTAAGGTAGACTTTGAGCTGAATCTTGAGAGCTACAGAAGCCAATACACGAAGATGAAGACGGAGAGCGTTCCAGGCTTGGGGCCACATAGTGCAGACACCAACTCCCAAGAGGGAGGATCTTGCGTGCTGGGTAGCAAAGAGGCCAGTGGTGCTGGATTATAGAGTATATGGAGGTGGGTAAAGTGTCAGAAGACCAGATAGGGAGGAAGGGGCCAGGGGCCAATATTTAGTATTTTATTTTTCCCCAGTTACATGTAAAAGCAATTTTTCACATTGGAAGGGACCAGTTTGTGAAAGGCTTTAAATGCCAGGCAGAGGACTGTCAAGAACACTCCATTATTAAGGATGATAGCAAGAGACCTTCCCCCATTTTATTCTCTTCAAGAAAAGTGGAATCTACATAATGGATTGCTTGTCATTGCCACTAGCCGGCCATCACCTTGTCTTCCTTTGAAGACAGACCCTATCAGTCTTCAGAATTACGCTATTATCAATAAATATCATCATCATTGTTTTCTTAACTGACACTTGCAGAACATGTTAGCCTCTCCAAAAGCTTTACATCCATGTGGGAATAATAATACTACATGTATTGTTATTCCTATTTTACAGATGAGGAAACTGAGTCTCAGTGAGTTATATGACTTGCTCACGATCACAAGGCAAGCAAATTTCAGAAGCAGGATTTAAATTTTCATCTTCCTGACATGTAAATCAAAAGGAAAAGGCAGGGGTGGAGGGGCAGGGGAAGGTCTTGGTTTTAAAAAGGAGGAAAAAGTTATTTTATGACTATAGTCCTAAATTCCTATACAACATGTTTCCACTCAAATCACAAGCAAAATAAAAGGTCCTGGAATATTCTATCCACTTCCCTTAACTATCAGTCAGTGAATCAAACAGCAAGCATTTATTAAGCACTTATTATGTGCCAGGTGCTGTACACTACATATTTCAGTGTTGACTTAGCAGGGGAAGTTCTCTGACAAAAAAAAATCCAAGATGTAGGTCATCCAAGATGATTTGATTTTCATCTCCAGCTGTGTGACCTTGGGCAAGTCCTTTGACCTCTTTGGATCTTATTTCCCTCATCCAAAAAAAACTGAGGGGGTTTGGAAATGGTAAGAAAAATGTCAAATGAAGAGGACATGGCAATATAAGAACGTAAATTGTATTTTAAAACAATATTCATTGAATTGTTTTCAATTTGCTTGAGAACACTACTTACAGGAGCAGCTAGGTGGCTCAGTGGACAGAGCACCGGCCTTGGACTCAGGACAACCTGATTTTAAATTCGGCTTCAGACACATAATACTTACTAGCTGTGTGACCCTGGGCAAGTCACTTAACCCCATTGCCTAGAAAGAAAAAAAAAGAACACTACTTACAGGGAACTAGTAGACAGAGCAAAGTAGATAGGCCTGAAAGCAAGAAGACCTGAGTTCAAATCCAGCCTCAGTTCTTACTAGCTGTGTGACCCTGGGCAAGTCACTTAACCATGTTTGCTTTAGTTTCCTCGTCTGTAGAATGGGGATAATAATAGCACCTACTTCCCAGGGTTGCTGTGAGGTTGTTGATAGTAGGCACTTCATAAATGCTTATTTCCTTCCCCCATGGTCTCCTTTCTCTCCCCCTCCCCCCAAGAAGGAGAAAAGTAAATCATTTGAAGAGACTAGTTAAGCAAAACCCAGAAATGACTGGAAATAGCAGCCCATTGTTTAATAAACTCAAGGATAAAAATTATTGGAGGTAAGATTCACCTTTTGACAAGAATTGCTGGGGAAACTGGACAGTATCTTGACAGAAATTAGTTTTAGAGCAACTTCTTACAATAGAGCAAGCTTAAAATACATATACAACCTGAATTTTTTTTAAAGGTCATATTCAAACAGTCAAATAAATCCGCGATTTTCCTGCCATGGGTGTTTTCTTCAGACACCAATTGCAATCCATTTGTTTCTGCCTAACCTTGTAAAACTTGTGCAGCTCTTGTCCATGTGCTCTCCTAAGTTCACCTAGGGTGGGGTTAGGAGAGGGGTTGGGAAGGCATGCCTAACATTCTTGGGGCCTTGCTTACCTTCCCTTGACATCTCACAGACACGAATGGAGCATTTAGGTTGTCCTACTGTTATCCCTCATTCTCACCAGACGAGCTGCCTGCCTTTCTCATTCAGTACAGACCCTTGGGGATATCCTTGACTCCTTTTGTGTCTGAAGTCTCTTATTTCTTATATTGCAGCTGGATCACATGTACTGTAGGCCTTCTATTCCCCCTCTGAATGATGCTCATTTTTTAATTCTTGAGAGACTAGTCCCCATAAAATAACATTGGTAGAATACTGGTGTTAAAAAGATGGGCATTTATTTCTTGGAGATGCTTGAGGTCATCAAAAGAGATTTAAAATTTCCAGAAGGCAACAAGTCCTCTCTCATCCTCTGTTTAATTCTGCCCAACCTATACAAGTCTTGTCTGCGTCCTACCATAAGTTCACCTGGGGTGGGGTTGGGGAGGCACACTTAATGTTCTTGGAGCCTCCTTTTGCTATCTGTCAAAGATCTGTGTATGTAAGTATGCATGCACGTATGTCTGTATTATGTACGTGTATGTGTACATACTGATGCACAAGCTCTGTAGTTGCTTCATCTCATGTGCTGGACAATCAATAGTCTTCATCCACTTAGTCTTTCCTGTGTGGATGGTTAAATAGGTCAGAAGCTTTGGAGTGGTTACAGAGGCTATTCTAGGAGGCATTGCAGTGTTCTGGGCCTTAATGCAATTGTTACAATGTACCCACAATCAGGAGTATATGGAGGACTTTATCTTATAATACAGAAGACGCCTTCAACTTAGTGCGCTAGCTCTCTCCGTTGCAGTGGCAAACACCTTTGGAGATTATGATGCCTTCCCATTTTATGACTTTCCTGATATTTTTTATATATTTTTCAAAGATTCTTGAATAATGTTGATGCATGTATAAAACCACTACGTGTTTCTGTGGAGCCCAAGGGTCTGTGCTCTCCTCATTTCACCTTCTTTTATTTCTGGTACCTGTGCTCACACTCTCGGTGGTCCCATGCTCCAATGGCTCATTTCTTCCTGGAGAAATCTGAGTCCCAATTTCAGATTTTAGGATTTGCTTAGAAGAGTTATAGGATCCTTCATAAAACTCAATTGGATTCATTTAGCCCCAGGAAGGTCTTAAATAACCACTTGCAAGGTCCTAGCTCAGATAGTTTGTGAAATACGAAATCTTTCAGGACCATCTTTCCATGTACTCTCTGATCTCGAGTAATGATTGAGAATGAACTTATTTATTAAGAGAATCGGGTTTACAAAATGTCACCAGCAGTAGTGGATACCAAAATAGGACATATTGGGTTATTTTTTCCCAAGTCTGCCTAAACAGAGGGAGAGGAGAGTGAAGGAGGAAGAAGCCTCTCCCCTCCATCACCACTTACACTACCCATTACATCTTTCTTCCAATCAAGTCCCTACAGCCCCCTCTGACTATGTAGAAAGATCATTCTGGACATCCCGGAGGGAGCCCAGTTGTTTTTAGCTTTCTGGTCTCTGCTGCTACCACCAGCCATGTAATCTACCTTTTCTACCCACTCCCTCCAATTCTTTTTGGATGCCACAAACTTCATGGTGGTGCCAGATCGCATCATCTCACTCAAACTTTGTGAAAATATAATGACTCCTACTCCCAGGGTGCTATCAAATTCCTCCCTGGAAGCTTGTGGGTGTAGTTACATATGCATTGCCCCGTCTTGTTGGAAGAGAATCTTTAAGGTAGCACTCTGCTGTAGCAAATCCAATGCTTTTTAAAATAATCAATAAGAAATAAACACAATAGACTGCTGCAATCTTTATTTATTTTAGTCAATCAAGTAATGACAAAGATGTGGTCTACTGTGGAATACTGCTTGTGAAAGTCTTCCTGTTTCCCACTAATACCTTCATTGAGGATTGAGTGCGGCTAGTTCTCGTACTTTTTTACATTGGACTTTAACATGGGGTATCTAGGTGGTGCAGTGGATAGAAGGCTGGGCCTGAAGTCCAGAAAACTCATCTTTCTGAGTTCAAATCTGGCTTCAGATACTAGCTGTGTGACCCTGGGCAAGTCACACTAATCCTGTTTGCTTTAGTTTCCTCATCTGTAAAATGAGCCAGAGAAGGAAATGGCAAACTACTCTAGTATCTTGACCAAGAAAACCCCAAATAGGATTATGAAGAGTTGGACGTGACTGAACAACAATAACAATAAGGAAAGTAGGCATAGAGGTTGGGAATTGTGATTTTCTTGCTTACCATTTTTTTTTCAGTATTAAGAAGATCTGGGATTTTTTCCCCCAACACTTTTGCTATTTTCTCCACCTTCAAATATCTTGTTAATCAAACCTTTAACATCCTCACAATAGTGTCACTTCCAACATGGATTTCCTCTCCTGTACCATTTCCCATCCTCTTTTATTCCCATTCCCACTTTTTTCTCTGACTCCTTGATAAGTACATACAGTTATGATGTCAGAATCCATGTGGCTGCTTTATTACTCTTAATGATGAGAAAAATGATTATAAGAAGCATTTGCAGATGTTTTCCATTTTCTTTTGTTTGTTTCCCGCCTGTTTTCATTTTTAAATGCCCTCAAGATGATTTTGCTTCACTGGGTCTCTTGCCAAGCTTTATTTAAACTGGTTTTACCTTCTACTTTTTTCTGCTTGAGAATGTCCTTCATAATCTTCTGCCATCCTGCTCTTTAAGAGTTTTCAAACAAGTCTGTATTCCAAATGGGTGTTGCCTTTGGCTGCCATCACTCTCCACTTAGCAAATAAGTCAAATGTTTGCTCACTTAGGCACTGTTAGGCTCTTGTGGTCTTGTTATATCAATTGATTCACACCAGCCAAACTTCTGTATTACATTCTTATAGTCTGTTACTATGGGGCCACTAAGCAGTGAAGTGGACAGATAGCCAGGACTAGAGTCATGAAGACCTGAGTTCAAATCTAGTTCCACACACTTTCAAATTAGCTGTCTGACCTTGGGTAAATCACTTAACTTTTGTTGTCTCAGTTTCCTTATCTGTAAAATTGAGATAATAATAGCACCTACCATTCATGGTTATTTTGAGGATCAAATGAAATGATATTTATGAAGTGCTTAGCACAATGCCTGACATAGTAGGCACTATGTAAATATTAGCTATTATTATTATTATTATTATTATTATTATTATTATTATTATTATTTTCTTTCATCCAGTTTTCTCATCAATAATTTGTTTACATTGGCCGGAACTGAGCTATTTTGACTGAAAGTCATATTTTTTTTCTCATTTTTATTCTCATTTTTAGCTTTATACTAATTTTGATATTTGCTATAGAAGGTCAGTGGTCCAACTACACATAGACAAACAGTTGATTCAAGAAAGAGTCCTATAGAAGTAATGAGCTGTTTGCTCCCTGTTAAAACACAAGTAATTTCCTTTTTGTGTGCGTGTAATGTTATTTGATGCTCACCAGATCCATCACCTACTTAGCCTTTTTCTTTTTCTTTTCTTTAGGAAATTATATATAATAGATAGTCATGTAGCTTCTGTTTTGTCTTCAAGTCCTGAGCCTCTCTTTTATTATTCCTGCCTATTTTTCCCAACTTATTTCTCATCACCCTCACCTATTCAGATCTTCGAATTGAAGTCAATGAATATCAAAGTATATGTTGATTTAATTAGGAGAGTCTTCTCAGATTGTTTCTCTACCTCTTCATTCTTTGTAAGCACTTGATACACATGCTTAGAAAAGAAACTTTGGAAGGATATTTGCATCAAATACATCTAAAAAAGCCTGATATCCAAGATATATAGGGATTTGACACAAATATATATATGAACCTATTCCTCAGCAGATAAGAGAAGCAGTATTTTATAGTGGATAAAAACTAGCCTCAGAATCAGGAATACCCAGATTCAAGACCTTTCTCTCACAATTACTTGCTTTGTTGTTATTTGTGTCTGACTCTTCATAACCCCTTTTGGGGTTTTCTTGGCAAAGATACTGGTGTATGGGGTGTTCAGGAAGGACTAATACCTCTGGTGTGAGGGCTTGTTGAGGCTTTTTCAGGGTTGCTCATCCACCTTTGGTGTCCAACTCTTACTCAATTCTCACCTGTGGCTCCAAGAAGCTATAGCATGGAAGTGACCACACCCTGGTAAACCAACTTGGTAGATAGCTAAACCAGCTTGAGAGTAACCGACAGGCCTCACATCTTTTGATGGTTAAGGAGATTGTCTGCCACAAGCATATGAAAATTTCCCCCAGTGGAATGGGCAGATGAGAACAATTTATTCCAATGGCCATGAAGGCAGTTGAAGCAGGTGCTCTGGAGCATTTAGAGCCTGGTCAGGCATTGAAGATGCCAAGGTCATCCATTGTATCCTGAGCCTTCATCGGTCATCCTTATTTTTTGTCTTGCCACTGGACTTCAATGACTCAGGAAGAGAGAGTGAGGCGGATGACTTTGTCTGACTGCCTCACTTAAATCCAGTTCACGCACAAGTCAAGATGTCACCCTGTGTTGTCATTGGTCCTCTTTGAAAGCAAAGGAGAAACTTGCTGTGAGACCCTGGGCAGGTTATTTTACTTCTCAGTGTTCTTGGTAACTCTCTTAGACTAGAAGGTGTCATGCTGCATTGGTAGCAGATATTCCTCACCAGTATCGATGAAAGCCCAACTCCAGTCTCTATAACCCCAATAACTAAGTCATCAAATGCTATGAACAGACTGTTTTCAAAAGGATTGCAAACTCTAAGTGAGCACATGAAAACGTGCTCCAAATGACTAATAGTAAGAGAAATACAAATCCAAACAACCCTGAAGTTTCATCTCAGTCTGTAAATCGACAAATATAACAAAACCTGGGAATAGTCAATGTTGGAGGAGCTGTGGGAAGGTAGGCACACCAATAGACTGTGAGTGGGTCCAACTGTTCTCAGTGTCAGTTTATAATTATGCAGGAAAACATTATTTAATTATCTATATCCTTTGGCCAAGCAATACCACCATTGGGCATATACTCCAAAAGAAGCTAAAGAGAGAAACAAAGGCCCAACACGTACCAAAAGATTGATAAAAGTACTATTTGTGGTAACAAAGGGCTGGAAATAAAGTGTATGCCCATCAATGAGGGAATGTCTTTGAAAAATTGGAATATATGAACATAATGGAATGTTACTATATAATAAGACAAATGTAGAATTTGGAGAAATATGGGGAAATGTGTTGGAACTGATAACGATAATTAGCATTTGTATAGTACTTTAAGGTTTGCAAAGTGCTTTATAAATATTAACTCATTTTATCCTCATGCCAATCATGGTAAGTAGGTACTATTCTTATCCCCATTTTATATATGAGGAAACTGAGGCAAGTAAAAGTTAAGTGACTTGCCCAAGGTCACCAGCTAGTAAGTGTCAGAGCTCAGGCAGGTCTTACTGACTCCAGGACTAGCATTTTATCTACTGGGCTCCTCAGCTGACTCTTTATCAACTGCCATTGATATATAGTGAAATAAACAGAACCAAGAAGACAATATATCTGATGACTACAATAATGTAAATGGAAAGTTACTACAAAGAAGCTGGATTATGAATAATTGAAAAGCCATTGAAGGTCTCATTTAACAGATAATGAAAGAAGGTAAATGAAAGGAGGTATATCTCCCTTCTCAGAGCAGAGAGACAGGGGGACTACTGGAAAGAATGTTGTATATGTTGTCAGATATAGAAATTATCTGATTTGGTCATTAATAAGGCATTAATGAACATGGCTATACTGTAAACCAGGTGTATGCATCTTATCCTTGATGTTGAAAAGGAATAAAACTGGCTGTTTTGCTTAATTGTTTTTCTTTGTCACTAGGGAGGGTTTATTCTGGAAGAGGAGATTTTTTTTTTTAACTCTAGCAGTGAATGTGATTTAAAGACAAAAGTAATCAATAAAACACTTTAAAAAATAAAGTTCTTAATCTTTTCCTCAAAATGAAGGAGATTCTTAAAACAAATGATTCTTTACTGATAGAGCAGGTGATGTATTTAATAACATTATTTTATTTATTCATCCATTAGAGCTGCAAAGTTCCTGGCTTCTGATTTCTTATGCTGAGACTGTTATAGATGGGAGTTGTCCATTTGGTGTGGCTTGCTGGACTTGGAATCCAGAAGAGCTGGTACAAACCCTGCCTCAAATACTTACTAGCTGTGAGGCCATGAGCAAGTCACTTAACTTCTTTCAGACTCAGTTTCCTCATCCATAAAATGGGTGATAATGATAGTATCTACATCTCAAGTTTGTCGTGAGGACTAAATGAGATAATTAAATAAGGTATTTTGCAAGCCTCAAAGTGTTATTTGTCAACTTCTCCTCCTCTCCGAAAGACCCTCTTTCTAGGACCTTTCCCACCCCCTCCCCCATAGCCTAACTCCAGCTATGCAGGTACTAAGTTTAATAATGCTCATTCCAGCTGATGGTTTTAATGCCTTTCTGGGGAAACTTTTTTTTTTTACATCACTCATGTTAAACTCCATCTTGTGCTGGAACATTTGCTCTCCAATCCTGTTGTCAGAAAGGAGCTACAGGGAGGTGGATAGTTGAAGTTTGCACAAGTTTTTTCACTTCTTGTTAAGAGCTTGATGGCTTACAAACTCTACCCTCCCTTAATGGGCCTCTTGGGATACAGTTCTGTGTTTCTTAGAGATCCCAAGATGTGCACATGCATTGTGCTGGCATTCTTCCAGTTCCTTTTCAACATCGAGGATAAGATGTGCACATCTGGTTTATAGTGTAGCCATCCTTATTAATGCCTAATTTCTTCTCCAAAATAACACCACCTGCCATCGCTCAAACTTGAGTTTCCTAAGAGCCTACATCAATGTTTCCTGGAATACTTCATAAAACAAACTCCCACTGATGACAGTCTTTCACCTCCCCTTTCCTGAGAAGCAATCATGACAACAGAGAATTCTAGCATTTCCACAGAGACTCAGGAATTCCGAATTCCTTTTGGCCTTCATTTGGACCAGGGTTCTCACCTTAAGAAAATGAATGAGAAAATCTTTCTTCACACCTAAGGATTTTGTTATCTTATAAAATAAGTATGTGCTGATTTACAAACACCCAAATAATGAATGTCAAATAGCTGTAGTTACGCCATGTGTGGAAATGGGCTTCCCTTATCCCCATAGACTGAGAAGTGTCCCTCATGTTTTGTTACCTCCTTACTACACACCAGGTAGTCACAACCATGCCTGGAAAGGGGACACATGCCTTATGGTATTGGGTTTGCTTCTTATGCAGCCAGTGATTTTCCTATAGGAACAATGTAATAAATGGTAGTTTGTCCCCCACAAGGCCAGTCCACAAAAATCTATTTGGCTCAGAATGTAGTAGAAAGTACTGTACTGTTAGTAGCATGTTGTAAGCTACTTGAGAGGAGGGTGTGGGCTTCCAATACAGGACCACCCACCGGACACAATATATCCAAGAGAGCATCTCTACCAAGTGGTTTTTCTTCCTTCTCACCAGCAAAAATAAAGTTATGGGACATTCAGCCCTCCAGTAGGTTCTTTGATCTCATTCTCATCTTGTCCATCCATAAAATTGAAATGATCTTACTTGCTCACATTCTCTCTGATTTTTCACTAAAACACAAGGTGAGAAATGGATCATTTTGGAACATTAAATTACAAAACATTCCTTACAGAAACAAAGGAAGACAAAGAATTGGTGAGATATTAATTTTTCATGGTTGGGCTATGATAAAAATTATGATACTACCTAAATTAATTTATAAACTTAATGTTATACCAATCAAATTACCTGGGGGAAGGGAATAAGTATTCTCTAAACACCTACTATGTGTCAAGCATAGTGCTAAGTGCTTTACAAATATTAACTCATTGATCCTTAGCCAGCCCTGGGAGGGAGGTACTATTATTACCCGTCATCTTATAGTTGAGGAAACTGAGGCAAACAGAGGTTAAGTGCCCAGAATCACACAGCTAGTAGGTACTTGGGAATGGATTTGAACACAGGTCTTCTTGATTCCAGTCTCTATCCATTGTGCCACCTAATTAGACTTTATGTAACTTGACAGAATGAAAACAACCTTCTCAAGGGAAATAAAAATATACATAAATTAAGAAAGCCTACCATTACTGGATTTCAAACTATATAATAAAGCAACAATCATCAAAATTATATGGTAGTGGTTAAAAACAAAAACAACCCAGAAAATCAGAACAATGGAATAGATTAGAAAAGCAAGACTGCAAAGCTATAGGATACAGTAGTAACCCAGCTTCCAGTAAGTCCACGAACTCAAACCACTGGAGAAAGAACTCCTACCTGAGAATTAAGGGAAGACAGGAAAGTGTTGGCAAAAATTAAATTTAGAGGACAGCAAAATTTTGGAGCAAAATAAGGTTTAAATAGAGGTGACCGTAATGTAAAAAAAGCTATTATCATAAAAAAAAAACATAGAACCAGAGGAGAATGAGAAAAGAAAAGTACCTTTCAGATCTATGGCCTGGGGCAAAATTCACAAGAGAAAATAAACAATTTTGACAATAGGAAACTGGAAACTTTTTCCATCAACAAAATCAGTGTAACTAGAATAAGAAAAATTGTCAGTTCAGGAAAACATTATTCACTTCAAATATATATGATGTGCATGGCATATTAGGAATTGATAGAAAACACCAAGAGCTATTCCCCAAAAGGTCAAAAGATATAAACATTTTTTTCAGAAAAAAAAGTACATAGCCAGCAATTCTATTTTTTAAAAAAGTTCCACATCACTAATAAAAGCAATTAAAATTGAAACAACTCTGAAGTTTCACCTTATGCCCTCCAAATTGGCAAAGATTATAAAACATGGAAATAATCAATAAAAAGTGCTGGAGAGGTTGTGCAAGGACAGACATACTAAGAGGCTATTGATGAAGCTTTGAATTGGTCTGACCATTTTGGAAAACAATTTGAAGTTATGTGAGAAAAGCAATTAAACTAGTCATGCCCTTTGACTCAGTGATACCAATAGTAGTCATTTTTCCCAAGAAGATAAAAGACCAAGAGGGAAAGTTTCCACATATGCAAAAATATTTATAGCAGTATTGTTTGTAGTAGCAAGAAACTGGAAATAAGCAAGTACTCAATGCCTGAGGTTATAGATTAAAAAAATTGGGGCATATGAATATAATGTAGCATTATTGTAATAATGATAAATGATAATGATAAATATGAAGATTTCAGGGAAACTTGGGAAGATTGGTATGAACTGAGACAAAATAAAATTAGCAGTACCAAGAAAATAATATTCACAAAGACCACAATCAGGTCAAGGAAAACAACACTAAAGTACAAATTATCAAATGAGATAATATTTGTAAAATGCTTAGTAAAGTGCCTAGCACATAGTAGGGACTTAATAAACGTTTATTTGCTCCCTTCCTCCTTATGCCCACATGAACTCAGATCAACAAAATCACCAATCTTGACCCCAGAGGACTGAGGAGGAAACATGCCTTTCTTGTCTTGGAAGAGAAGCTCTGAACCAGAGGTGTGAAATAAGGTATCTGACACGTCAGTGTTGGTTGGTTTTAACTTTTTGTTAAGAGGAAGGACTCTGTGAGAGAGGAAGTGATAGTGAAAAAGGACAGCAGTGTTTTGCTTTGTTAAAGTATTAAAGGGGGGTAGCTAGGTGGTACAGTAGATAGAGCACCAGCCCTGGAATCAGGAGGACCTGAGTTCAAATTCAACCTCAGACACCTAACACTTACTTGCTGCATGACCTTGGAGAAGTCACTTAACCCTAGTTGCCTCACAAAAAGAAAAAAAGGCATTAAAGGAAGAAAAATGATCGAGTGCTGACAAGTTCTCCCTTTCCCCAAGTCAGTGTCTATTTGTTCTGTACCTTGAAAATGACAAGGTACATTCAATTTAGAAAAGCCTGTTTTCAATGTGTTTGCTGTTCCTAAGTAGATAAAGAAAAAGGAGAGAGGGGGAAATTATGTAAGATAAGCATTTAAAAAAGGCTTCTCAAAATGAGAGTGAAATATGTAAGGGGACCCACGGGGAGGAAAACATGACAATTTTATCATATATTAAGTGGGATTTAATTGTAAAGAAAGTCACTGCAGGAATGTAAAGACCGATTGGATGTCAGGGCTGGCTTTATTTTCGGATAAGTGGGTGCAGTTGCTCTGGGTCACATACCAGTGGGGGAGGGGTGTTATGAGAGCTCTTGGTAAGAAGCACTGTGATACAGAAGTCCTTTGGGGGTTAGGGGGGAAGGGTAGGGAAGACGGCAGGACTTGAAAAGGCAGCTTTGCTCATTAGAACCATCTTCTGTTTAAATTCTGGCTGCTTTGGGCCACAGTCAGGAGGGGTCAGATGTAAGCACCATAGCAGTCTGCCATTTAATCTGCTGGCCCTCCTCCTCCCCAAACTATCCGTAGGCCACTAGCCCTAGCCCTTAGAAAAATATTTCAAGGCTGTTTTTAATGGTTTCCTGCATTGCTATTACAACTGTGATGGATGACTGTATTTGCTTTGCGTTTTGTACAGAGGTCCTAGCCTATGAGAGACAACCTGGTTATTATCGCTGGCCTTTGCTACTTCCTTGGGGAACATACTGTATTCTCATCCAGGATTAGCTGCTAGGTTTAGAAGTGAAAGATAGTATATCCTATAATGTATCACCAATAACAAGGTCACTGTAATCATAACATTCTTTTCCCCTTCCATGAGATTTTTTTTTAAAAGTCAGATCACAATTTTCTTTATAAAAAAAAGTTTATTGACACCTTTTGTTTTTAAGTTACAGTCATGTCTAGAGGAAAAAATGCTAAATCCCAAGTGAACCCTCCTTGTAAGTAAAAATATCTCATGCTCTTACTGCATCTGTTAACATACATAACATTTTGTGGTAGTAGTTCCCTACCTCTCTGCTGTGAGAATGGAGTTAAGTGTCATTATCTATTCTCTGGGGACAAATTGTGTTCAAACAAACAAACAAAAAGATTATAAACTGAAAAATCAACTCCCTTATTGAAGCTTATATAGTCTTTTACATACTATTAGATCATGAGCTTCTTGACAATCTTTTGCCTCTCTTTGTATTCCCAGTGCTTAGAACAGTGCCGGGCACATAGCAGTCACTTAACAAATGTTTGATTGTTTGCTGCATGCTACATATTCAAGCCAATATCACCCGTTCCTTGAAAGGTATTATAAGGATATCACAGCCAGCTGGAAATATACCATTCCTCTTAATGGGATTCTGAGGTGAATTACAATTTGGGCATCCAATACCATCCAAGTGAGGATAGAGTGTTAATGGGCTCTCCAAGCTCTGACCTGGTCAGAGGGATGGTGTCATATAGTTCCACCTGGTATGACTCTTTCTAACGATGTTAAGCAGCCCTCAGTGTATCTCCTTGGAGCGGGTTACGCTGTGATACCTAGAGTACATTAATTGAAGAAGGACAGAGTGATTCTGCTCTAGTTGACTCCACCGCTCACTGCAGGATTATCAGTGGGAAGGGTCAGCGGCAAACACCTCCTGGCTAAAATGAATGAGAGTTTCAAGTGCCTGGTATACCAGGGCTTACAACTCTGGGCAGTCAGCAAGTATTTCCTGAGAGCTGATGCTGAAATTTCTGCGCAGAACAAATAAAACTGCCCTCACTCTGAACCAAGTCCCTGTTTCTTGGATGAGAGCTAGAGCTTTAGCCCTGACCTTCCTTTAGTGGAATTTCCAGGTAAATAGTATCCCTCCCTGGGTGGAGATCAGGGGTGAGGTGGAAAGTATGTTTGTTGTTTATTATTTTTTTTCTTTTTTAGGTTTTAAAGGAATAAAGAACTAGAAAATTAGTCAAATAAAGAACTAGAAAATTAGTCAAGCTTCCAAAGAATAGGCTCCAGAATCAGAAAACCTTAGTTCAAAAGCTGGCTCTGTCATTTACTACTTCTGTGATCCCATCTGAACTGCTTTGATTTTTCTGGCCTCAGTTTCTCCATCTGTAAAACAAAGGATGTGTAATGATTGGGGATTTGTTAGGTGTTAATGCTCACTCTGAAAATTTTACAATCAGCTCTTAAGCCAGTTTAGAGCTGGCTGTAGCTCACACCTAGACATAACCTACCTAAATCAAAGCTCTTTGGGAAGAGTCCACCAATAAGCATTTATTAAGCACTTATTGTGTGCTAGGCACTAGGTTAAAAGCTCTCATTAAAGAGTCTTTAATAATTTTCAGAGTGTAAAGAGGTCCTGAGACCAAAAAGTTTGAGGTCCACTTGATTAGATGATCTCTAGGTCATTACATGGGCATTATCTTGGGCTCATTTGACCTATTCCATTTACCTGCATCATAAGAGCTCAGTTTCATCATCTGTGAAAGATACATGTTAGTTCAATTCAACAAGTATTTATTAAGTGCCTAGTTTGTGCTAGGCACCATTCTAAGTGCTGGAGATACAAAGACAAAAATGAAAGAGTTCCTGCCTTCAGGAAGCTTACAATCTATAATAAAGAGCTAGAGTAGAATGATTACTAGCAGATCTTCCATTTCTAAATCTAATAGTCCTATATTCTTACACTGCTATGCTTTACTAACCCCTTCAAAAGTTTCCCCGAGATAACTGGTGAGAGTTCAGAAAAATCATCCTCAAACCTCTTCAGTGTTTCCTAAGTGGTGAGAGGGGGTGAGGTATGCTCTATAGACCCTCTCTTTAGCAAAAGGGAGACAGTGGCACATGGAATCACAAGAGCTCTCACACTTCCCAGACAATCAAGCTACAAAATAATTCTTCGGAAACAGCCATATGGCTGGCTGAACCAAATGCACCAAGTGATGAAACCCAGAATGACATGTTGGAAATATACAGCTCACTGAGTCATTGGTGAACCAGTTTCCAGGGCCTGAGTCAGGAGATTACAGGACTTTCACTGCTGTCTGAATCTGAATCCCAATGGGTGTGTGATGCTTTTATCCAGCTGCTCTCAGGCAATGTGATTCCTCTGTTAAAATGCCTAACGCTCCTAAATTAGACTTTGGGGGCTTAAGTTCAGGGCTGGGTGACCACCTCAAAGAGGGTTGGGAAATTTCCCTGTGCCAATCCTCAGAAGCAGGAAATAATCCCCTGTTCCTCTTACAAGTTCACTTCTGAGATCATAGAGAAATAAAAGAAAATTCATACCATTCTCCACCCCAATCCTGTCCTCCTCAGTAGACCCTTTTCCTTCCTTTCTTGAATACATACCTCTTCTTCGTTCAAGACTAGACCCCAGGCTTACCCTCTTCGACCCTGGCTCACCACATCCTACTCTGGCGGCACCCTCTAGCCGTAAACCTCAGCACCCGCGTGTGCAATCTGTACTGAATTACCTGGCACCTGTTTATTTGTTCCTGAGCAATTGTTCCCAAGCTATTCCACGCGTGCACGTCTCTTCTCTCCAGGGGAGAAGATCATGAGAGACTTGATCTCATAGAACATGTTGTCTCTTGCTTTTTTTTTTAATCCCCTAAAATGCCCAGTCTCATGCTAGGAGCAGAGTGTGTGCTTAAATAAGGTTCAATGAATGAATGAAATTGTGTTTATTTATATGTGTTTATTCATTAAACACACACACACACACACACACACACACACACACACATCTTCCCCACAGAATGACAACTCCTTGAAGGCCGGAATTATTTCTTTTTTTTTTTGTATTCCCAGAATATAGTATATAGTAGGTGTTTAATAAATGCTTGCTGATTAATTGAATAATGAATGAATAAATAAATGAAAAAAAAACTTAGGAATACATTGAGTAACTGGGTTCATTTGGCACTTGATTATCAATTCAAGTTTTCTTCTTAAGTAAGTCTAACTCTGCCTCAATGGTGTATAGAAGCCAAGTAGCATAGTGGACCTGGAATCAGAAAGACTTGAGTTCCAATCCTGCCTCAGATACTTATTAGCTGTGTGAATTTGGGCAAGTCATTTAACCTCTGTCTGCCTCAGTTTCTTCATCTATAAAATGGAGATAATAACAGCACCTACCTCCCACAGTCATTATATGGATAAAATGAGATAATATTGGTAAAGTGCTCTGCAAATCTTAAATATGTATCTATATACATACATATACATACATACACATATCCTTTAAAAAAATCTTCCTTTTCTTCTTCATGTATTTAGCCAATGAAATAATAACACTATGTGTTCATGTGTGGTTTTTTTAAATTAAATTTACTTTATTCTGAACTTAAGAAATTAAACAAGCATTTCCATAACATAGTAGAATAGAAAAAAAGATGACTGTACATGAAATTGCAGATCTATTATATACAACTTGCTATTTCTTTTAAATATATAGTAATGTTATCATGTAACTTTCTTTTTTCCCCCATGGATGTTTTAAAAAACTTGCCATCTTATTGAGACTGTATAGTTGTCACTCTGAGAAGTGATAGGAAGATTAGAGGAGACAGAAGAAGATAATTTCCAGTATGGAGAATCCTACCACCAACATAAATTGGCAACTCATCGATAATTTTTGGTTTTAGAGAGTGGCTTAGAACACCACATGGCTTGACTGTGATCACACATGTGGTTTCAGAGGCAGAACTTGAACCCAGATCTCTCTGTCTTCAAGGTCGGCCCTCTATCCACTAGGCCATTTCTACCACATAGTGTTACTAAATTAGCATCTGTGGCTAATGGTCTCAACATACTCTTCTTCATTTATTAGGAACTTGATGAGACATGAAGCTCTGCCACAGACTAGTCCAGTGACCTTGAGTGAGGCCACTTCTCTGGGCCCCCGTTTCCCTGTGGGTAAGATGAGGCAATCTGATATAGTGAAGAAACTACTGGGCCTGGCATTAGAAACAACTGAGCATAAATACCACCTGTGAAATTTCCTGGCTTCGTGGCCCTGGGCAAGTCACTTCATCACTTGTACTAAGACAACTCCCTAAGAATTATCTATGACTTTCTAAAATGAGAGGATTGGACTTACATAATCACTAAAGTCCCTTCTAGCTCTAAATCCTGTGACACTGATAGCACATTAAAAAATAGCAAATTAATGTGATTATAAATAAGCCCCGTTTACTCTAAACATTGAAACAAAGGCACAGGATATTTGCCCTTCCATCTATGATTTGTTAAACCCTTTAAGCAAATGCCGTTTGATCTGAAGAGCAAATCCTGTGTTGGGTGTTTGGCAGTTGAAAACTCAGTCGATCAATAAGCATTCATTAAGCATCTACTGTGTATCAGATACTATGCTAATCACTGGGGAGTCAAAGAAAGGCAGATAGTCTTTGCTTTCAAGTAGCTCATGGTTCAGTAGAATTACCAGCATTTCTTCCTTGGGCAAAAGGCCCAAATGTTTTTAGTGCAGCTAAATGAGAAAGCCTCAGGATTTTTGAGCTAAGAGAAATCTTAGAAAGCATCTTCCAGTATCTGGTACAACTGCCACCTTGACCAAGATCACAAGCCTAATTAGCAACTGAGCTGGGACTAGAACCCAGGCCTTCCAGACCCAAAAACATGGAGATTAAAAAAAAAATCCATCCTCATTTAATGAGGACAAGGCAATGTATTCTAGCGGTTTCTAAGCCTTACTACTAATTGAAATAGCTATTTCTGTATTTGAGAAAGGTAAATCTGTGACCTAAGGTAGGGTCTCTGTCTCTACAGGAAAAGTGAGGTACAGAGTTGAGGTAGACAGTCTGATCGCTGAAGGGAGGTAGACTAGGAATTCCAGCCCCTGAGGCCTCTTGCCCTCAACAGCAGGGCTCTGAGGTCTGACTTATCCAGATTTACTATAATTGCATTAACATGCTATGCTTTGGCTGTGTATATACAATCACCATCTAGTGTTTCAAATTCCCATCATTTAAAAGATAAATGATTATAGCCTTGCATAGTTTTCACACATCATTCGCTTTGTAGAAGGCACATTAGCCTTGTGTCACTTAAATACATGTGCACATGCACAAACACACACATGTGTGTGCGTGCACACATACACGCCACACACACACACACACACACACACACACACACACACAAAGAAAGAAACCCAATATAGCATCTGGCAGCAAAAAAACATAAAGGTTAGTCTGCTAATGGAATCAGGAACATGGAAATTGTTCAGTAAAATACTAGATAAATATTGAATGATTTCCATATCCCTGCCTCTCTTGCCCAAAGCAGTCTGAAACTCATTGTACATAGTGACAGAAGTATATCAACAAGTCTCACTGCTTCCATTTTCTCCACTGCTTCAACCCATCTCCCCTGCGGATGCCAGATTAACCTTCCTCATACATAGATCTGGTCATGTCACTCTACTCAAAAAATCACCTTCAATGCTTTGCCAAGCATTCAAACCCCTATCTTTTCACCCTCATTTTGCTTGCTGCACACACTAACCTCTGGGTAAACTGAACTACAAAATGCCCTATACTTTACAGGCTCTTTGCCTTTGTTCACAATCTCTTCTATTCCTTAAAGTTACAACTCTCATATGCAATTTTGGGCAGCTCACTTTAGCTCCCTGGACCTCAGTTTCCTCATCTGTAATATTAGAGGGTTGCACTCAGTGATCCCTGAGGCCCCTTCCAGCACTAGGCCTATGGTCTTATAGTCCTATGAACTTGTAGAATTGGTTTAAATTACTGATTCATGATCTCATCAATGTGGTCATTCCATCCAGTAGTACAGAGCACAACCTATCTACAATTTCTCACCTTGTTGGGGGGACTCTTGTCCATCTTCTCCCATGAATCCATCCCAAGAGATTTCCCCCAACAGTTTTCATTGTTCATTTGCTCTAAGATGCATGTGTTGCTGAGACATTTTTAGAGGTTGTTTTTCATTGTCTGGAAGATAGATAATCTTTATCCACTTCGATTTTCCTATGTGGATAGTTAGGCCAAACGCATTTAAATGTTTATATAGCTCATTAGGGAAGCTCTGTTGTGTTCTGGGGCTTGGTTGGCACAGTCATCCAGGAATATCTGAAGGACCGTATTAACTATAGGGAATCTCTCTTTTGTTTGGATCCTGGTGTAACATATTAGAAATGTCCTAGAGGTCCTATCAAGCACTCTTGATGAACATATATCTCCCTATATTTCACTTGATACTAAACACCAAAAGTCGATTGAACAGTTATCTGTTATTATATCTTTCAAGGAACCTCTTGTGATTTCCACAGATGCGTGAGAAACATCTTGTAGAAGAAAGTCATTCTTTTGTTAACACTTAGCACAGTGTCTGGCATATAGAAAGTGCTTAATAAATGCCTGTTGACTTGACCTAGGAGAAAACACATTTTTGCTAGTCAACAAACAAACAAATATAATGAGATATTTTATTCTCCTCACTTTGGGACAATTATATGGCTGTATCATTCCAAACCTGCCTGTTTCCTTGTCAAATCTTCATCAAGGGTGCCCTCAGTGCATGTATGGATTATTCTCACAACAATATTGTAGAGAAGGGGAAATAGTCATATGGGTTGGTAGTTATTGATATTCTCTTGTTTATCTATTGCTGGTAATAATAAAGTCTGTGATCGATCACCCCTTTGGCATCCTCCCATCTTACAGATGCCTTGACAACTGATATCTCATAGCCTTCAAGATTGCGTGATCTCCAGCATGGAGCTTCTTTGTTTAAACTGGGTCCAATCTATCTGCCTTCCCCATCTTTTTTTTTTCTTTTTAATGCCATTTCTACTTCTTCATACTGAACATCAAGGCCTGGGATGTTAGAGTGTAAATGTAGTCCACTGTCACTGATGGTGAAAAGATTTTCTTATAAGAATCTTACAGAACTTCTCTATTTCCAATTTGTTTGCTGCTCTCCATCTGATTTCATCTTTAAATGCCCTCAGGATAACTTTGCTTAGATGAGTCTCTTGCCAAGCTTTCTGTAAACTTGTTTTCCTCTACACTGCTTCTTGCTGTTTTATGAGAAGATAACGTTCAATACTCTGACTGTACACAGACAACTGATTCAGAAATGTCTCCCTTATTGGGAACTAGTCATTTCCTCTCTATTAAGGTACAGGTCAATTTTATTTTTGTGTGATGCTATTTAGTACTTACTCCATCCAATCCCACACCCAACTCTCTTTTTGAAAAAGAATATTTGTATTTAAACCATGGGCTTTGATTCAGGTTTTATTTTGGATTTTTGTTTTCTTTTACTTCCCAGAAGTGCTGTTCTGATATCTCAGTGCAGGTATGCCAGCAAGGTTCCCCCATGCCGGAAAGCTTTGAATATAGGTCCACTGACAGACTGTCCCTACTGTCCAAGGGCTGGTTACTTCTTAATGAATTCTTTAGCCAGGAAAGAAATAAAAATTCCAGATGATCTTCAGGCCTGTGTGTTCCCCCTTTCCCCTCTACTCCTGCAGTGATAGTGGGAAAGTGGTAGAAAAGGGGGCATAGGATGTTGAGAATCCCACTATTTTATACTGTCTAGAAATATTAACTTAGTCATTAGTACTATAAATGGGAGATCCTTGACAGTGACCTCCTTTAGCATCCAGTGATGAAGGTGATGCAGTGTATTAGGAATTTATGTAATCATATCAATGTTGACATTCTTACCAGAAAATGAAACTAGAAGGTATAAGGAATGTGGCTCACATGTTCTCCTTTTAAAGGGAAGACAGATGTTTTTATTGTGCTTCCAAAGGCAACAAGAAACATCATTTCAGGAGATACTTGGCTATCTCTTATTGCAACACTCTTGAAAAGTATAGGATATATGGGGCAGCTAGGTGGCACAGTGGATAGAGTACTGGCCCTGAAGTCAGAGCACCTGAATTCAGATCCGGGGCCTCAGACCAAACACTTGACACTTACTAGCTGTGTGACCCTGGGCAAGTCACTTAACCCCAACTGCCTACAAAAAAAAAAAAGAAAAGAAAAGAAAAGGAAAGAAAAGAAAAGAAAAGAAAAGAAAAGAAAAGAAAAGAAAAGAAAAGAAAAGAAAAGAAAAGAAAAGAAAAGAAAAGAAAAGAAACATATAGGATATGGCATTGCCAACACAGATTATTTCCACATGGGTTTTTCTAAATAAAGTTCAAGGGGACAGCTTTGACAGACATCTTGACCAGACCAATTTAAAGAAGATTTTGCTCCTGCCTAGAGGGTAGAAGGAGTGGATGTGAGTCTGGAACTCTGTTCTAATGAGAGGAGGTACTAGACTATAACTGTATCTGTCTCCTCCTTAAAATGTAGATAGTTAAGGAGAAATAATTTTTTCCTTAAATTCAAAGCGATTTTCTGGTTTCTATCCCTTAAGGAAGGAAGGGGTGCCCCAAGCTTATATCTAAAAACATGACTCCTCACCAAATGCTAGTTACACAAAAGACCATCAAAACAGTGAATAATAAGTGAACTCATTTATCTGAGCAGCTAGTAAATTGAAATTAGAGAATTCATACAGATTAGAACATGCTAGAAAACACAATGAGTGAATGAACTTTTCCACTGGAAATGAGTTATCTATCTACTCAGTAGATATCAGATCAACCAAGAAAAAGTCCCTGATTTCACTGAAGGGGGATATATCCCCAATTGAAGAAAAAAAAGAAAAAAGAAAGCCTCTGTAACAAATATGCATAACAAAACAAAACAGTTTCCTATATTGGCCATGTCATATAGGCTACAAGCCAAGACCAAAGTAGAGGGAGTGTTGGTGCATGATTTTCTGTTTGCAGATGATTTTGCATTCAATACAACCTCTGAAGCTGAGATGCAACAAAGCACAGATCGATCACCAAGAAAACTCAGGGGTTCCATCAGCCACCACCACATCATCTGTACGTGGAACCATTGGTTGCAACAAATGGAGTTCTGAATTCTGTAGTTCACTTACGTTGGTAGTGTACTTACCAGGAATGTACATACTGATAATGGGGTTGATGCATGCATTGCCAGAGCTAGCTCAGTGTTTGGGAGGCTTCAAAGGAAAGTGTGGGAGAAGAGAGGTATTAGACTGACTACCAAACTGAAGGTCTACAGAGCCATTGTACTGATTGTTGTATGCCTGTGAAACCTGGACAGTATGACAGCACCATGACAGGACACTAAATTGCTTCCATCTGAATTGTCTTAGGAAGATTCTAAAGATCACCTGGCAAGATAAGATATCAGACACTGAGGTCCTTTCTTGAACTGAATTGCCAAGCATTCAAATTCTCCTGCAGAGAGCGCAACTCTGATGGGCTGGCCACATTGTTCAAATGCAAAACACATACCTGCTTAAAAGATTATTTTATGAGGAACTCACACAGGGCAAGTGTTCACGTGGCAGTCAGAAGAAGCGATACAAGGACACTCTCAAGGTCTCTCTTAAGAACTTTGGAATTGATTGTGTGACATGGGAGACACTGGAACAGGACGGCCCAGCATGGTGTGCCCACATCAGAGAAGGTGCTGTGCTCTATGAGCAAAGCAGAATTGAAATAACTGTAAAGAAACACAAGATGCACAGATTTAGGGAATCCACCCCAAATGTTCACATGGACTATTTGTGCCCAATCAGTGGTAGAACATTCCAAGCTCACGTTGGTCTGATCAGCCACGGTCGGACACACTGAAACTGGACTCTAGCATAGCAATATCATTTTGATCCTCTTTGGGAACAAAGGACGATGACCAACCAACTATATGTATATGTGTGTCTATACGTATTGTACATATATATGTAGGTGTGTATATATAACGTGTGTGTAAAACAATTTTCTACATTGGCCATGTTCAATATAGATAGATGTGTGTATACGTATTACATATGTAAGTGTATATATGTATTATGAGTGTACAATATATATCTATATTATACATATATTAAACCTATATGTACAATACACCTCTGTCTGTATTATGATACATACATATATGCACACATATAATAAATGCCCACTGTAAGAAATCATTTGCTATGTATAGTATATATGCATATATGTTTGTATACATACATCTATCAATGTATATATGTATTCATATGTCAATGTATATATTTATATATCAATGAATATATCTATATATCAACATATATATATTTCTATATCAATGTAATATGTAATCAATGGGTGTATGTGTGTATATTTATATATCAATGTAATATATAATCAGTGTATGTATGTGTGTATATTTATGTATCAATCTGCACCTTGAGTACTTCACCTCTTTGTCAGGAGGTCAATAGCATGCTCCGTCATCATTCTTCTGGCATCATGTTTAGTCACTGTGTTGATCGGAGTTCCTAAGTCTTTCAAAGTTGTTTACGGTGTTGTTATTATTATATGAATAACTATCCTGGTTCCAATCAGAAGTGTTGACACTATGTGACCTTGGGCATGTCAGCTTACTTCCCTTGTCCTCAGTTGCCCCAACCTCCTTTTGAGCTCTCAATCTACGATTCTACACTATTCTGCATGACAGCCTTCTACATGTTTCTGGCCAGCTGTCATAGTCTTCCTAAGTTTTTACTTTTTTGGGATAAATATTGTAGTTCCTTTGGCTTTTTCCAGATGGTATAGTTTCACAACCCCTCAACAGCCTGGTCATGCTCATCTTTTACATAACCCAGCTTGTCATTGTTCAAAGAACTAAACATAGTATTCCAGAATTGGCCTGGTCAAAATTGTCTTTCTCCACAGTAGACTGGTTTAGTGATGTATTATCTGATAATTAATGGGTTTTAGCCATTTTGAGTGTGCATAATTTATCTCCTCGAGTAGAAATGCTGCATTCCTAACTCTCCCTAATAGACTTTCTCTATTATGCTCTCATGCTGGTTATCTTCATATGCCCATCTGTCACTGCTTTTCAGCTCTCATTTATGTGTTGTATTTCCCTATTAGAATGTAAGCTCCTTGAAGGCAGGGGCTATCTTTCTTTCTGCTTGTGTTTGTATTCCCAGCATGTCTGGCACATAGTAAGTGCTTAATAAATGCTTATTGGCTTGTTGACTTTTAAAGTAGCTTGTGGAATTTGCATAAGGTTATTAAATGCACGGCTTTGATATTTTGATAGCTCTGTAATTTCACTGGTATGAGCGATCACATTGATGGGGATTAGCAGATAGGCTAAACAGGTTGAAAGTAAATGGATAGGCCTCAAACCTGTTCATGAGTTAGGGTGAGGTCTATCCCAAGCAGGTGAAGACTTCCCCTGGCAGAATGGGTGGATGAGAAAAATTTGTTCCAATAGCTGTGAAGGTGGCTGAAGCAAATGCTGTGGAGCATTAGAGCCTGGTCAGATATCAAAGATGCCAAGGTCATTCACTGAATCCTGGAGCATCACCAGTCCTCTTGACTTTTGTCTTGTAACTGGGCTTCAATGATTCTGGAAGAAAGTGAGGTTGATGACTTTGTGAAACTCTGCCTCACTTAAATCCAATTCACACACAAGACAAAGGGAGGCATCTCCAGTTGTCCTCATCTATATCTTGTCACTGGACCCAGATGGTTCCAGAGGAGAAAGTGAGGCTGGTGACCTTACACAGTCTCCCCCATTTAAATCCAATTCACTTTCAAATCATGGCATCATCTTCCTGATGCCATGGTCCTCTTTGAGAATGACGGGCCAACAACAACAACTAGATAAGATATCACCTGTCCTTTTTGAAAATGAAGGATAAATAACTCTAATGTACAGTCTTATGACTGTGGTTTCTCCAGCCCTTGTGAATCTCTTCTGTCTTTTCATAAAAGTTTCACAGAGAGGTGTACCCAGGAGAGAGACCAATGGACAGACAGACCAACGGGTAGATGGATTAGATAGACAGACAGACAGACAGACAGACAGACAGACAGACAGACAGACAGACAGATAGATAGATAGATAGGTAGATAGATAGATAGATAGATAGATAGATAGATAGATAGATAGATAGATAGATAGATGATAGATAATTTTAAAAGAGGTTATGTTTATGTCCCAGGCACTATTCTAATCCGCTAACAGGTTAGAGGCATTTATCCTTAACGCACCATCCATTTTTTTGTCTCTCATTCTTACTGTACGACAGGCTTATCTCCCATGTTCTCCATGTTATCTTTTATGCCACTTCTTATGAGAAAATCATTGTCAGCAATACATGGTGGCCTATTCATGCTTATCATTCATCTCTCCATAGCATTTTGGATTTGAAAATTGGATTCTCCTGATATTGTGGAAATTTAGCTAAATCCATCACTGAGGAAATATTTGTCTAACTGTTCTCTTCCAAACTATGAAAGTTGATTTTTTCCTACATTACCACACTTCTTGTCTCTCTTATCTCCCACAGAAGTACCATTGTATGTACCACTGTAATTACTAGTGTGAGAGGTAAAGGAGGAGGTGGGATAGACAGGTCACCTTTGATTTGGGATCCAAGAAATAGTAAATCAAAGAACACTTGACCATGGGTATCACTGGAACAAATGAAATCCAAGGAATTGTTTCACCAAAGCTTTAGTCTTTTGTGGCCCTATTGGCAAGAATTTCTTGATTTCTCACCCTACATAGCAGCATATTTATAGTGATAGCTACAGGGAAGGTCCCTTTCTAAACTCAGTTTTGTTTTTGTGGACAAAGCTACCATCACTCATTCATTGATGAGCAAGAGGGAAATGCCAATAAAAAGCTAATAAAATAAACATACTTGGAGATCATAATGAAGTCTGCTTTGTGCTCTATGTGAAATCCTTACAGGTCTCCATGCAATAGCACCTGCTGATGCCTGCAGACATTCTGCATTAACTTTATCTAACACTTTTATTTTCTCACTAAGCTACATCACTGACTTTGCATGCTTCCTTCGGCTTAGAACCAAAAGGACTTAGACGATGGTTTGGGGGCACAATTGTAACACAAAATTTGAGTTTAAAAGGCAAACAATGAAAATATGCATTGAATTAATGGGGAGTTCTTTACTCTACGATGGTAAAATGAACAACACCAATGAAGCCTTGTTAGGACAGCAGTCACTGCATAAACTTGCATGTATCACGCCTCTTGATTTTTTCTCTATTGCACATAGCCAAGAATGTGTGTGACTGCCAACAAGAAAGTGAAAATGAGGTTACTAATAAAATCACCAGAATTCTTGAAGTCATGAAAGTTAAATGCACAAATGTTGAGATTGTGTGCTCTCTTTAGTGCTATCCTGTTGTTGTTGTTTTAGACAGAGCAATAAACCTTAGCCTAGGATGAGCAGAAGGCTCTCTTCTTTGACTCCCTCAGAGTCTTAGCTCTGAGGTGTGTTCCTTACAGGCAAGAGCTAGGAGAGGTCTAGCCTCTTCTGTTTGGCAATTATTACTGGTTCAGAGTCAGTTCTCTTGTCCAGGGATCTTCCTTACACTAGAGAAAATGTACAGTAGAAGTCACTTTGTTGTTCAGATATCAAAGTCATGTCTGATTCTTCGTGACCCCATTTAGGATTTTGTTGGCAAAGATACTGGAGTAGTTTGCCATTTCCTTCTCCATCTCATTTTATAGGTCAGGAGACCAAGGCAAACACCCACCAACTGTGAAAGACAGAGCATCTGAGGTGATGTGGAAACCTCCCCTGTCTTGGTGTCTTCTGACGGCAGCCAGCGATTCAAGTCCCAGCAACCTCTCCATTGCTTTTCAGAAGGCCACCAAGGTAGAGGTTTACAGCAGTAGAGTATATTGTATAGCACTGTCACACTGCCATCTGACACAGAGGAAGATAAGATTCAGATTAAAAAATGTTTTAGTTTTAAGAATTTTATTTGTTGTACAGTACTTATGTACTGTAGATTTAATGTATTATGAAAAGTGAGTATTGTCTGAAATTAATTTATTTTATCGAAATGTCAACACAACAGCTCACAGAATTCTAGGGAATTACTGGAAAGAAAACAAATTATGCCAACTTTATTTTGTGTACTGCACTTAATGGGTTATTTCATGGTTAGGAAAAAATACATATTGGGGCAGCTAGGTGGCGCATGGATAGAGCACTGGCCCCATAGTCAGGAGGATGTGAGTTCAAATCTGACCTCAGACACATAACCCTCACTAGCTGTGTGACTCTGGGCAAGTCACTTAACCCCAATTGCTTCACCCCCTGGCCCCCAAAAAATACATATTAACAGAATTAATGTTTTATTATAAAGAATTGTATGCAGAAAGGTATAGTTTCAGCAATCTCTAGTAAAAGATTACAGTTTTTGGTGGTAGTGGGAACCTAGCCTCCTATTTCCCATAGGTTTAATCTGTCAACATTCACTTGTTTTATTTTTGCACCGTTTTCTAGGAACATCATCCCCGAGTAACCAGTTAACCAGCCAATCCAGTGACTGAGAGACGTGAAAGACTTCAGTTGATCATGGTATGATGGGCAAAACGAATATAGTAGATTGACCCGTCCAGCTGAGCTGCCACTCTTTAGATGAGCCCAACAGCCAAGTGATCTACCTAGCAGTCCAAATGGCAAAGTGGACTGTCCAGCCCAGTCTACCATTAGTTATCCATGAGTCAAGTGACCTGCCTGATCTAGGCCATCAACAGCTAAGCCCAGAGAAGAGTCTTCTCAGCAGCCAGATGATCTGCTTGACCCATCCTAGCAATGGATTGACTCATCGAGATAGATACTGTGTAATGCAATTTTATTATCTCCTCATCCAGAAGAGAAACCAGCCCAGCTTAGCAGTAGAAGGACTCATTCATCCTTGATATCATACCCAAAGCAAGCTTCAAGAGGACCCTTAGGAGAAAGGAAGGGACAATGAAGGCCTTGAGTTCCAGAGGGATGAGTTTCCTTGGCCACCTATGTTCCTTACATGTGTGCCTCATGTTGTACTTTCTTATTCTACTACCACCTCCCTGGACTCTGCATATATTTATGGAAGATTGTGTCCCAGATTTGGAGGTGAACATTTTATAACTACTGATCTTGTTGGAATATTTCATTAAATGTCTTTGCCACAGAGATAAGTCTACTGGCTTATTATTAAGAGGAAGCACAACAGTGGAGGCTCATGTGCTGTCATATTACCCATAAGGTTACTCGGAGGGTTACCCTTGGAGTGCCCCTCTGAGGACTCAACCTGACAGTGCCCATGTGAATTGGGGGAGTGAGGCCAGAGGGGGTGTTGTATTTGTATTCCTCATGCATAGCATAGTGCCTGGAAAATTGTAATTGCTTAATAAGTGCTTCTTGATTGATTCATTAACCCAGAACAATTAATGTAACCTCTCTAGGTCTCAGTTTTCTCAAATATAAAATGCAAGGTTTGAATTAAATTACCTCAAAGGTGCCTTTCATTTGCAAATCTATGATCCTTTGTTGTACCTTGGGCACACTGAAGGAGTCTTAGAGATCCCAGAATGCCTTGGCCATGATGGAATTTTGTATATTGAAAGTATAATGAAAACTATACTTTCCCCTACTTTCTGAGAGAGTCACCCTCCCCTATTCCACCCATGTACTCTTCACTTTGCACAAGACATAAGGTCTCTGGGTATAGAAGTTGTTCTTTGGGAAGCTCTTTTACACCTAGTTTGTTGGGAGGCAAAGGCTGGGATGAGGTAAAATTTTCTAAGATACAGAGAAATATGAACAGATCTGCCCACTTTAGGGAGATCTGGCCAAATGCATGGGTGTCCTTTATTGGGTATACACACATTTTGTGCCTTTGACCAAAATCAGTGTCAATTTAGTATTACCTTTGCAAGATGTGGATTTCCTCCAGTGTATTTACTGTGTAACATGAGATCAGGTGTGAATATGAAATAATGTGATTGAAGACTGATTTGCTGAAGAGCTTTAATGAAAACATAGGCATGGGGCTGCACTGACCTACTGCATCTTAGAAAGCTTCTGTGAAATGTGTCCCCAGGATTCCTGTTTTGGTCTGGTTCTAACTTCATTTTGGATTTTGCATTTAAATGTCTGCTGATTGGGTTTGGGCAATGCTACAGGGCTGGTGTGTTTTGGAGTGCTCCATCTCTTCAAAGCCTTACTTAGCCTTAATGACCAGGAGTGCAGAGAAAGACTTTGAAAAGGGAGTGGGGAGGGACATGGGAAGGAGAAAAGATAAATTTTTGTTCATTGAAAAAAAGTAAAATTAAACCAATAAAAAATAAATTTCCTCTTATCAGATTTTCTTCAACATTCTAGGCTTACAAGATCTTTTGGGGTCCAGGGTAGCACCCAACATGTTGGAGTTGCTTCTTCCAGAAGCAACTCCTTGGCCATCTTCCCCAGTTTCATTTCATAAGCACATTTAATAAGGATGTTACTTATACCTTTATATAAGTCATTGAAAAAAATTAAATGACAGAGGATCAAGCACATATCATTAAATCTTTCCACTAGAAAGTTTCCAAATTGACAGTGACCCCCCCCCCAATGAATAATCTTTGGGTCCAGCCATTTAATTAACCACAAAATCACCTACCATCACCAATTTCTAGCAACATCCAAAAGAATATCATGAATTGGTGAAATGCTTCAGTAGCTTCACATATAGTCTTGTTTTAGACTTAATGAATAGCATTGCAAAGAATGGCTTTGATTCCCCTGATCTACCAGTTTAGTAACCAGGTCAAAAGAGGAAATGAGGTTCATCTGATGTGGCCTGTTTTTGAAGACATGTTGGCTCTTTGTAATCACTGTTTCCTTTTCTGGATGTTCTACCCATCCCTTTCATAATATAATAAGGCATTATTAAGACTGTCCTCTCTTTCCCTACCCTGGTTCTTAGCATGGTCTTTAATTCATCAGGAACCAACTCTAACGTGTGCCTCATACATGGCTTTTTTTTTTCTATCTAAGCAGCTCAGACTGGGGCAGGAAAGCAGAAACACATGGATGAATGTAGATAGATTCCATCAGGGCCCTGGAGACCTATAGTTTCTGCTGGCCCCATGAACTATCTTCCCTGCCTTCCTAGGAATAAAATCTTGGTGATGAGATGAGGAGAAACTTCTGCTTTTATCAGTATCCAGATTTACATTGCATTGATGCTGCCCTGACTACAAATCTGAACTCTGGAACGCTGGGATACTGACTGAGGCTCTGCTCCATTAATTCATCAGGGACATTAGTTCTGTGCTGACTGCAGATCCAAACGCTAGAATGACAGGATGTTTCAGAGCCCTTTGGACCCATTTGAACTTACAAAGTCATAGACTGCACTCCTTTCACAAATCATCAAGATCCCCCAGTAGTGATGTAGCAAAGGGGAAGCTGAAAATGACAGGCCTTTTTGAATGACTCTGCAGCCTATCAAAGATGCTTTTTCTTGCTCATGTTGTTAGCCAACTATAAACAGTTACAGAATGTCTATACATATTCCAGTTTCTCCAAGGCACTTTCTTACTTGATTCTCCCAGAAGCAACTCCCTAACTTCATCCATGCGGAGAAATGCCATTTGCTCCCTAGTGTTTTCTGGATGGAGACACCATCTGAGCTCCTCAGTACACATGTCAGACCCCCCATTAAACAAAGAAAACCAAAGCAGTTCGAATTACAAGGAAAACAATTAACTGGGGGGTGGGGGAAATTGCTAAAAGTTTCTCTGATACATATCTCATTTTCAAGACATATAAAGAATTGATTCCGCTTTGTAAGAACAAGAGACATTCCCCAATTGGTAAATGGCCAACAGCATGAATAAGCTATTTTCAAAGGAAGTAATCAAAAATTTTAATAGCCATAGGAAAAAAGTGTTCCAAGTCACCAATAATTGGAAAAAATACAAATCTTGAAATCTTTGAGCTTTCCCCTCACAACCATCAGATTTAGATGACAAAACAAAAAAAAAAATAGCAAATGTTGGAGGGGCTGTGGGAAAATAGGTACATTAATGTACTTTGGGCAGAAATGTATCCACATATTCTGGGAAGCAATTTAGAAGTGTGCCACCAAAGTCACTAAACTGTGCATATCTTTTAATTGAATGTACACCATTATTACGCCCATATAGGACCCATACGTATATGAATATTTGAAGAAGCTCTTTTTCTGCAGTGGCAAAGAACTGAAAATGAGGGGATGTCTATCAATTGATTAATGTCTGAACATGAATGTAGTGAAAGATTATTAGGCTATTCAAAATAATGAGGGGGATAGTTTCAGAGAAACCTGGAAAGTCTTGCTTGAATCATTGCAGAGTGAAGTGAGCCGAATCAGGAAAACAATTTATATAATAATAACATTATAAAGACAAAAGACTTTGAAAGATTTAGGAACTTTGGTCAGTGCAAAGACCAACCATGATTCCAGAGATCTCGTGATAAAACATGCTACCCCCTTTCTAACAGGGACATGATAGACTCATAGTGCAGACTAAGACATACATTTATTTAATGTGGCCATTGTGAGAATGTTTTATCGGACAATTTTTTACAAGAGTTTTTCTTTTTTCCTTAAAATTGGGTGAGGAAGGTGGCAGGGAGAGAGACGCTATGATTAAGGTTCCCCAAAGAAAAATGAGAGAAAAGAGGGAAGGACAAAAGGAATCACAGACAAGCTGGACAGCTGTGAAAGTTATACTTTGAATGCATTATGTAATTTAAAAGAAAAATAAGCTCAATAAAATATCTATTCATGATTTCTCCTCCTGTTCTATAATGGAATTTTAAATTCTCATCTTACCTGATATGTATTAATTTCAGAATAAAAATTTTTAAAGAAATTTTAAAAAATAGGTATCTCATCAGCATTTTATAATTTATATATCTAAAATCCTAGAGGGAGTATTTCAGTTCTGAATAAACTTTTGTATGGAAATGGATTTTAATGGAAATGCAAATAAAAAGGTATTTTCAAAGGGAAGCTGCTTCACAGCTAAATGCTCTAAATATCAGAGAGAGCTTTTAAAGCTGATTTAATGTCATAAAACAGCAAATTTCATCAAATCACACTTATTTACTTCCTCACGTTCAACCCAACCCATATATAGTAATACATTACCTTTCTAATACTAAGCTACGTCACTAGCCAGAGCAAATCTGTGTAGGAGGGGACAAGCAAAGATGGTTTATCCATAGTCAAAATAAAAGCTATATTTGTACTCTGCTCAAAGGTGGGTCTCTCAGGGCCTCACACAGAGACTGTTTATTCCTATTTTACAAATAATTCTAACAATTCTGATGATGCGATTTTTAAGTCCACAACAGATTAGTAACAGCAAATTAAGAGTGGGTCCCTAGGCTCTCAGGGTAGGTGCTTTAAGCAGAAATATTGACAGCCTAACAGGAATCATGTGATTGGCTGAAAAGACCTTGGTTCCCGTTCTGCCTCTGCATTAACTATCTTTGTGACCTTGGACAAATCACTATGCCCCTATGAACCTCAGTTCTCTATTTGTAAAATGAGGGGAGTTAGCCGAAATGCTCTCTCAGGTTTCCAGCTTTAAAGTTCAATAATTCCAGCAAAGAGGTAGAAAGACAATTATCAAAAGCAGAGAAAAGAGCTTAAAAAGAATAGACGTCTGGAGTCATTCAGTATTTGTGGTTAGGGAGGAAGAACTCTATTATACCTCAAAAGGCCCTGAGGGTATAACTATATAATCGTACTATATGATAATTGATATTCATAAAGATGCTCCTGAGTAAAAAAAAGATTAAACTGCATTCCATATACACTGCTTAAGGAAGTAGAGATGTCTCTAATACATTTTAGTGGGATTTCATCCCCAATGATTGAATTATATTATTTGGTGTGTGCTTCAAGAATTAAATACTCAGCTATCTGAAAAAACTTTATGATAAAGAATGGTTCATTCTCCAAGGTTTCTACAGAGTTTTACTATGCTTTCAATTTCCATAAATTTGTACATCTATGAGTTAGATTTCAGTCACATTGTAGGTTTTGGCAGCTCCTGACAAGATGGTGACAAAAACCTAGGCTTCATCCCTGTAGAAGTTTCAGTTAGCTTTGTTCGTTCCATGGCCGCTATGCCCCAACTCAGTTCTTCAATTCCTCCTTAAAAATACATAATCTTTTTTATTCCTCTGATCCTAAAGGATATAGAATATATTTGTGTACACATATACATATGCATAAATACATGCATGCATGTATGCATACCATACACACACATATAAATTGAGCAACAAAGTTGGGGGACATATGTGCCAAAAATAAAAATTTACATATTTTTGTGTGTATATAATACACACACACATATAACATATATATATTGTGTGTGTATATATAGTATGCATATTTGTATATAGGTGTGTATATATGTATATATCAGTAAAGAATAATCAATACTCACTCCCCTTCCTTGCCACTTATTCTTTCTTTAAAAATTTTTGAGAATTTAAAAAATTCTTTTCACCATAAATTTAGCAAACATCAACAAACATGAATATTTTAATAAACAAATAGGAAGAGAAAAGCAGATTGTATACAACACAGTGAGTCTCTGTTAAACACAATTTTTGAAAATATATATTAAACTTAGTTTTCTTTGTTTCATGGGTTGCTGGAGGAATTGAATCACATCAGTCTTGACATTCTTGCTAGAAAGAAAATCAGAAGGAAGGAAGAAAATGCAGTTAAATGGATAGATTGCTCTCAGGTTGTCCTTAGAGAGGCAAAGAAGGCATTGTGGAATGAGTTTTACCATACTCTTAGAGGAAACAAGAAACATTATTTCATAGGATATTTACCCATATAACAATATTGATGATAAATATTTGTAAGAAGACTGCTAGAAATCAATTGCAACTTATGCACCAATATCAATTACAGAGAAAGAGATGACAGTGAAATTCTACAAAGAACTTGATAAAATCCCCCAAATTAAATCATCATACACTCTGATACTTGGTAACTTCAATGCAAAGCCAAGGAAAGGTGAAGTGAGGGAGAAATACATGGGGAAGCATCATTCGGGGGAAAAACATTTGAGAGGACAAAGACTTTTGGATTACCTAGAAGCTTCACCCCTCTAAATTATGAGCACTTTCTTGAAGAAAAGAACTAGTAGGTTTGGTCTATGCTATGTCTTCTAGGCTTTGTCACAAACCCAATAACACCATAAAGAGTGAAATAGATAACATTTAAACATAAAGAAAAAGACTTGTTATTGATATGTGAATTATTCCTAAGTCAGCAGTCTGTACGATCAGACCATCAGCTCATCAGAGCAAAGATCAGCATTAGTAAAAAACCAAGAATGCTAATAATGAGAAAAAGACATGGGACACAATTTCAATGATTTAACCTTATATTATTTAAACAAGTAATTTGAAAATAAAAAATGAGAGCTAACAGAAATTGTATCAACACTGACTATAGTAATTTCTTTCAAGGTATTTAGTCAATGTAAATTAATTGCTGTAACAAGGAGACCAAAAGAGCCCTTAAAACACCTTATCAGTAAATCTCTGACTCACTTGCCAGAGAAATATGGTAATCAAAGGCAACAACAGTTTAGAATGTAAAATTGTTCATACAATTGTATGAAGAATGATGAGAGATCATGAGCAGTATTTTCTCATAAAGCAGAGAGAAATAATGGAGGGTAAAACCAGTCTAAAGAAAGCTTGGTAAGCTATCCAACTAAACAAAGCCAACCAAAAGACATTCGAGGAAAATTAATAATAATAACATAATGTAACATTTATATAGTGTTTTAAGGTTTACAAAGCCCTTTACAAATATTACATCATTTTATCCTTGCAGCAACCCTGGGGAATAGGTGTTATTATTATTGCCATTTTACAGATAGGGAAACTGAGGCCAACAGAGGTTAAGTAACTCATCTAGGGTCACATAGATAGTAAGTGTTTGAGGCTGGATTTGAATGCAGGTTTTTCTGACTCTAGGTCTAGCACTCTATCCATTGCACCACCTAGTTGCCAAAAATAGGACGTCTATAAACAGAAGAAAAAGGAATATATTTACAAAAACCATTTTAACAAACAGATTTGTCCATTAAGGACACTGGAACCCTAACACTGGGATCCTAACATCACTTCACATCCCTGACATGCTTATGGAGGAAGTAGAAATTATATTAATGAGAACAAAGACAGAAAAAAAAACCAGCCAGATTGTATCAAAGATATGGAAAGGAAATCCATACTGGAGGCAATATAATTACAGAGACTGAGAGACTCTGTAGGAGTGTCTGACAGAGTGAAAAATACTAAAGGAATGGAAAAGATCTTGGACTTTATTAATACCAAAAAAAAAAAATGACCAAGAGAATACTATTATCTTCAGACCTTTATGGCTACTATCCCATTTATACAAAATCTTTATGAGAGTCAACTATACCAGGATCCAGGGTATCTTTAATGAGGGAATTATTAAAGGTAAAACAGGTTTTCACAAGCAATATTCAACAATGGTATACATCTTTACCATTTCACAATGAACTGAAACATGAAAAGAATATAAGAATCCTATTCTTAATGTTTGTTGATTATAATAATTTATTGTTTGGCCTTTTCAGTTGCATCTGACTCATCGTGACTCCATTTGGGGTTTCCTTGGCAAAGATACTGGAGTGGTTTGCTATTTCCTTCTCGAGATCATTTGGCAGATGAGGAAACTGAGGCAAGCAGGGTTAAGTGACTTGCCCATGATCATACAGCTAGTAAAGGTTTGAGGCTAGATTTGAACTCAGGTCTTCCTGACTCCAGGGCCAGTGCTCTATCCGCTGCACTACCTAACTGTCCTACAATAACAACAATAACAGAATCTAAAACCATTTGATTTGAAAAAACAGCCTAACAAATTCTTTAAAAACAAGATGTCTTTCCCAGTCATCGAAGATCATTCCAGAATTCTTGGAAGAGAAATATCCCAATTCAATGACATAATACGTCAGGTAAGTCATAAATCAGGAAGCAAGGAAGGTGGAAAGGAAGGAAACATGCACTTATTAAGTGCCTACTATGTGCAAAGCATTGTGCCTTATACATTACAAATATCTTATCTCATTCTCACCACAACCCTGAGAGGTAAGTGTTATTATTAACGCCATTTTACAAGTGAAGAAACTGTATCTGAGAGAGGTTACCAAGTGACACGCCCAGGGTCATATATATCATAAGTATCAGAGGCCTTATTTGAACTCGGGTTTGCCTGATTCCAGGTCTAGTATTCCATGCACTGAGCTACCTAGCTGCCATCTAGTTAGGAAGGATGTATCCTTGTAAAAGGTATGTGCCACAGTGATAGATGATATTCAGTGTTGAAGAGGGCTTCTCTGAAGATGGTCCAGTCCTATAAATGTTGCTGTTTGGCATTGTGCTGATTCTTCTAAGGCCCAGGACTTATCAGAGTCTCCTGGAAGGGATCTATATTCTCTCATGGGGTTGGACCTGTCCATCCACACATGAAAGACCAAGTGGATGAAGAATATCTGTTACTTGGATTTCAACATGCATTTAGAATAATACCCTGTATAGCAGTACGTATGTCTGGGACAGATGATACAGATGAATAACAAGCTGGATCCAGAGTCGGACAGGAGGAAGAGAGTAGACTAGACTGTTTTTCAGAAAATTGAAATGCTCTTTTACTGACTAAGCTTCCCATGAAAGCATAGGCTATCTTCTCAATACTCATATTTTTTTGGTGAGATGTGAAAAACCATTGCCTTGGTAGGACTAGAGTCAAGTAATCATACAGAGGGCAACTGTATGATGTGCCTGGAGAGGAGCATGGTAGATGTGAATAGGCTGCAACATATAACCAATGTGAAACTCCTAAAAAAGAAAGGAGCAAAGAACATTATCAAATAATTGTATGATAAGAAGGGAAGGTGGGATGGCTTATATTGAGCAAAGCTCTTTGGTGCTAAATTAAGGGGTGATATGACAACAGTCACATAGGACGGGTAAACGTGGATGGATTACAAACTGTATCACTAGAAGAAACTCTAGAATCAATGACATCACAAATCCATTGGGACATTTAAGGACTTCCACAGTCTGGCTTCTAGGCTGAGGCAAGCAGGGTTAAGTGACTTTCCCACAGTGACACAGAATCCCCACCCTACCCCACCCACATCTTACCCCATTCATATATTCTAATTCTAGCCAAACTAGACTGTTAGCTGTTCCCCAAATTCATCCTTCACCTCCCTCCCTCCCTCTATGCAGGCTTCCCTCCATACTTGCTACATATTTCTTCTTTATCCTTGTTGAAATCCTTCCCTTCCCTCAAGATTCTGTTCATGTGCTGCCGCTTCCATGGAGCATTTCCTATCACTCCAATGCTATTAGTGACTTCTCTCTCCTGAAATTTTCTTGCAGCATTTTGCCTGGATCTCTCCTTTCCCCCTATATCACTTTATTTTTAATCACACTTATTTGTGCACACATTACATTTGCAAGCTCCTGGTAGGCATAGGCTATGGTTTTTCATCTTTGTATCCAAAGAGCATAGTCAAGTGCTTTGTGCTAAGTAGGCATTCAATTAATTGAATTGCTGTTTAAGGAGTGGGTGAAAATTGTGGAAGGACCAGTGCAAACCCACATTGGGACACAGACAAACAACATAGTGTACAGTCTACCAATTCTGAGTCAATGGACTCATCTCTTGGATGAAGAGTACAATGCACAAACTTTGATGTTGACTAAGACTGTTGTCATAACTGACCTTAAGACTGTGCTAGCTCATGTGTCATTTGTCAATATTTTCTTTGCTCTACTCCATTTGCAGTCCCACCTCCATTTTTCTTATACTCCTCACTTCTCGCTTGTTTCTCATGACCAATTTTATTTATAGTATGCTTGAACTGTTAAGAGTACGGTTCCTAGGAATAGGTAGGTATAGAAACAGACTTAGATACAGAGCAAAGCTAATTAGGAGTCATTGCGGTACCATGGAAAGAGTGCTTAACTTGGAGTAACAGGACTTGAGTTTTAATTCTGGTTCTTTCATATACTGCCTGTATGACCTTGGGAAAATCACTTAACCTCTGTGGGCCTCAGTTTCTTCGTCTGAAAAATTAATGAGTTAGATTAGATGATCTCTAACCTTCCTTTCAGCTCTAGATATTGAGATCCTATGACTGACCAATATATCTTGACCTCATAATCACAGTTCTAAATTCCTGATGTAACCAATCATCTATTCAACAAGTATTTATTTGAAAATTCAAAGTACTTTCTGGGTCATGTGACCAACAAGATGGAGGACTGAATATTTTCTTCAATCCTCAGGCTATCTCAAACTTTTTCAAAATCTCAGGTAAAGATCTGGAGCACAAAAAGATAAACCAACAAGGAAGTCATTCATAACAGAAGGGAATATGATCACCAGGTCATCTAAAAGAGTCAATACATCTATGAATAAATATTACAATACAAATGAAAATGACTCACCTCATGATGAGTATCCTGTGGATTCCTGAGAGAGTGTGGAATCACAGGAGGATGTTCCTGAATGATTTAAAGGAAAGTAAGAATTTTGAAAACAAAGTCTATACCTGTGCAGTTGAAGACATAAAGTTTATCCACAAAGAAATAACTGACAACAGAGCCACCTTGGATTACTGCTTAGTTTCCCAGTGGGTTACTATCTTTTGCACTGGGCATTGAAAAAGACTGAAGATGATCTTAAAGTCCTCTAAGTGTTCTCAGTAGCAGCAAAGGACATTCAACAGGACAAACCACAGTATGGTTTGACAGTTTTATACTTGGGAGGTAATTAGTGGGCCATGGTATAGTTGGATGGCTTGCACTTACTAGAGGTCATTCTATAGGTATCTGGCAAGGATGACAAGCTATGTCCTGGCAATCCCATTGATGGTGTTTGCCCCACTGCGGATTCCAGAGTGGCTGATTTCAAAACACAATCTCAGGGCAGTTTTCACAGTCACATGTGGAGGCCCAGAATCCTCCTCTGGTATAGTTGTTGTGATGGTGATTTCTGGGATCCAGGCAGATGCTGATGCTATTAGTTGATGACAGATAACAGCACAGTGTCCTGGGGTCAAGTCATGGAAAGCCCTTCCAAGCTGTGCGAGAAAAGATTGAACTAGCCCTTCCACTCTTGGGGGTGTGGGGGGGATTGCTGAAGTTCAGTCTCAAGCCACTTCTTAGCTCAGAGAAGGCTGTTCACTTCTTCTTCCAAGAGGAGGCTCTCTATTCCTATGAATTATAAGGCTTTGGAGGTGAAGGGACCCACTGTGGGATCCACAGACTGGGATTTTCTAGAGAGCTGTACGGCTTCTGCAGGTGCAGGTATAAAGGTATTAGTTGGAGGTAGTTCATGGTGGTAATATTTGGGTTGCCCCAGGGATATGGGGTATCGTGATGTTGGGATCCCACATGTGCTCTTGCCAGGTGGACAAACTCCAATGATGTTTTATACCCCAGGGCCAATCTTTAGGCCAAATCCATAGCGGAGGGTGGAGGGGAGGCTTAGACCACTCACCATACAGTAGGGTCAGTGCCTCCATTGTGGTGAAGGGGAGACATTGATGGCTAGGCAACATTGTTCTGGTAGAGACTGGTCTGGCAGAAGTGTCTCCACTTTCCTTTTCAGCTGAATTGAAGCCAGTAATTGTTACGTGATTTTTCTTACCATTTCATAACAGTTTTCCCTTCCTTGGCACATTGCCCTTAAGTTCCTCCCATGGCCAGCACTCATGGCATACTTTGTCACATTTGCTTGTATCCAAGGGGCCCAGGCAGGTGTCCAAGTCCCCCAGTCATGCTCTTGCTCCCCATGAGTCAGGTCCAAAGGGTATGAGTGGGTAATTGCTGTTCACTGTTTTCGAAGAGGACGAATGACATCGCAGCTGATGTTTTGACTTGTGCATGAATTGGATTGAAGTGAGGCAGAGTTGCACAGAGCCATTGAAGTCCAGTGGCAAAACAAAAGTCAAGATGACTGGTGATGGCCAGGGTTGCTGAGGATGACCTTGTCTCTTTTATGTCTGACCAAGCTTTAAGCACTCCATGCTGCCTGCTTCAGCCACCTTCATGGCCATTAGAACAAATTGTTCTCCTCCTCACATTCTTTCACCAGAGCTCTTCACATGCTTAGAATAGACATCCCCCTAACTCACCAATGGGTCTGAGGCCTGTTGGTTACCCTCAAACTGGTTTAACCCATTTGCCAAGATGGTTTTACTGGTGTGTGTCTACTGTTCATGCTACAGTTTCTTGGAGCCACAAATGAGAGTTGGGTGAGAGGTGGACATCAAAGGTGGATGAGCTGCCCTGAAATGGGCTGGGCTAGCCCTAACACCAGAGGTGCTAGTTCTCCCTGAATACCCCATATGTCCTATAAATGGGTGAGGGGTGAGGAACAGGATAGTGTTGCTGGATGGCCAATCCTGTTGGCTCAGTGTTTGGAGTCCTTCTGCTTACTACCATTTGCACAGTGGCCCCAGGATTGTCCGGAGAAATGCTGGTGGGAGAAGACATCAGTGAGGTATTCGAAATGGTTTTGGTAAGTAAAATCCTAGCAATTGTCTGAGTGGAGTGTCCCAGGAAGGGGCTTCATCCTTCGAGTCTTCCTCATAGTCTTCTGAAGCTGCTCATTGACAGGCTATTTCAAAGTCCCTAAGGTGTGCCAGCTGTAGGAGAGATGGAAAAAATTGTGGCTCCCAAGGAGTGCTGCCTAAGCATCAGATCCATCATGAGGCAAAGGGGGCTTATCTTGATTACATCCTTTTGTGTACTCTAGGAATCTTAGCCACATCTTCCATATGCAGGTCCTTCTGGTGTGGGCCTGGGGGTGGTTGTCACTAGCTTAGCAGAAGGTTTCTGGAAAGCATCAAGAGATCCCTCTGAGGAACAGGACTGGTTAGAACAGCAACCATGGATAATGGCAGAGGGGAAGTAATGGGGAGAGTTTTCAGAAAGAGATCTCCATTATTATCAATATCCTAATAGTCTGTTAGGTAGGAAGGCAGGCTATCCCCAGGTCTTTATTTTATGAGGCTTGAAGGACCACAATAAAACACTCTGGTTCCTACTTGGAAGGATTCAGGCATTGGTTAATACTGGCCCACAGTGCAGTGAGGCATAAAGGGGTAAGTCCAGGAATGTCTTCCTATCTTTTGCAGTCTGGGAGACGTCTGAGTTTAAAAATAAACCATATGTCTCGTATACATTCTTTCTGGGGTTTTATCTCTTAGCTCACCCATGAAGCAGATGGATTTCCAGCTGTTACCTCCTGTTTGATGGTGAGCCTTAGGAGGTTTGAGGCAGGTGTGAAGATTGATGTGAAGTCATTATCAGGTGCATCAGTAGCTAAAGTTTTCCTTTGACTGATCAAGGTTAGCAGCAGCAATAATAATCAGAGCAGTGGTCATATTTCTCTTGTCTCACTTTCATATTGAGTTGCAGGGTCTTATGGGCAAGGCCCACCTACTTGATGATTCTCTTGTGCATGCTCTTATTTGGAAGCCAGGGCCCACATAGTGTTTTCTGTGCTCCAGGGTGAGCATCTGGTTGTCCGTAGAATTATGTCTCAGGGGCATGACAGATCTTGGTGTCCCTCAGGGCAGGGCTAGAGAGTATGAGCTGTCCATCACAGGAGCCAGAACAGCGGAAGGACCAATATGAGCGTTAGGAAGCAATGGCAGTAGAGCCATTTTTTTCTTGAGGACCTGTGGCAAGTTAAACTGGTCCATTCTATCCTATGTGCAAGATGGCAGGTCCCATAGGATCCTAGGGGCTGTGTTCTAGATAGGGTTTCAATTTCTCCTTTGTCATCTAGCCATGGGTACAGGGGAGGCACATCTATCATTTCAACAGAGAGTTACCATGTACCAGTTGGGAGCACTCCCTTCCTTGGCACATTACCCATAAGTTGGTTCCAGGTCCTGGAGCCATGGGCTTCTACCTCAGTGTCCATAAGAGGTTCAGGTTTGGGGCATATCATTTTAGTAGGCAGCAGAAGGGCCTCCTTCAAGGGTGGGGCTCAAGGGGGAGGCATACGCTCACTCCTTGGTCCGTGGAGACTAATGAGAAGGGGTACTCATAGCCCTTCTCTTTCTCTGGGACCGATGGTAGCTGGAGGCAGCCATTCTGGCAGAAGAGCCCCAGGCCATTGGGTGACAACTAATGGTAGCAGTGGTGGGGCCTTCATGGGTATACCATTAACATATGGCGTAACAGGGCCATATGGGTGGGAGTATAGCATAATAACCAGGGTATTAGGGACAAGTTTGGTCCATATGGGCTTCCATACTTGCTCCTCAGTTTCAGCATAAGGTTCCTTAGGAGCCATTGTGGTACTTAATCAGGTCAGAGAGAGATTGGTAGGTGATAATGGATAGAATGTCCGTGACCCAGTGCACTAAGCCAACATTGGGTTTCCTTAGCAGTAGAATGTGTTCATTGGTTACTTTGGATGATGTCTAGTAGGCCAAAGGGTATGACTAGGGTAAGCTACAGAACAGAACAGATTGCAGTCGCACTGGAAGATTGTACCAGGCAGGCTATTAGTAAACCAATAAAAGTGTCTATGGCAGAGGTGGGGAACCTATAACCTTGAGGCCACATGTGGCCCTCTAAATCCTCAGGTGTGGCCCTTTGACTGAATCCAAACTTCACAGAACAAATCCCCTAAATAAAACGGATTTGTTCTATAAAACCTGGACTCAGTCAAAAGGCCACACCCAAGGACCTAGAAGGCCACATGTAGTTCTAAATAAGGGCATGCACAAGAGAATCATCAAGTAGGTGGGCCTTGCCCATAAGACCCTGCAACTCAACATAAAAGTGAGACAAGAGAAATAGGACCACTGCTCTGATTATTATTGCTGCTGCTAACCTTGATCAGTCAAAGGAAAACTTTAGCTACTGATGCACCTGAGTACTCGAGGCCACAGGTTCCCCAGACCTGGTCTGTGGTAATAAGCACATGACTGGTGGCACTGGCACCAGAGGGCAGAGGACCAATGTAATCTACCTTCCAGTTGCTGTGTGGACAGTCACTGTGCCATATGGCCTTTCAGGAAATGGCATCATGAGTGAGAATGAATACACAAAGGGCAGTAACTGACCGCCTCCAGAATGGCTAGGTCCAGGGTAGCCAAACCACCTCAGTCAGTCCTGGAATTTGTTTTTGGCTAGATGGCTGGAGGTTTTATAGGCCTAACCTAGAAGAGGTCCCCAAGCCCACTAGGGGCTGATGGTAGCAGCAGAATTGGGAAGATGATCAGTCTTAACATTAAGCCTGGCCCTCAGCAAAGCTTGGTTGGTGTGGACAGATATATGATGGATAAGCAAAAAAGGAATGGCTTTAGCCAGGCAAGTTGAGAGTTCTTGGGCTCAAAGCTGGTGGTCTAGGATGTGTCAATCATGTGTCTACCATTGGCCAGACAAGACAGTCAGTTAGCCAGTGCCCAAGAGTCTCTATAGAAATGGCAGACCTTCAGATCCAAGAATGCAACATGGTATGCAGCTAACAGAGCAGCTCAAACTTCTGCCCATTGTGCAGACTGGCCCATCCCTTCCAGGTACAAATGGGTATTTGAGTCTGGGTGATATGCAGCCCCAACCCACTGTCAGATTGATCCCATTCTTCTGCAGGACCCATCAGTGAAATATATTTCAGACAGATTGCTCAGTTCATCCACAGGGACTCTCTAGGAATCAATGGGCTTGGGAAAGGGCTTCAGGTAGGGGAAAATCTGTCCATCTGGGTAGAGTTGGGAAATAGAGGTAGCAGAGTAGCAAACATTTATTGTACTCAGCAAACATTTATTAAGCTAGGCAGGCACTGTGCTAGGTCCAAGCCCTCAAGGGGATCCTCTTCTAATGGAGTACTGTAAGTACTTTATTAAAGCTTGCAGCACATGTTCTCTCATTTAATATAAGAAATCTGAAGACAAAGAAGTGGTTTCCAACTTGGGGAATCAAAGAATGGTTTATGGAGGAGCTCAATGTCCCCAGAACCTCAAACTCAACATGTCTAAAACTTCATCAGCACTGGGTGGTAGAGGGGCCTTGGACCCATTCTCTTTCATCGGGAGCCAGCATGAGTTGAGTGCATGGCAGTGCTGTTGTTTCTATTCTTTCTGGCTTTTAGAAAAGGAGTTTGGAGATAGCTATGACCTTGGGGGCTTTGAAAGACCAGGAAAGTAGTCTACCATCAATCCAGAAGCTGGAATCTGGACTGGGATTTGCTACAAGCCAGATAGTGAGAAAAAGACACTTGCTCCTTAGAAGGAAAGCTATGGTAAATCTGGACAGCATACTAGAAAGCACCTTGCCAACAAAGTTCTGTATAATCAAAGCTATGGTTTTTCCAATAGTAATATATAGCTGTTAAGAGTTGGACTATAAGGAAAGTTGAGCATCATAGAATCTATGCTTTCCATTGTGATGCTGGAGAAGACTTTTGGGAGTCCCTTGGATAGCAAGAAGATCAAATCAGTCAATACTTATAGAAATTAATTCAGGCTATTCATGGAAGGTCAAATACTGAAGCTAAAATACTTTGGCCACATAATGAGAAGACAGGACTCATTGAAAAGACCCTGATATTCGGGGAGATTGATAGAAAAAGGAAACGGGAATGGCAAGGGATGAGATGGATAGACAGTATCATGGAAACAATAAACATGATCTTGGACAGACTTTGAGAGATAGTGGAAAATAGAAGGGCCTGGTGTGCTATGGTCCAGGGGGTCACAAAGAGTTGGACATGACTGAACAAATGAACAAGGAAAACAAAACGTGCAAGCAACCTGCTTGGCAGAGTTTATCAGTTTCAGAGATGCTAATTCATCCATCCATTGGCCATGCTGCATTTGGAAATGAACTTGGATTGCTCTAAATGTGAACCTACTCTTTCCAGAGACAAAAACAGTATAAAGAAGTATGTCCCAAGGTCATCTTGGGCATCTAGGTGGTACAGTGACTAGAATGTTGGGCCTGGAATCAGGAAGATCCAGGTTCAAATCCAGCCTTAGACACTTAATAGCTGTGTGACCCTGGGCAGGTCATTTAACCTCTGTTTGCCTCAGTTTCCCCAAGTGGAAAATGGGATAATAATAGCACCTACCTCCCAGAGTTGTTGTAAAGATAAAATGAGATAATAATTGTAAAGTGCTATAGAAATGTTAGCTATTATTATTAGATGTTGGAGGAAAATGTTAGGAATTCTATTCTTGCTCCATCTTTGAATATATCTTTTCCCTTTGTAAAAACTAACTGATGTTAATTGGTTAAATAAAACTGGCATGCTAATAATGACTGGTGGATAACAGTTGGGGTAACACATCAGAATGGGAGCTTGAACCAATTGCATTAAAGAAAAACATTCTTGACCCCTCAAGGGTATCCCGTAACCCTGAAGGGAAGATGTAGCTGGTCTAATTCCAAAAGAATGAATGAAAAACATGTACAAGTCCTTGGCATTTTACTAGTTCTACATACCTGAAGTCATTGATTTTCCTCCCCTGATAGGGGCATTTCCCTGGTCCATTCCTGCCCTCTGGAGTTGAACTTCAAAGTTTCAGAATCAGAAGCTACACTATGAACTTTGTGGACCCCCTCTGGGGCCAATTAACACCTACAAAGTTTATCCAAGCATTCCCTAATGGGTACTTAACTAATCATAGAATCATCCAGCTGGAAGGACTAAAGATCATCTGACTGAGTTCCCTCACCTTTAGGAACTAACATGCATTTCATTAAATTCCAAGGAGAATTTTAGTGATTTTATTATAGTTTTTAAAGAGACTTATACACTGTACAATAAGTATTTGATGAAGGAAGGAATATAATATTGTAAATATTATAATAGGTAACTGTTATGTACTTTTATAAAGCATTTGATATACATTACCTCATTTGGGCCCCATGATAACCTACAGGAATTATTGTCATTTCACAGATGAGGAAACTGAGGCCCAGGATTATTCACAGGTTTGTCCAAGGTCACGTAATTAATGAATGCCAGAACCTGGACTCAAAGCCAAATCTCCTGTTTTTAAATCCTGAGGTGTTTTTTCTTCACCTTATCACAGGTGTCTCCCCCAAAAGTGACTTAGATTTGTAAGTAAACTCCTGCAGGGGTTGGGGTGTGTGTGTGTGTCTTGGTGATTATTTACAGCTGTTCCCCTTTGCCTCAAAACTTTTCCTTCCTCACCTCTGCTTCTGACAATCCCTGGTTTCCTTCAAGACTTAGTTCAAACACCACCTTTTGTGGAAAGTCTTTCCTGATAACCCACCACCAGCTTGACCTCCACCTCTTAACCCCTCTGCTAGAACCTTTGCCTCAGAGATTGACTTCCATCTGGTCTGCATATTTCTTCTATGGACCTAATTACTTACATGTTTCTTCGGCAGTGGAATTTAAGCTTCCTGAGGGCAGGGACTGTTTTTGTATTCTTTGTATCCCCAAATGCTTTGTTCATAATAAGTGCTTAATAAATGCTAGCTTGATTGACTGGTATAACAGAAGTTGTGACTTACTCAAGCTCACACAGCTAGTAAGTGTCTGAGGATGGATTTGAATGATAGAATGATTGTCTTCAACATTCTGGGCAACATGTCTCTCTTAATACGGCATAAGAACAAATCTTTGCTGGTTTTACTAACATGTTATACTACTGGGTCACATGGAGCTCAAAGCCGATAAAATCCAAAGTCGTCTTTTTTTTTCACCCAAATGCTTATCAATCCATACCTCCCCCTATTCTCTGTTTATGCACTTTAAACAACAACAACAACAACAACAACAACAACAACAATAACCTAAGTATAGGTCTTCATATTTAACTCTATTAATGTTGTTAAATTAGTCCTATTATTCTGGTCTTGAGATATTTGCCTGTTGTCTGACTTGTCAGTTATCCTCACTTCGAGTCTTTTGCAAAGCATGTGTCATTTCTGTCATTTGATAAGCATGCCTTGAGCATAACAATAAGCATAGCACCCCAGCTATTGATGAAAAATGTTGTATAGAACAGAACCAAAGACAGGGAAGCTCCTGTCACTTCACTGGAGACCTCAGTCCAGATTGGCATCAACCCATTACAGATAGATGGATAGAAAGATGGATGGATGAATAGATGGATGGATGGATGGATGGGTGGATGGATAGATAGATAGATTTATATTAGACTTAAGATGAAGAGACTTGTATTCTAGCTCCAATTCCACCACTAATTAGATGACCTTAGTCAAGTAAGTCATTGTTATCTTGGAGTTTCAAGTTTCTTTGGTGTAGGAAACTTCAATTGAAGAAAATCCTTCTGTCAATAACCTTCAACAACTGTTCTGAAAATAAAGTTCTAAGTTCAAATCCAGCCTCAGACCCTAATAGCTAATCACCCTGGGCAAGTCACTTAATCTGTTTGCCTTGTTTTTCTCAAATGTAAAATGGGGATAATAATAGCACCTTCCTTACAAGGTGGTTGTAAGAATCAAATGAGAATGCTTTGCAAATACTAGGAGCTATGTGAATGTTAGCTGCTATTATTATTAATATTATTGAGTTTTCTGGGGTACTGAGAGGATAAGTAGCGTGCCTAGGGTCAATTAGCCAATGAATTACAGAGGCAGGATTTGAACCCAGGTCATCTTGACTCTAAGGCCAGATTTCTATCACTACCAGGAGTGGGGAATCTTCGGCCTCCAGGCCATATGTGGCTCTCTAGGTGCTCAAGTGTGGCCCTTTCTGTCTGAATTTCTGTTCTGTCAAAGGGCCTCACTTGAGGACCTTGAGGGCCACATGTGGTCTCCAGGCCACAGATTCCACACAACAGCCCTACACCATGCTGCCTCACCCTATATTACTTCCCCATAAGTAACATGCTATTGTTATTTGCCATACTCTAGCAACCCCTCTAAACTTAATGTCTTTAATTAATTTCAGCTTTGAAAAAGAGCAAAAACTCTTTAAGAAACATTTGTTCACAAACCAACTTCTTATAGAAGGAATAGCTGGGGCACTGAGAATGCTCTCTAGATAAGTAATGGATAACATAGCAATAAAGGATAAATTCCCAGGAATTGAATGAAAAGGATAATCTAACACCTTCCCCCAGAGGTCACAGCCATTAACTTTGATGTGCTCATGCATGGTTTGGTTACTGTTTACCTCTAAGGGACTCACAGTTCGTTCCGGCAACTGGGCAACCCTGTAATATGTGATTACTTGTGGATTTAAAGTTGGAAAGTATTATAATTCAATTCCATTAAAGGAATATCTGTTAAGTACCTGCTATGTTCAAGACACCCAATTCAACCCCTGAATTAGGTTTGAGACATGAACTTACCCAGTAGCACACAGAACTTGGACCAGAGTCAGAGTAGAGCTGGAAGAAAATTTCAAGATTTAGATGAACTCTAGAGGATCCACGTCCAAACCTTTCATTTTTCAGAAGAAGAAACTGAGGCCCGAGATGAAATGATTTGCCCAAAATCACATAGTAAATGTTATCCTGACTCACTTTAAGTCTGTCTCTATTTCTTTGTCACCATGTTGCCTGAATTGTACCTTGAGACTTTTTGAACAAAAGAAAGATCCTAATTTATGCCAAACTTCTGACTGGTGTGACCCTGAACAAATCATTTCACTTCTAGGACTCAGTTTTCTCATCTGCAATTTTGTCAAACTCAAATAGAAATGCATCCCTGACGCCACATATTGACTTAGAAAACCACAGATTAGCATTATATTATATTATATTTTTATTTATTTTGTTAAAATGTTTAACTTAATAAGGAGTTTTGCAGGCCCACTGTTGAGAGCTTGATATCTCTAGACTAAGTGATATCTGAGGTTCCTTTTAGCTCTGACATTCTTCTATCTGGATTGTAATGTCTTAAGATCTAGAGTAGATCTTTTTGTGATGGCAAAGAATTGGAAATTGAGGGTGATGCTGAGTGAAGTGAGCAGAACCAGGAGAACATTGTACACAGTAACAGCCACAATGTGCAATGACACCAGTTGCCAGGTCTTCCCAGATCAGCTGTGCATTACCCTATATATCTTCTCTGCTTCCAAACCCTCTAAATCACCATATGGTTCTTAAATAGCTCCTCCTTTTTATACAAGCTCCTCAGCATGTCACAAATTCTCTCCCTCAGTGGCTTTGATTGGTTCATGCCCCATTCACATTCAGTTCCATTGATTCAATCAAGTGTTCTTGCCTAATAAAGGCAATTATTTTGATTGGGGTGGGATAATCCCCCCATAGCGGGAAACTAGGTAGTGCAGTGGATAGATCATTGGGTTTAGAATCAGGAAGATTCATCTTCCTGAGTTCAAATTTGGAATTAGACACTTACCAGCTGTGTGATCCTGGGCAAGTCACTTAATGTTGTTTGCCTCTGTTTTCTCATCTGTAAGATGAGCTGGAGAAGGAAATGGCAAACCACTCCAGTATTTTTGCCAAGAAAACCCCAAATGGGCTGATGAAGAGTTGGACATGAATAAAACAACTCAACAGCAACAAAACCCACCTTAGAGGCTTTGTTTAGTTTCTTCTCCAGGGGACATCAAGTCTTTCCCCCAGGATAAGCTGATCACCTAAAATCTTATCACATGCATATTGTCTCAGTTTTTAATGTTCAAGACTCTCCACTGTGATTGGAGGGCTGAGCGATAGACTCCTCCCAAAGCCTCCCTTTATAGAAGGTTCAAAACTTTCCAGATAACTCTTCAACAGCTCACTCCCAGACATGTTGTTCTTCCTTCTTTCATGACTTGCAAGTGAATTAGATTTAAGTGAGGCAGAGTTGCATGAAGCAGTCAGCCTCACTTTCTCTTTCAGAGTCATCAAAGACAAAAGTTAAGAAAATTGGTGACGACCTGGGATGCAGTGGATGACCTTGGCATCTTCAATGTCTGACCAAGCTCTGATAGCCCCACAGTGCCTACTTCAGCCACATTCCTGGCCATTGGATCAAATTGTTCTCATCTATCCATTCTGCTTTGGGAAGTCTTCACATGCTTTGGGGTAGACATCTCCCTAACTCACTGAAGAGTTTGAGGCCTGTCTATTACCCTCAACCTGGTTTAGCCTATCTTCCAAGACAGTTTTACTGGGGTGTGGCTGCTGCACGTTCTACAGCTTCTTGGAGACACAGGTGAGAGTGGGGTGAAAGGTGGACATCAAAAGTGGATCAGCAGCTCTGAAAAGGGCTCAGCAAACCCTCACATCAGAGGTGCGAGTCTTCTCTGAACACCCTATTCACCCTTGACATGTACCCCTTGCTGCCCCACTCCCTCTCTGCACTTTAAAAAAATTTTAGCTTCTTCTGTGTGCTGTCTTCCCCCGTTAGATTGCAAGCTCCTTAAGGTCATGGACTGTCTTTCTTTTTCTTAGTGTTCTCTAGCGAATAGCACAATGCTTGGCACATAGAAGGTGCTCAATAAATGTTTAGTGAGTTGAATTGAAAAATAATCAGTGGAGGAGTCTCCTTCCCTCACCCCTTCTTTACATAGGTGCCAAGTGAAAGATTTGTGGCACAAACCTAGATCTGACTCTAGATTAAATGTTCTTTCCATGGAAGGGAACTAGGAATGTTTAGCCTAAGGAGAAGAAAATTAAGAGGGAGCATTATTGCTGTCTTTAAGGATCTGAAGAGTTACATGGAAAAGCAAGATGAGCTTTGTTCTATTAGGCAAGAGAAGGCAGAATTGGGAACAATGGGTAAGATTAGGAAAGACACATATTTAGATTTGATATAAGGAAAACTTCCCAACAATTGGAACTTTCCCAGAATGAAATTAACTGCCGATGGAAGTAGTTGGTTCCCTTCATTATAAGGATAACTACAGGAAAATACTGGATGACCACTTGTATGATATGTTGTATGTGAGATTCATTTTCAGGTAGGGCTGGACTAGATGGCCCTTGAAATCCCTTCCAACCCTGATGTTCTGGGGTTCTATGATTTTACAGTGATATTACTGAAGAATCTATCATCATCTAGTCCAACTCTTGAAACAGACAAGAATACGATTTCAAAAGATTGGGTTCATATACCATACTGACCTTGAGGCAACAGTCAGGCCTGTGGAGTGTATTGTAAAACAAACAAACAAAACCAAAACCTAGAAATGAAGGTATAAATCAGGGAATAAGATGAGGATACAATTCATTCAGTCAAACAGGCATTTGTTAAGCAACTTTAGTTTGCCAGGCATTGTACTTTGCATTGGGAGTAAAATAGTTCTTTCCTTCAAAAAGTTCCCATTCTAGTTGGGAAGACAACATGTAAAAAGCAAACAACTAGGTATGTAGATTATACAGAGTGGATGAAAGATAATGCCAGAGAGGGAGGCACTAGCCATGGAGGGGCATCAGGGGCATCTTCCTGTGGAAGATGGGATTTGAATTGAGTCTTGAAGAAAGCCAAAGAAACTTAGAAGAGTAAGTGAATGGTCAGCGCATTTCAGACAAAGAGGGACAGCCAGAGACCAGAGTAGGACTCTGTGTGTGTGTGTGTATGTGTGTGTGTGTGTGTGTGTGTGTGTGTGTGTGTGTGTGTGTGTGTGTGTGTGTATAATGAGACCAGAAAGGTAGGAAGAGGCCAGCTTGTAAAGAGTTTAAGTATCAAACAGAAGACTCATTGCACAAAAAGTCAACTATAAATGTGTCAATGCATCTTGTTAGAGCCATAAAAGGGTTAAAATAGTTATTTCTCAGTCCTGGACATGACCCAAAGGCCCCCTTTCCAGTGCTTTGTGCTTCAGCTAATAATTAACAAGCCTATTTTTCCCAGAAACCACCGGTATATTTTGCCCCACATTAAAGGCAGGAATAGTTAACACAGGGCTGGGTCTTGAGTTTGACCTAGGGGACAGTTTAATCACTGGGACACTCAGGCAGCCCCTTAGGCACAGAATCTTGTCTATTTTACAAAGTGCCGGGCCTCCAAGCCCAGATTATTTTTCTGACATTGATTTATAGTCATCTTCTGAAAGCATAGATTTGACTATGTTACCCATATCTATTCAGTAAATGGGGCAGCTAGGTGGCACTGATAGAGCACTGAGCCTGAAGTCAGGAAGACTCATCTTCCTGAGTTCAAATCTGGCCTCAGACACTCCCTAGCTGTGTGATCCTGGGCAAGTCACTTAACACTGTTTGCCTCAGTTTCCTCATCTGTAAAATGAGTTAGAGGAAGAGATGGTAAAACACTCCACTATCTTTGCCAAGAAAACCCCAAAGGGGGTCACGAAGAGTCAGACATGATTGAAAATGACCCATCAACAATCAAACCTTGGTCAGACTGCTCTCTGTGTCACCATGCCCTCCCTTGGGCATGACTGGTTTTGTTCCCAGGTAAAAATAGATGCACACATATGCATACATACACACATGTATGTTATATGAAAGACCTATGTGTGTTTGTGTGTGTGCTCTACTAAGCAGACAGCCTTCTGATGACATCTTCTACTTAGGACAACAGACACATTACCTCTATTCTTGCTGTACCTTATCCTCTAAGGGCGTAGAATGCAGTCAACACCACACCATGATTAAAGCATCCAAGGAATACTTTAGCAAAGGAACACTAACATGACCCTTAATTTTTTTTTTAAAGGATGTACTTTCAAGTTTTAGAGGTGTTTAGAGGAAAGATCACTGAACTGGAAAGTAGGCATCCTGACACTATCCCTAGATAGCTGTTTCACTTTCGAAGCAAGTCACTTTCTCTCTCAGGAGGTTTCTTCATCTGTAAAATGGGAAGAGCATTGAACCAAATGCTCTCTAGGGTCCCTTTCTACATCTATGCTTCTACTAAATATTTTTAAAAATTCAAGGACCCATCACTTGGCATCAATTCCAGAACTCTTTATTTTTTACTTGAGTTTGAGGAATAAACTTTTATTAAATTGGAATAGGAATTTTTTTCATGTGTTTTTTTTCTTTCATTTTTTCATTGATGCTTGTAACAAATTTAAGGACTAGCAACCTAGATATTTGATTACATTCTAACCCAATGGAGCATTTGGGTAGTTACAAGTGAAGTGTGCATAAACCCTAGTATGGTAGCCAGTTCCTATTTTCTCCCCCTATTGAATAAAAGCCAGGCCCAAGAAATGAAATATTCCCTTTTCCTTTATTACCCTAGGTGTTCTTTTCACATTTGGAGACTTTACATGTGCTATCTTGATCCCATTGGTAGTGAAAAGCATTTTCCTTTCCCTTCTATACTTTAAAGATTTATTAACCCCTGATACAGTCAATATACTGTTTCTAACATCTCAGTCTTCAGATTTCATATGTATCAAACCAATTGACAGCTCCTCTGGAGGGATTGCCAAACATGTGGGATTCTAATTCAGGAAGAATCAACCTGGAATCACAGCAAGTGACTTGCCCATATCATTGGCCTCTTCTAGTCATAAATCCTCTGCTGTTTAAGTATGACTACAAGCTCAATATGAGTCAACAGTATGAGATAGAAGCCAAGAAAGCTAATGGAATCTTGGACTGTGTTAAGAGAGAAGTACAGAGATAGTCTTGTACTCTGTCCTGGTCACACATTGGGATTTTGTTTTCAGTTCTGGGAGATGTAATTTAGGGAGGATGTTAAATTGGAGGGCATCCACCCACAGGAGGGAAATCAGGATAGCAACAGGCCTGAGGTTCAGGGCAAATGAGGAGCAAGGGAAGGATCTGAGTATGTTTCGCTGTAGAAGAAGTGGTTCGAGGAGATATGATAATTATCTTCCAGTATTTGAAGAACTGGCATGTGGGACATGGGTTAGACTTTGTCTGTTTGGCCCCAGGGATTTGAACTGAAGATAGTGTGTAGAAGATGGAAAAATGAACACAAAACAAATTTAGATTTGATAGAAGGAAAATCTTGGTAACATTTAGAGCCTTCTGAAAGTAGAATGGGCTAGCACAGTAGACATGATGTTCTCTCATATTGGACATCTTCAAAAAGGGGCTGGATACACTTACTGGATATGCTATACAGAGAAATTTTTTCATTTATGGGTTGGACTAATTGGACCCCAAGATCCCTTCCAACCTTGAGATTCTGTGAATATGCAATTATTCTGGAAGGAACATAGTGTAGATTGTTGTTCTGTTTAAGATGGCTCTCTCTGCCCTTTTCTGGTCAAATCCCAATGAAGAGGCCCAACAATACTGCATGAGCCATCAGTGCAGATGGTCCCTACTCAGTTTGTGGGTCAGTTTTCTGGAACTTAGAACATACTTCATCACAGAAGCAAGATTATATATCATGTAAATGGTCAAAGGATATGAACAGACAGTTCTCAGATGAAGAAATTAAAGCCATCTATAGTCATATGAAAAAGTGTTCTAAATAATTATTGATTAGAGAAATACAAATCAAAATAACTCTGAGGTACCACATCACACCTATCAGATTGGCCAACATGACAAAACAGGAAAATTATAAATGTTGGAGAAAATGTGGGAAAATTGGAACACTAATGCATTGTTGGTGGAGTTGTGAAATGATCCAACCATTTTGGAGGGCAATTTAGAACTATGCCCAAAGGGCTAGAAAAATGTGCATACCCTTTGACTCAGCAATACCACTTCTAAGTCTATATCCCAAAGAGATCATAAAAATGGGAAAAGGACCCACATGTACAATAATATTCATATCAGCTCTTTTTGTGGTGGCAAAGAAGTAGAAATTGAGAGAATGCCCATCAATTGGGGAATGGCTGAGCAAGTTGTGATATATGAATGTAATGGAATACTATTGTGCTATAAGAAATGATGAACAGGCTGACTTCAGAAAAACCTGGAAAGACTTGTATGGTCTGATGCTGAGTGAAGTGAGCAGAACCAAGAGAACGTTGTACACAATAACAGCCACATTGTGCTATGACTAATATTGATAAACTTAACCTTTCTCAGCAATACAGGGATCTAAGACATCTCCAGAGGCCTCATGATGGAAAATGCTATCCACATCTAAAGAAAGAACTATGGAAGTTGAATTGCTATCTTTTTTTCCCTCTTCTGTTGAGTTTTGTTTCCTCTTTCTGATGGTTCCTCTTATTGGTTTTAATTTTTACTTACAACACCACTAGTATGAAAACATGTTTAATAGGAATGTAAATGTATAGCCTATATCAGATTGTGCACCGTCTTGGGGAGGGTGGTGGGGAGGAAGGGGGAGAAAAATTTTAAACTCAAAAGCATATGGAAGTGATTGTTGATAAATCAAAATTAATTAAAAATAAATTTAAAAAAAGGATTACATGTCATGGTTGGGTTCCTAGGTTACTTAACCTGTGACTCAATTAAGTCTTTTTTTACCAGGGTAGGTCCTAAGTCCTAGGCTCAGGGGGAAATATGTTACAGGAAGGTGAAGGGAGAGAATTTCCCTCCATTTTCTTGCTGCAGAAATAAACTGATGCAAATTTTTCCTAGCTTGAGAGACAGTTTTGTATAGCTAGAGGGTAAGGCAAGAAACCTGGCTTTTGCCACTAAACAGTTAAATGACTTTTTTTTTTTTTTGGCTAGGCAGTAGGGTTAAGTGACTTGCCTAGGGTCACACAGCTAGTAGTGTTATGTGTCTGAGGCCAGATTAGAACTCAGGTCCTCCTGACTCCAGGGCCGGTGCTCTATCCACTGAGCCACCTAGCTGCCTCTAGATAAATGACTTTTGACATGTCATTTTTACCACTCTGAGCCTACATAAAGTGAAGGTTTTGGATTAGACAATGGGAAGTAATCTTCTAGCTTTACCATGTTTTCTTTCTAAACTCATTTTCTCGGGCCTCTCACTTCTTTTTCTGTACTCCTTTTCACATCTCCTAACACCCTTCTCTTCAATTTCTCTTGTGTCCATCATTGTTATTTGCCCATCTACCTCCTACTACCCTCAAGACTGCCCTACTTCCAAAGGGTCACCATGTCCCACCTCGCTGATGTCCCCTAATCTTCTTTGATCAAAACACTCCTCTTGGTATAGTTAATTTCATCTGGGTTTTTAAAAGCAACACAATGTAATTGAGTGAATTCATACAAATGTGCGATTAACTAATAGACCCTAACCATATGGTACAAATCTGCCCAAGCCACTCTTCTGCTCGAGAAGTTTCAAAGACTCCTTTTTGCTTTGGGGATGAAATATCAACTCTTCAGCTTGGCATTTGAGGTCCTAACCAGTCTGGCTCCAATCTACCTTTAAAAAATGATTTCACATTACTCCTCCATGTTGCAGCCAAATTGGCCTACTTCCTATTCCCCAAATGTGCACTCCATTTCCTTCAAAGCTTTGTATCTTGGTGCAGTGTCTTCCAGACTGACTATGTATTCCTTCCTCGCCCAGCTTCAGAATCCTTAACTTCCTTCAAGGCTCATCTTTTGTGCGAAGCTTTTCTTGTTGGTGGACTCTCCCTTCTTGACTTTATCTTGCATTTATTCATCGGAGATAAGTTAATAAATTAGAAAGTAAACTCCTCAAGGGCAGGGATTATTCTTTCTTTGGTCTTTGCATAGCCAGTACCCAGAACACTGCCTTACAATATACTTGATACTTATAAGTAGTTATTCAAATGAATTGAACAGAGGTGCTTGATAACCAGAGTAAATTTCAAATTGCTGAAATTTTAGGCAGTAAAAATGAAGGGAAGGGGCAGCTAGCTGGTGCACACAGCCCTGAAGTCAGGAGGACCTGAGTTCAAATCCAGCCTCAGACCAAACACTTGACACTTACTAGCTGTGTAATCCTGGGCAAGTCATTTAATTCCAATTGCCTAAAAATAAAAAAGTGAATGGAAATGAAAAATGAAGCCTATAACATAGGATGAGGCAGGGAGAAAGATTGAAGGGTGTAGCGTTGGTGATGGGGGAGTGGGAAGGATGCTATACAAGCAGGCCATCCTTGCCTTGAAGACTTCTCCTGGGTTGTCTACTAAACTCCTTCTTTTTCATAGTCACATGTTTTTGAACCTATAGTTTTTTCAGAATGAATCCTATGGCAAGGGAAGAGGCAGAGACACTGGTAACCTGTCATTTATAAAGGTCTTTTGTAAGTCGGAAGCACCTGAATTGGACCAGGCACAACCTAGAATGAGAAGGGGGATATGGGAAAAGTAAAGGAGGAATAACAGGTGAGAACAAAAGTGGATTTCTGTGCCCGGGGAAATTAACCTGTGGAAATGTGTTTGGGGGTGGCCAGAACACCTAAGCCCAAGGGGCATGAGAGACATTATAGTGTTCCCGGGTAGGTGCAGTAGCTCCCTAATGCAGTAACAGAGAGATGTTTCCTATTGAAATCTCCAATATCACTGCCTAATAGGAGACCCCAAGGGAGATTATTCTAGTCCAGGGATGGGGACCCTGCACCCTCGAGGCTACATGTGGCCTTCTAGGTCCTTGGGTGCAGCATTTCAACTGAGTCCAAGTTTTACAGAACAAATCCTTTTATTAAGGGGATTTGTTTCATAAAGTTTAGATTCAGTCAAAGGGCAGCACTTGAGGACCTAGAGGGCCACATGTGGCCTTGAGGTTGCAGGTTCCTCACTTCTGTTCTAGTCCTTTGAGGACCACAGGTGGGAAGAGGAGCCTTCCAAATTTGAACATGGAGGGACCTCTGGTGAAAATTAGCAAAATGGATAACTGAATCCCTTACTGAAATGACCTGGAAACTCCTAGGGTTAGAATTTTATTTTTCATTCAAGAGAGAAAGTCCTCAGAAAGTGTGAAACTCAGGGGGTTATTCTCTTAATTGTTAGGACAGAGAGGGTGTTTTTACCCCTTAAGTTGTCGGATTACATAGGAGGTAACCAATTGAAGTAAATCTTTTAAATTGGGCTATGAGACCCCATAATCTGTTTTCATTTAATACTGCACAATCATATTTACTCACTTGAACCCTGACATTTGTAATTCTTAATAGTAGACTTAACAAATACCTGTTATGTTGTAATAATAATAACAGCTAGCATTTATATAAGGCAGCAAGATGGTGCAGTGGATAGAGTACTGGGCCTGAAGTCAGGAAGACTTAGTTCGAATCTCAGACACTCACTAGCTATATGACCCTGGGCAAGTCACTTAACCCTGTTTGCCTCAGTTTCCTCATCTGTAAAATGAGCTGGAGGAGGAAATGGCAAACCAAACCAGAAATTCCCAAATGGGGTCATGGAGAGTCCGATACAACTGAACAACAACAAACATTTATACAGTACTTTAAGGTTTGCAAAGCACTTTGCGAATATTATCTAATTTGATCCTCACAACAACACAAGGCTATTATTTTCCCCATTTTACAGATGAGGAAATTGAGGGTCACACAGCTAGGAAGTAGTAGAATGTGAGTAGATCCGGAATGATATTTTTACTATAGTCAAAATAGGACTTTTACTATCATATGGCCTTGGGTAATTCACTTAACCTCTGTGGACCTAAGAAGGTTGGATTAGGTGACCTCTGAGGCCCTTTTCAGTTCTAATTCATGTGACTAAATCATCCCATTTTTCTCTAGAGAATGTCCTACACTACTGTGTCTTAGAAGATCTAGAGAGGAAGAGGACAATTAAATAATCTTTTGGTATCTCTTCCAGGCCTACAAGGGCTTCACTGTATATTTTCCCTGGTGATATGCAGTTTACTACCAAGTTTCTGAAGAAATAAAACTCTCTTGTGATTTCTAAGAACCAAAGAGTCACAGAACCTCAATGTGATAAGGGACCTCAGAATCTCTCTCTCCTAATCCATATTTAAACAAGAATTCCTTCTAGAGTTTACTTGGCAAATGGTCATTTAGCTCTTGCTTGAAGACCTTCAGTAAGAGACAACACATTGACTTCTATAACAACCCATTACCTCTAGGGGTACCTCTAATTATTAAGCAGTTTCCTTTTGTGTCAAGCCTATGTTTGCCTCTTGGAAAATCCTACTCATTGTTCCCACTTCTTTGATCAAGTAAAAGAAATCTACTTCCTTTTCCAATGGGAAAGCCTTTCAAATACCTGGAGAAAGTGATTGTGTTCCTCCTAAGACTTCTGTAGGCTGAAGAGTCCCAATTCCTTCATGTAACCTGTAAATGCCATGATTCTGAGACCCTACACCTTTCTGCTTGAGCTCCCCCAAGATGCTTTTCACTATATTAATGCCTTTCTTAAAATGTGATGCCCAGATTGAATATAGTACCTGTTCTTGCCAAAGTTATACCAGCTCTTCCTAGTCATTGCTTCCTTTTCTAAATGTTTACTAACCATCCCTTTAATAGTATGTTCTATAGTTTTATTAGGAATAAAAGCGAATCTTACTAGTATTTAGTAGTATTTACTCAATTCTCTCCCATTTTTTAGCTATTTAAAAATTTTAAATTTATTTTATTTTTAATTTATGGAATAAAACAAACATTTCCATGACAATATAATAAAAAAAGATGATCGCACATAAAACTGTCCCCCATTTTTGAAAATTGAGACACAATACTACTTATGACAAAGAAAGACGTGGATTAGGCAACAGGGCTTGGCACAATTATTGGCACAGAGCAAGCATTTAATGTAAACAACCAGTTGCAGGAACTGGGAAGGTTTAGCCTGCAGAAGAAAAGCTTGGGGTGGGGAAGGCATGGAACTCGATAGCTGTTTTCGAGCCTTTGAAAGGTTGTCAAGTTAAAAAGGGGATTGGACTTGTTCTTATGTCCCTAGAGGCCAGTATGAAGAACAATCAGTGAAAGTTACAGAGTCAAATTTAGGTTGAATGTGAGGAAAAGCTTCCTAACACTTAGAGCCCTCTAGCAACGGAATGGGCAGGCTCGGGAGGTAATGGTTTCTCCTCATTGGAGCTCTTCAAATAGAAGCTGGTGACCACTTGTCAGGCATGTTAGAATAAGGATTCCTTTGGGATATGAATTGGACTAGATGGATGCTTTCCACTCCTAAATTCTGTGATTCTATGATTTGTTATTTTCTATTCCTGCACCACTTTTCCCATCTCTACAATTTTTCAAAAATCACTGATGGTGGTTCCTCTCTGCTGGTTCTTTGTGTATCCTAGCATGTAGCTCTAAGCATGGTAACTTGATATCGTCAAGAACAGCTATGTGCTCTCTTACTAACTGCCTGCTTATGTTGGGTATCAGCTCCCTAGTAACCATTTTTTTTCCTGCCCTTTTTAATTCAAGGACAATGGGGGGAAAGGAAGGGGAGGATGTCATGAGGCAAAGATTTATTTTCTGTAACTTCAGAGATCACTAATTCTGAATGAGTTTCTTTTTCTTTTTTCATTTTTTGAGATTTTGAAATGGTATTTTTCCCAATTACATGTAAAGACAATTTTTAACATTCATTTTTTATAAAACTTTGAGTTCCAAATTTTCTCCCTCCCTCTCACCCTATTCCCCTCCCTAAGATAGTAAGCAGTTTGATATAGGTTATATAGTGCAATCATGTAAAACACATTTCCATGTTAGTCATGTCGTGAAAGAAGAAATAGAACAAAAAAAAGAAAAAATAAAGTGAAAATAATATGCTTTGATCTGCATTCAGAACCCATAGTTCTTTCTCTGGAAATGGATAGCTTTTTATATCATGAGTCTTTTGGAATTCTCTTGGATCCTTGTACTGCTGAGAAGAGCTAAGTCAATTATAATTGAACATCACACAATGTTGCTGTTCCCGTGCATAAATGCTCTCCTGGTTCTACTCATTTCACTTTGCTTCAATTCATGTAAGTCTTCCCAGATTTTTTTGAATTCCACTTGGTCTTCATTTCTTATAGTACAACAGTATTCCTTGATAGTCATATACTACCACTTATTCAGCCATTCTCCACTTGATGGGTATCCCCTTAATTTTCAATTCTTTGCCACCACGAAAAAGGCTGCTATAAATATTTTTATACATGTAGGTCCTTTTTCCATTTTTAATGATGTCTTTGGGATACAGATCTAGTAGTCATATTGCTGGATCAAAGGATATGCACAGTTTTATTGCCCTTCGAGCATAGTTTGCAATTGCTCTCCAGAATGATTAGATCAGTTCACAACTCTACCAGCAGTGCTGGTGTTCCAATTTTCCCACATCTCCAACATTTATCATTTTCCTTTTCTGTCATATTAGCCAATCTGATATGTGTGAGGTGGTATCTCAGAGTTATTGTAATTTGTATTTCTCTGATCAATAGTGATTTAAAATGCTTTTTTTTTATATGATCATAGATAGCTTTGATTTCTTCATCTGAAAACTGCCTCTCCATACCCTTTGACTGTTTATTAATTGGGGAATGACTTGTATCCTTATAAATTTGACTCAGGGGAAGATGGCAGAGTAGGTCAGAAAACTTCCCACTTTCCAAATTTCCTCCACAAAAAAACAACAGAACATTGCCTCAGAGGGAATGTAGAGCAGCAAAAATAAACAAAAGTTAAGGTAAAGCAGTTGTTGTCCTAAGACAACTTGAGAAGACCCCCCCCCCAAAGACCTCCAGGGGTGAAGGTTCAGCCAGAATGAAGTGCAAACACCTCCAGGCCAACTCTAAGGAATCAACAAACAACAGGGTCTGGGGGCATCTTGGTTGAGAGGAGCCTCAGCTTTAGAAACTTCAATCTCACTGAGAGTGTGGAGTTCTGAAGGCTGAGTAGGAGAAGACTGAAGGACCTTCCACTGTCAAGGGCCACCAGGTATAGTTGTGCTGACCAGATGAGTCCTGGGCTGGGCTGCCTCTGCTAGGGAGAAGGAGCTAGCACATGCATGGTGAACGTGGTAGCAGAAGGGTGAGGACTTTGCTGGCTGTGGGCACTTACAGGAGAGTAGAGTCTTTGGTTACAATTCCAGGGAAGAGAGGACAGTTGTAGTTTGCAGCACCTGAGGGACCACAGCAAGCAAGATCATTTGCCAGATAGCATGACTGACTAGCAGTGGCTTAAGAGCCTCCCAGATACTGAGCTAGCTCTGGCAATGCTTGAGTCAGCCTTATTATCAGTAAGTACATCCCCGAAAGTATACTGCCAAGGCAAGTGAACTTATCCACAGCATTCAAAACTTCTCCATTTGCTGTAACCAGTGGTTTCATATATGGGTGGTGTGGTGCTGGCTGATGGGAGTAACTGTTTTCTTTTGGCCTAACAGTGAGGAAAAATAGGAAGGAGGAAAATACAGAAATAATTATAGCTTATACGAGTGGGGCCTTCAGCCTTGAGGCCATATGTAGCCCCGCAGGTCCTCAAGTGTGGCCCTTTGACTCCCCACACCTGGATGTGAATGGGATGAATACATAAAATGGAAACTGATAGCAGATTAAAAATTTGAATTCAAAATTGGTTGCTTTCAGGAAATGTTATAAAAATGAGAGATAAACACAAAGATAAAATAAGGTCTAGGAGTAGAATTGATTATGTAAAAAAACAAGGGTAGTAATCATGATCTCAGAAAAAGTTAAAGCTAAAATAGATTTAGTCAAAAGAGAAAAATAGGGAAACTATACTATGTATCAGTAATATTATTCAATATTGTTTTAGATGATTTAAAATAATTAGGCAGTATAAAATACCTTAGACTATACCTGCTAAAACAGACACAAAAACTATATGAACATAAATATAAAACTTTTTATACAAATAAAGTCAGGTCTAAAGAATTAAAGTAATATTTATTGTTCATGGGTAAGTAATGCCAACATAATTTTTAAAATGATAATTTTATCTAAGCTATTTATGTAATGCTGTCCCAACTAAATTACTAAAACAAATCATTTTACTGAGTTAGAAAAAATAATAACAAAGTTCATTTGGCAGAACAAAAGGTCAGGAACTTCAAAGAAATCAGGGGAAAAAAGTGTAAAGGAAGCAGATTCAGTAGTATCAGACCTTAAATTATATTATAAGATGAGAACATTGTTGAAGTGTAAAATTAATAATTTTGATTATTTTAAATTAAAATTTTCATGTAGCCAAGAGCAGAAGGAATGCAGAAAATTAGGGGAAAACCTTCCATAGACAATCTCTCAGATAGGTTATGACTGGGTTGTGATATTGCTGTGGTGTAGGAAATGATGAACTGGTTGCTTAGAAAAACATGGGAAGAAATGGACTTATGAAGGAAGACGCTATCTACCTTCAGAGAAATAGATGATAAGTGGAATAAGCCTAGTACAGTCTTACATATATGAGTATGAGTATATATGTGTATGTTTCTAGATATCTGTATATATGTGTGTTTATGTGTGTATATACATCCATGCTTAATTGTAAGCTTTCTTTAAAATGGGTTAGGGAAAAGGGAAAAAAAGTAAAAAGTGCAAAGCAGAGAACAAAAGAAAATCTGCAAGGAAACAAAGAAAAGCTGGGCAGCTTTGAAAACAATGTGTAGTATTTATTATATAGGTTTTCTTGAAATGAAAATTTATTGTTTTATATTGAATCCTCTCTTATGTTCTGCTGTGTATGTGGCAGTGATTTTTTTTTCTTTTCTCATTTTGTATTTAAGTTTAAAGTATATAAAACAATAAATTTGAATAGTTCTCTATATATTTGAGAAATGAGGCCTTAATCAGAGTTACTTGCTGTAAAAATTATTTCCCAGCTTTCTGCTTTCCTTCTCATCTTAGTTGCATTGGTTTTGTTTGTGCAAACCCTTTTTAATTTAATATAATTAAAATTATCCATTTTATATCTCATAATGGTGTCTTTCTCTTGTTTGGTCAAAAAAATTTTCTCTTCTCCATAGATGTGACAGGTAAACCATTCCTTGGTCTCCTAATTTGCTTATGGTATCACCTTTTATGTCTAAATCACATACCCATTTTGACCTTATCTTGGTAAACAGTATAAGATGTTGGTCTGTGGCTAGTTTCTGAGATACTGCTATCCAGTTTTCCCAGCAGTTTTTGTCAAATAGTGATTTTTTTTTCCAGAAGCTGGAGTCTTTGGGTTTATCAAACACAGTAGTAAATGATCATAGTAATCTAGTGTTTATCAAACTGTGTTTTATGTACCTAACCTATTCCACTGATCCACTACTCTATTGCTTAACCAGTACCATATGGTTTAATGATTGGCACTTCATAATATAGCTTGGGATCTGGTACAGCTTTCTTTTAAATTTTTTCACTAATTCCCTCAATATTCTTGACCTTTTGTTCTTCCAGATGAATTCTGTTATTTTTTCTAGCTCTATAAAATATTTTTTGGTAGTTTGATTGGTATGGCACTGAATAAGTAAATTAATTTAGGTAGAATTATCATTTTTATCTTATTGGCTTGGCCTACCCATGAGCAATTGATATTTTTCTAGTTGTTTGGATCTGACTTTATTTGTGTGAAGTGTTTTGTAATTGTGTTCATGTAGTTCCTGGGTTTCTCTTGGCAGGTAGAAAAGTATTTTACATTGTCTATAATTATTAAAATGGAATTTCTCTTTCTATCTCTTGCTGCTGGACTTTGTTGGCAATATAGAAGAGCTAATGATTTACATGAGTTTATTTCCTATCCTTAGTTGGCCTTTGTCCTTGTTCTCAAAAAGGATCCAAATGACATCACTATGTTAGAGTCAAGTTATAAAGCATCCCCAGCTGTGGCTGATCAGCCCAAGACGAGCCCAGAATGTTCTGCTCTAGGCCTAGCATTAGGAAAACCTGAGTTCAAATCCCAATTACTAGTTGTGTTGCCCTGAGCAAGTCATTTAACTGCCACCTGCCTTAGTTTCCTCAACTGTAAAATGGGGATAATAATAGCATCTACCTCCCAGGGTTGCTGCAGGATCAAGTGAAATAATATTTGTAAAGCACTTAGCACAGTCCTGGGCAGATAGTAGGCACTTGATAAATGCTTATTCCCTCCCCATCCATGTACATTTAAGCACATCCTATAAGGAGTGCACTGTGCTAGGTGCTACAGCAGATAAATAAGACATGACCCTGCCTTTAAGGAGATGATATGAATACATGGCATCACCCTAATCTAGCAACCCCAACAAAAAAGGAAGAGAATTTAGGGCTGTAAATAAATATTTGTGGGATCCCAGGCCTCCCACCTTCCAGAAACCAGTGTCTCTTGGCTCTGGATTGATTTGGAATGACCCAGGAGGTATGACCTGATCCTGGGAGATCAAGTCTATAGAGAATGATGGGAAGACCACACTGGCTGTTTATAAGATCGAAGTGAGGCTTATATGTGTCTTTATCTAGAACCTGTAGAAATACCCCAGACCTATTTGAGAATACAGTTAGGCACAGTGCCCTCCAGCAATCTGGAAAACCCACATACAATTTTTAGGCCCTCCCTTTGTATCAGAGAAGAAATCTGAATTATTATGGTATTAAAAGATAAAATATGTTGATATTACACAATACTATGCATATATTTTATGCATTTCTGAGTTTCTAAACTTTTGTGTCTTTGGCTTCCACAAAACTCCCCAAGAATTCCCATTTAATTTCTTATGCCAACCTGCAATAGACCGAAATTGTGATGTGGAAGGGATAACTGTAGTCTCAGACCCTTGGGTTGGTGCCAGAATTATAGCCTTCTAGATTAGAGTAGCTAACCTTCAGGGCAGTTTGGTGAGCGCCAGGTTTGGAGTCAAGAAGATCTGAATTCTAATCTGACCTCAGACACTTACTAGCTGTATGACCATGGGCAAATCATTTCATCTCTGTCTGCCTCAGTTTCCTCATTTGTGAAATGGAGATAACAATTGCATTTACCTTCCAGGGTTGTTATGAGGATCAAATGACAATAATTGCACAGTGCCTGGCACATGGCGCTATATAAATGTTAGCTATAATAATAAATATTATTATTATTATTATTATTATTATTATTATTATTATTAGTGAGCTGGGCCTGCTTCCTGGCCCAGGCTAGACGAGAATGGTTCCCCTTGGATCATCTTGGGCTAGGCCCTTTAAATTCCTGCAGTAAAGCAGCTATTTATGCAGAGTGATTTGTGAAGCAGCCTATTCCCATGTTTTCCCTTGCAGGTCTGCTCCTGTCCCACTTATCAGAACTGAAATCTCCATTTTCATAGTCACTAGTGAATTATACAACAGAAGTGGAGATGTTGTCTCCAGAAGGCCTAGTTACTAAGATCAATACTTTTCTGTTAGCACATTAATACAAAGAAGCCAATTATATCCTGGGCTAAAGAGTCATTTACTTCCCAGAATTCTCTTTCCTGTTGGCTTACAGTAGACATTTAATAAATGTTCACTAGATAGACACACAGTTTTGGTTTTGGTTTTTGTTCCACCCCCCACAAAATAGTATTTTTTTCAATTACCTGTAAAGATAGTTTTCAACACTCGCTTTTATAAGATTTTGAATTCCAAATTTTTTCTCCCTCTCTTTTTTCCCTCCCCTCTTTCAAGATGGCAAGCAATCTGATATAGGCTTTTTATGTACAATCATATTAAACATATTTCCACATTAGTCATGTTGTGAAAGAAGAATCAGAACAAAAAGGAAAAACCATGAGAAAGAAAAAAAAAAGAAAAAAACAGTATGTTTCAATCTGCATTCAGACTCCATAGTTCTTTGTCTGGATGTGGATGGCATTTTCCATCATAACTCTTGGAATTGTCTTAGATCATTGTATCGCTGAGAAGAGCTAAGTCTATCAAAGTTGGCCATCATGCCAAGTTGAGGTTATTGTATACAATGTTCTCCTGGTTCTGCTCTTTTCACTCTACATCTTTCCAGGTTTTTTTGAAGTCTGCCTGTTCACCATTTCTTATAGCACAACAGTATCCCATTAAATTCATATACAACAACTTGTTCAGCCATTCCCCAATTGATGGGCATCCCTTCCATTTCCAGTTCTTTGCCACAACAAAAAGAGCTGCTATAAATAGTTTTGTACATGTGGTAGACAGAGTTTTAAAGCGGAAAGATAATAAAGACCATCTAATCCAAACTCTTTTTTTTTTCCAGATGAAGAAACGGAGGCCTAGAAATAGTAGTGAATTGTTCAGGGTCAAAGGTGAACAAGCTATTGGGGAAAACCATTCTAAAATTTTTTTTTCTTTATAAATAAACAACAAAGACTTCCTTCTGATAGATCTGGGCCTCAGTTGTGGAGTTGATTTGTATCTTATCTGGTTAAGGAAGACATTTTTCCAGGTTTAGGGATGGAGGCTCAAAACTAGAGAAGCAGAGTCTATTTCCACCTCCAGTAAACTCCCTTGCTTCCTATCTGCCACAAGCACCCTTGGTACCACGGTTCCACATGATTTTGCAGTGTCCAAGGCTAATGGTAGTCCTGATGCTCTATCTGTGCATGGACTAAAGCAATAGGGGAATCTTTAAACATTCCAACTATTTTAAACTGCTTGGCCTTTACCCACCCTTGGTGCAAAGGGCATCATTTTATGTTCATCCCTCCCCGCCCCCCCCCAAAAAAGGTTACGCTATGCAGGTTCCAGGGGGGAAATTAATTTTATTCTGAACTCACTTAATAATGAAAACCATCGTCCTGACTTTCTGAAAACCCAGACTCTTGGAAAGAAATGTCCTTCTTCAGCAGCTCAGTCTCAGGGTGGAGAGATTTATTAGTTCCAAAAGAAAACAGAGCTAAGCTACTGAGCAATGCTATTTCAACTGCTTAGCCTTGACTAGCCGAAGCCTTCTTTTTCTTCTCATTCTTCTTTTTAAAAAAAGCCACAGCTGAAACATTCTGACTGGCTTCTTGGATGTCATCTGAAAAGTGTTTGGAGGGGGCATGGGGAGGGAGAACATTTTTCAAGGCATATTTCCATTAGGAATTGGCATTTGATGATCTGTGCGTTTTCCCACACAAATGTGCTGGGCCAGTTGTATTAGCCAGGCATTTCCGGTGAGCCTTGGTTTTTTTGTTATGCTTCCTTCTCTCCCCACCCCCACTCTCCCTACTTCTTTTCAGGGAATTAGCCCAGATTTGTAGCAAGCAGTTTTAGCCACATCCTCTCAGATCTTAGTCACGCTGCCCATATATGGAAATCCTTATCACGATGCCACCTCCTGGGCTTCAGTGTTCTCCAGGATGCCGAGGAGATTGTGGTACTTTTCAGCTAGATAATCCTAAACATGAAATAGCAGGCAATTGCAACAGGGCTACATGGGACTGGGGAGAGGGAGGGGGCAGGAGAGAGGGGGAACAACATAGACTTTGGAGCTGCCCTGAACAAGTTTGACAAGTTTCAACACAAGCTTGCCCTCAATAGCTACCAAACGGTACAATGAATCTCAAATAGTCTAAAAAAATCACTGATCAACCTGAGATGCAGTTGGGAGGGGCGGTGAGAGATCACCCCTCCTTCCATCATGAAGGATTTCCAACATTCTCCCTTTTTTAACATTTTCTCTTACTATGGAAATATTGGACAGTACCATTCAATTATCAATCTATTATGGTTTAAATAAATGAATCCTGAGACTATATAAATTAATGAATAATGAGACTGAGACGAAGAATTTTACCTTCCTCCAGAAGGTAAAATAACATGTATGTAGAATGTACATCTTGTCTTCCTCCTGATTTCACTCTTTCTGTCTATCAAACAATCAAGTAAGTAACCAAGTATTTATTAACTGGGTACTAATGTGCAAGGGACTGTGCTATGAGCTAGAGGTATGAAGGAAAAGGTAAAACTATGCCTGCCCTCAGGAAGCTTACAGTTTAGCAGAAGTAGACAATACGGACATATGTGTGGGTGGGTGCAAAATGGGGTCAAGATAATTGGGGGTGGGGATAATAGCAGGTGAGATCAGGAAAGGTGTGGAGCAGCAGATGGTGCTTGAGCTGCGTCTTGAAGAAAGTGAAGGAGACTGAGGAGAGGTAGATGGGTAGTTCCTTCCTCTTCCGACGCTTAGTACCTATGTGACCTTGGACAATTCATTTGATATCTTTGGGCTTCTTTTCCCCCCTCTGTATAATGAGAGGGCCCATAGATATAGAGGTAGAAGGCCCCCAGAGGCCCATCGGTACAATCCACTCATTTAACAGAGAAGTTATGTCGACTCCACTACTAGAATAGAAGTGCCTTGGGGACAAGCACTGTCTTACATTACTACTTGTATCTCCAAACTTTAATTTAATTTATGAAATAAAATGAGCATTTCCATAACATGACAGAAAAAAAGACGATTGTACATGAAACTGCAAACCTATTATGTATAACTTGATGTTCTTTTTAAGTATAATAAAGTTATCATGTAAATTTCTTTTTTTCTTCCCTCCCTCCCCCCTGCCCCAGAGATGGCTACTATTAAACACAAATACATACACACACATATGTATATGTATATATGTATATATAAAATCATTCTATACATGCTTCTATTTATCAGTCCTTTCTCTGCATGCAGAGAGTGTCTTCCTTCATATGGCACTTTGCATATGATAAATACTTAATAAGTGCCTTATTCATTCATAAAGAAACTGAGGCCAGAGGAAGTTAAATGACTTGTCCAAAGTCATAGAGGTATTAACTATCAGAACTGGGATTCGAACCTAAGTCTTCTGTCTTCAGAACTAGGGTTCTTTTCACCATGCCACAGTCCTTGCTAAATTATTGGACTCAATGAACTTCTGTCTCGCATTCAACCAGTTACCAAGTCTTATTAATCGTAGCTCTGCAACATCTGTCCCTGCCTCTTTATTCCCACTGCTACCAACCCAGTGGGCGGCTAAGTGGCACAGTGGATAGGGGGCTGGGCCTGGAGTCAGGAAGGGCTGGACAAGGAAGTGGCAAACCACTGCAGTATCTTTGCCAAGAAAACCCCAAATGGGGTCACAAAGAGTTGGACATGACTGAAACAACTAAACAACGGAGAGCTATTATTATCTTTTCATAAACAGATATGATTCCCATAGCATGTATCTGCTTCTAATCTGCATTCAAATATCTTTCAACCTGGACAGAACTGAAAAACAACTAGAAAACACCACCCTAGTACAGAAACTCATTACCATGCTCACTTTTCCTTCTAATCCATCCTTCATACTACTTCCAAATAACTTTTCTTATATGTAGATCTGGATAAAACTCCAACTCCTCTGTCCGGCATTCAAGGCTCTCCACAAAATAGCACTACCATAGTGTTCCAACTTTGTTGTTTCCATGAATTTTATACTGGACTACTCTGCTCACAGAACAAGGATGATACTCTCTGTCCTTTGGTCTTGACACAAAGCAGCTAGGTGGATTTGGAGCCAGGTTCAAATCCAGTCTGAGACACTTATTAGCTCTCTGATCCTGGGCAAGTTCCTACCTGCCTCAGTTTACTCAATTGTAAAATAGGGATAATACCAGTGCCTACCTTGCACAACTGTTGTGAGGATTGAATGAGATAATACCTGTAAAGTGTTTAGCCTGACTGGCATGGTAGGCACTGTATAGCTACTTCTTTAATTTCTTCTTTCCCTGTGTCTAGGTCTCTTATCAATCAATTAATAATAAACAAACAAACATTTATTAAGCACTTACTATATGGCAGGGGATCCAAAAGAAGGCAAAAAATAGTCCCTGCTTTCAAGGATCTTGGCAGTTACATCCTCTGTCTCTTGCTTCAAGTGGGATAATACATCTAAAGGATTCTGTAAACCTTGAACTACTGTATAAATGGCAGTTTCTATTATCATCAATATCATTAACTACTTTATTTTTCAGAGAGACTATATGACATTGCAGGATGCTGGTCTTAGAGTCAGGGATTTAAATATTGCCTCAGGCCCAGAAGACCTGTGCAAACCAGGGTGAGTCCCTCAACTCTTCTGACCCTCAGTTTTCTTATCTGCAAAATGGGGAGAGTTGTTACAAGGGTCAAATGAAATAATCTTTGTCATGTGTTCTATAAGTCTTAAAGCACTACATAAACATTAGCTTTTATGATTATGTAGTTCAGATAGAAACAACCCTCAGAGAAGTCAGTATTTCCACTACTGACTTTTTAATTTATTTTTTAATGTTTACTTAGTGTTTTTTTTTAAAAAACATATTTAATGTTCAGCAAACCTTTGCCTAAGTTGACAAAATACTAATTTTCAGTCATTGGATTAGAGGGCAGGGAGACAAGCTCATCTGCTTTGGGTTCAATGAAAGCATCTTCAGGATTGTTATCACTATTATTACCACTACTGTTATTGGTGTCATTATTACTGTAGTAGGAGGAAAGTAGGTGATATGATGATTTGGAGTGCTGGAGCTGGAGTCAGGAAGACCTGGGTTCAAGTCCTGTCTTAGATATATCCTAGCTGTGTGCTCCTGGGCAAGTCACTTAATTCTTCTCATCCTCAGTTTCCTCATCTGCAAAATGAGGGTAATAATAGCACCTACCTCCAACGGTCATCATGAAGATCAAATGAAATAATATATGTAAAATGCTTTGCAAATTTTAAAGCATTACAAAAATGCATTATTAATATTATTATTATTCACCTGTAACATTTCTTACCCATTTTTAAAAGTTGAACTCAGATTCTACCTCCTCCACAAAGTCTTCCTTTATCCCTCTGGTTGTTTCAACCTGGTACCTTCCACACTATTTTACAAATCCCTAACACAGCCTCACATAGCTCTGTTTATTACATTCACCTGTGCTGTTGACTTAATATCCCTACTAAACTATAAGGTCCATGAGGACAGGGACCATGTCTTATCTTTGTATTTATCCCAGCAGAGTTCTGTACACTGTGGATATATTTTAAAGTCCATTTCCCATATTTAAAAAAAAATGAAGGTAAGGAAAGTTAAGCAATTTACCTAAGTTCACAACCCTTCCATCATGTCATTCTCTAGCTCATTAGATTGTGAGCTCCTTGAGGGCAAGGACTGTCTTTTGCCTCTTTTTGAATTCCCAGTACTTAGCATTGTGCCTGGCATATAGTAGGCATTTAATTATTATTGATTGATTGATTGGCTGGCTCAGATACCTTCAAAGGTCTCCCATTGTCTCTATGATCAAATTTAAATTGCGTGGGGCAGGGTAGGATGTCAGACCCTGACCTACCTGTTCAGTCTTCTAGCCCTGTGATTCTATGATAGTAACCTTGTTCCCTAGCTGCCCTCCTTCATCCTCCATTCCAACCAAACTTACCTATTTACTGTCTCCTGAATGTGTGTGTGTGTGTGTGTGTGTGTGTGTGTGTGAGAGAGAGAGAGAGAGAGAGAGAGAGAGAGAGAAAGAGAGAGAGACAATGGGGGGGAGAGGAGAGGAGATATGGCTTACAGTATCACTTATCTGTCAGGGTACCATAGTTTTAGAAGGGACACTCCTTCCTCACACCGATTATCCCACTCTGATTTGGTAGATGTTCTTTGAGAGTTTCTGTGACCAAAAAATTCATCCCATGGCCAATCTGGTAATGAATCTTTTCAAAGTTAGCTAGGCTGGTCCTCTGCCCCTAGATGTGCTGTTGGTGTTGTTATTCTTTGTCCTTTGCTCTTAAAGAGGCCTCGAGTTAGGGATGTGATGCCATGACATGCAAATGAGTTGGATTTAAGTGAGGGAGGGCTGTTCAAAGTCACCAGCCTCACTTTCTCCTCCAGAGCCATCTAGGTCTGTTTTGGTCTGAGAGATTTCGATCCCTCATGGACCAGGGTACAAGATGAGGTCATGAATTCACAGACTCATGCATTCTTTAAGTCAAGGTGGCAAAGATTTATTGTTATGTTATACAGCAGGTAGAGGTCCTTAAGGAATTCTTCCATGGTGGGCAGACCTCCTTAGGGAACTTGCAACCTAACAGCAATGATGCTAAAGCTTATATAGGAAAAGTAGTGAATTATGTGGCAAGTGTGCTAATTAGGTGATAACATACAACTACGTCATTCACTACTGGAAATTGTGGGGCAGGGGGAGGGAGGTGGGGGAAGAGAGGGTTTTTAAAGGGTAACAAGATGGTTTCAGGAATTGATGTCAATAACTTGACCTCTGGATCATACAGGATAACTGTGGGAATCAGTACATGATAGTTTTGTTGATACAAGATTGTACAAGGGAAATTCTACAGAGGTCAGCTTGTTCTTGTAACAGGGAGAGATAGTTTGCCTCACTGGGCTGACTCATGAGTCACTGCCAGAGATAGGGTCCTTGGGCTGGAGAGAGACTGTCAGGGATAGTGTCTTGAGGCTAAGGAGAAATATGGTTTTGGAAGTGGTGTCTGAGTACAAGAACCCAAGCACTCCATCAGGTCCAGAGGCAAAATATAGCAGCCCTTCATTGAACCCATTTCCAAAGCACTTCCAGCTGGATTGTTATTACTGTTCAGTCATTCCAGTCCTCACCCATTTGGGATTTTCTTGGCAAAGGTAATGAAGTAGTTTGCCATTTCCTTCTCCAGCTCATTTTATAGATGAGGAAACTGAGGCAAACGGGATTAAGTGACCTGCCCAGGGTCACATAGCTAATGAGTGTCTGAAGTCTTCCCAACTCTAGGCCTTGTGCTCTATCCACCATGGCACCTAGCTGCCCAGCTTGGTAGGTCTTGGCAAAGCCTCCACTCTAATGCTGTAGCTTCTGAGAATCTAGGGTCATCCTCATTCTAAGATAAGCCAATGAAGATACTACATTATCAATCTGAGTAATAAGGAGGTAACTTTTTTTCAGTCTAGATTTGTGATTGCATCGGTGCAGGGAAATTTTTGGTGAGAAAACGTTCTCAACTGTCCTGCAGTTTAATTGCCTGGACCATTAAGAAATTAAATGACTTGTCTAGCATCTCAAAGTTAGTATGTGTCAGAGGTGAGACTCAAATTCAGGTCTTCTCGATTTGAAGCCAGCTCAATATCCAAACGGCTATACTGATTTTTTTTTTCTGAATCAAAATAACTGTTTATCTTAAAATTCGGAGAAAACTTAAGCCAACAACAAACTGTTCCACACGAAATGGCCGCAGCACCATAAGGTATGAGTATAAACTCATAATGATGATTACAATAATACTAATAAAGTCATATTTCCACCAAGTTTAATAAAACACCATCCTCATAATAACCCTGGGAAGAAGAAAGTAAAAGTATTATTCTTTTCATTTCATGGATGAAAAAATATGTTTGGTAAAATTAAGCTACATACCATAGATCATATAGTAGTTTAGTCAGGACTCGAATCTCAAGCCCCTGATTCCTAAGCTGTTGGTCTTTTCTTTTCTTTTAAAAATATATTTTATTTTCCCCCAATTACATGTTAAAATGATTTTTTAATTTGTTTTTTTTAGTTTTGAATTCCAAATTCTATCCCTCCCTCCTTCATCTCCTCCTTCCCTGAGACAGTAAGCAATCAGATGTAGGTTATATATGTGTAATCATGGTAGTTCCCCACACCAATGAAATCCCAGATCTACTCCTATCCTTACCTGGCTACAGGGATAGCACGCTTTCTTATTTCTATTTTTTTTTTATTTTTCACTGCTATTGCATTGCTTCTCAAGGTAACTGAGTGTTAGTTGTTGCCAAGAATACCTTAGCAGCCAGGCTCCTAAAAAAATCTCCTGTAGCTATCCTTACTGCTATTGGTGCTCTAGCCACCATCAATGAAACAAATGGTTAAGTGGTCACATCAGGGCTGTTGCCCTCACTTAAGCCCACTGAGGTAGGATTGTTCTAAGTGTCAGTCAAGTATGAAGCCACCTACTTAGTGTGATTGGAGAGACATGGAAAATCCTGCATTCTCAAAAATGTTCCCCTGCTGGACTGGTCTGGAGACCAAAATTTACATCACTAGATTTAGCTTTTCAGGTTAGAGAGTGGAAGTACCCTGATAAAAGGTTAGTATTTTCTGGGAGGAGTAACACCCTATATAATTGTCATATATGTCACATAGGCTTTTATAGGCAGAAGTCATTCATAAACCTTATAAAATAATTTTCCTTTAGATAAGCTAGAAGGAAACTTGGAGGTCATCTAGTACAACCCATACATGAGGAAACAGAGGCCAAAGAATGTGAAAGTAGTCACTCTGAGGGCCAGCTAGGTGGTGGAGTGGATAGAGTACGGGCCCTGGAGTTAGGAGGTCCTGAGTTCATATTCAACCTCAGACACTGGCTAGTTGTGTGACCAACCATGTATGTGTGGTTGGGATAAGCTTATTTCAGCACTAAAGTAATGGAACACAGGACAGATTGGATAGAGTGGCCAGAGCCCTGGTTGTCTAGTCAAGAAGACCTGAATTCAAAACCCCTGGGAAAGTCACTTAACCTCTGCTTGCCTCAGTTTCCTCATCTATAAAATGGGGATAATAATAGCACCTACATTGTTGTTTGTCCTTTGTTCTTGGGGCAGCTAGGTGGGACAGTGGATAGAGCATTGGCCCAGGAGTCAGAAGGAGTTCAAATCTGACCTCATACATTTGACATTTACTGGCTGTGTGACTCTGGGCAAGTCACTTAATCCTATTGCCTAGCCAAAAAACAAAACAAACAAACAAAAAAACACCTGATCCTTTGTTCCTGAAGAGGACTTCCTAAGATTGCTGAGAGGATAAAATGATATCATTGTAAAGACATCATAGTAAGTGCTATATAAATGTTAGTTATTATCATCAAATTTTGATAGGGAATGAAGAAAGAAAATTCACAGGTGTCTAGAACATTGAAGAGGGGAAGTTGCAGTATGGGCAGAATGGGAAGGTAATGATAGAACACTGAAGGCATGGAGCTGAATAAGGAGGTACTGTAGGGGTACCCAAAATAAAGATGATGTGAGTGGAGTTGGGAGGAGAATGGATTCTTCCTTAAAGGGTCATAGATGACGACTCATTTCCTGGGTCACTTCATTCTGCTTGGTCCTCCACACCAGACTATTGATTCAGCCTCATGGTTTCCTTCCAACATGTTTCTCAAACACTCCCCACTCTGACTGGCAAATGAACTGGAAGTGTGTGTGGTGTTGGTGAAACACCATCATTTAGTAACTATGGCTCTGGTATTTAGGAGACAATATAATACAGTGGAATGAGGGCAAGGTCTAGAGGTAGAGGACTGGAGTTCAAATTTCACTTTTAGTGCTTGCTTCCAAAGTGATCTTCACAGTGACTCTTTTTTTTTTGAGGCAATTGGGATTAAGTGACTTGCTCTGGGTCACACAGCTAGCCAGTGGCTGAGGTTGGGTATGAACTCAGGACCTCCTAACTCCAGAGCTCATGCTCTATCCACTCCACCACCTAGCTGCCCCTCAGAGTGACTACTTTCACATCCTTCAGCCTATTTCCTCATGTATGGGTTGGACTCTAGGCCATCTATGGCCTCCAAGTTTCCTTCTAGCTTATCTAAAGGAAGAAGATTATTTCATGAAGTTTATGGATGACCTTTGCCTATGAAAGCCTGTGTATATTAAAGTAACAATTCAGCTACCATTTATTAAGTGTTTGCTATATGACAGGCCCTATGCTAAATACTAGAGATATAAAGAAAGGCAAAAAAAGCAAAAAAGACCCTGCCCTCAAAGAGCTCACATTCTGATTATGAAGACATCACACAAGCAACGGTGTACATGCAAGATATATACAGGGGAAACTGGAGGTCATCTCTAAAGGAAGGAGCTAGCAGTGGGGATGGGGGGAGCGGGAAGAGGGACTGTGAAAGGTTTCCTGTACAAGTTGGATTTGAGCAGTCTTGATGGAAGCCAGGGAAGCCAGGAGGCAGAGAGAGGAGGAAGAACATTTCAATCATGGGAGACAGATAATGAAAAGGCAAGAGTAGAAGATGAAGTGCCCCATGAGAACCCCAGCAAGAAGGCCAGAGTCCCTGTATCAGAAAATGTGCAGTGGAGTTAAGTATACAAGGACTGGAAAGGCAGTAAGGGTAGAGAGGCTGGTTCTACGGCTGCCTGCCATATGAGAATATATTTAAAGAAACTGAGCTTGGGTTCAAAAGGTTATAAGAAACCTCTTTTTTTTTTTTGGCTGTGGTGAGGAAGGGGGAGGGGGAGAGAAGAGATCATTAAAATGTCATCTAGAACTCCCATGGGTTTTATTCATCAACTCTAGCACAGAAGAAAATACTCTGCTTGTTACATTTTTATCTACATTTTTGACCTAGAATGTGTATTTTCCTGTGGAATCTGGCCTCTTGAGCCTCTCTTCAAAGCCAAATCCCTGGGGGCAGTGAGGTAGTTAATATGTAATTGATTAGACACATTCCAAGCATTATAAGGAATTTTATTTTCTTAGTCACAGATTTTTGTCATTCAAGGTTTCCTGCTCTCCTGCCCACCCCACCTCCTGGTTGCCCACAACTGTTTTGGAAACAATTGTATTTGCTTACCTAGAGTGGTAGCTAAATCCAATCTCACGACACCTGTGTGGGGCACCAAGGCAGTCAGAGGACACTGCGGCACAGAGATAAATAAGCTCTCAGCACATACATTGGGCGGCCAAGTCCTTTGGCAAGCAGCCTAGTCAGATAAATACCCTCTGTGTGAGCACCTGGTGCCAGGCTTGGGGGGTATAAACTCTGCTTATTTAGCTCTATAGGATCTAAGAGCTTATATAGCCATATGGAAAAAATTAAATCCCTTTAGATAATACCATGGAGGGAAATATTCAGAAGTGTTTGTACAGTTTTATTGAGTCAAAAGGATACAAATATACAGGCTGTTGTTTTTTTAAAGGGTCTGCAGGCCAAGGGAATAGGGTACTCTGCATACCAAAAGTGTTCCAGGAAATGTCAGGCCTGCCTTCTAGTTTAAGCTGTGACTTTCCAATGACAAGGCAACCAGCTGCATTAGGATGGGCCTGATTTCCAGGAACACTGTACTCTGCCTGCATCAGACTTCCTCTGGTTTCATTGTTCAGTTCTGGGTGCCATGGTTTAAGGAAGCCATTGGTAAACTGAAGAATATCCAATGGAGAGCATTCAGGGTGATGACGGGCCTTCAGTCCGTGTCATATGAGGACGAGTTAAAGGAAATGGGCAAGTTTAGCCTGGAGAAGAGGAGTCAGTGGGGACAGGATACCTAACTTCACGTATTTGAAGAACTGTTTTATGGAAGAAGGATGAGATTGGTTCTGTTTGGCCCAAGAAGGCAGAACCAGAAACAATGGGTAGAAACTGCAAAGAGATCACTTTAGGCTCAATGTCAGCAAAAAACAAAAACAAAATGAAACAAAAACACCACTTCCTAAACATTGGAGCTGTCCAATATAACACAGCAGGCTGCCTTGAGAAGTGGCAATTCCTCCTCCTGTGAATCACTTGCTGGGCATATCATAGTAGAAATTCTCTTGTATATGCGTTAGACTAGCTGGGGCTGGGATTCGTTCTAATTCGCAAACTCTGTAATTCTGCGGGAATTCCCTACACCATTCAAATTGGGTTTGGTCCAAAAAAATTTTTTTAAGCTAATGGATAACATTTATTAATTAACAATTTCTTGCAAACTTTATTCAAGTCCCATGAAATATTTTTATAGAACTCTGCCCAAAATGGCCTCTTTCCATTGAACCCAGATAGGACAAATTGTCTAACTCATTGATTTGCTACTTAATTATATTATTTTTGAAACTCATCTGTGTATAAATCCTTTTCCCCAACGAGATAGATTTTTTAAATGAAGGGCTTCCCATTGCCAACCAAATCTGTATTTCCTAGTATTCAAGGGCCACCATTACCTATCCAACCTCGTCTCCTATTAGGCCTCAGAATATACAGCCGTGCTTGTCCCCACCTCATTACTCCAGCAACCATGCTGCAGATATGGTAAGTGTGTATTAATTGTCTGTTCAATAAACCACTCACTAACTCAAAAGAGGGCATTTATTGTCATACCTATTTATTTGGAGAAGTGAACCAAAAATAACAGCCAAGTCAAGTCAAGCATTTATTAAGTGCTTACTGTATGCCAGGACTGTGCTAAATACTGAGGATGTATATATAAGAAGGAAAAAAGAAAGATAGTCCCTACCCTCGAGGAATTTACCTTCTGATGAAGACAACATATAAAAGAGAGCTGAAAGTGAGAGGGGGGAGAGAAAAATAACTTCCTTTAGTGTTTAGAAACCAGCAATTAGGGTGGAAACCACATCTCCTGATTCCCAGCTTAGTGGTGATGTATCCATTACCATTTCCAGAGAGAGAAAGCTGTTATTTGTTTCTATTTATCCCTTAATAAAGGTTATTCATTTACTATAGAAAAGTAAGCATTTTTCTGAAGAGCTCAACATTTCCCAGACAGACAGGATGACAGTAACATTCTTTATCCTCAATTCAGATATACTTGCTAGGAAGAATATGATTGTAAAGGACAGTAGAAGATTGGAAAGCAATGCAGGGGAATTAGTTTAAACATCCCAGAAGCAATGATCGTCTTATGGTGTGGAACTGAAAAAGACCTTAATTACCTTCAAAACTGGAGGGTTTTGAAAGATCCAGATCTGTGGACAGATTTCAAGAGGTTCATGAACTTGGACAGGAAAAAAATTACCTCTTTTTTTCAATAACCTCTAACTGAAATTCAGCTTTTTCTTCAATTATTTAAAAACATGAATCTGAGAAGGAATTGATAGGCTTTACCACATGGCCAAAGGTATCCACAACAGAAAAGTTAAGAACCCCTGTTTTAAACCAATACTGTTACTTTAGAGATGATGAAACTGTACCCCAAAGCTTGTTTTTTTTTTATTATTTGGCAGTTAATGTTTTTGAGAGAGTCACAAGCTTTGAATTCTGTAGTAAAATATTAGATGCATATTATCTTCCTCTCCTTTCTGGCAGTGAAAACATACCTATTTTAGATGGTACAGGCAACACACCCTGCCATTTCATCCTAGAGTTTTGAAAATGAATACCAAAAATTCAGTTCTTTCAGCCAAAACAGTGTTTACTAATGTTCAATGCACGTGACTGGTATTAAAGAGTGATTTCTCTTTTCTCTTTCTTGACATGGATATCCTCCTTCTTTCACTTCATTCTTCAAGGCTGGGGATGTAGTTAAACTCACTGTATTCCTCAGGATGACCAGTCAGTTTGGCAGCACAGAGTACCTCTTTCAAGAAGGATTGCTCTGTAAGGGGAGGGAGGGCACCAGGCCTAAACTCTTCTCAAAGCTCTAATCCTTGATCCCTAGCTAATGTCCTTCTCACTCTATATTCTTTTGCTAGGGAAATTTTAGATATTTTATAGTTTATTTATTTTTAACATTTTTTAAAAATTATGAGTTCCAAATTCTCTCCCTCCCTCTAGCCCTTTCCTCACCCATTAAGAAGGCAAGTAATATGATACCAATTATACATGTGAAATCATGTAAAACAGTTCCATATTAGCCATGCAGGAAAAAAAGGAAGAAAAATAAAGAAAGTAAAAAAAAAATTATACTGCACTCAGAGTTCATTAGTTCTCTTTCTGGAGGTAGATAGAATTTTTCATTATGGGTCCTTCAGAATTATCTTGGATCATTATATTGATTGGAGCAGTTCAGTCATAGTTGGTCATTGTTACAATATTGCTATTACTGTATACAATGATTTCCTAGTTCTGCTCACTTCGCTCAGTATCAATTCATAAAGGTCTTCCCAGGTTTTTCTGAAACCCCCTAGAGGAAATTTTTAGAACCACACTTTTTTTTTAAAAATAAGTCTCAAGCTCAACAGGACTTAATACCATGATTTGGTAAGCCAACCCCCCCCCCCAAAAAAAAAAACAAACAGACAAAGAAACCAACCCTAATACAAGATTCTATTAAAAGAAGAGAGGTATAGTGATGAGAACATGGAAAGTTACAGCCCTACTGGACTCTGTCTGAAGAGACCATATCTAAAGTATTGTTTTCAGTTCTAGGTAGCACGTTTTAGGTGGGCCATTGATGATGGTGAGCTCGACAATCTAAAGTGGAAGGTGGCCAGGATGACAAGGTATCCCCTTGTGAGGAAGGACTTGCAGAAAAACAAGCTTAGACTTAAGAAGAAATGATTTGGGGAAAATAAAATCAGTCTTCAAGTATCCAAAGGATTGGGTGGGAGAGGCAATGGATCTAATCTGCTGAGAGACAAATTTAGGTTTGACAGAAGTGTAATGAGGCACCACTGGCTGATAGGAGCTCATTCTCAGAGCATGCTCTATGCTCTCTCTCTCTCTCTCTCTCTCTCTCTCTCTCTCTCTCTCTCTCTCTCTCTCTCTCTCTCTCTCTCTCTGTGTTTTCAAACCATGTGAGGAGTCATGGTCTGCCTGCTTCTTGGACTATGTGAATAAATATACATGCTCTGAAGTGGAGAGCAGGGTCCTCCATTATGCACTTTCAGAAAGTAGTTCCCCAGGCTCTTCCACCTGAATTAGAAGGAAGTAGAGCACATGGAAGATGTTCTAAGGACAAGGCTTTCATTGACTAATCCTCTGTTACATAAGGAAATCCTTCTTAAAAATTAGAGCTCTCTCAAAGTAGAATGAGCTGTATTGAGAAAAAGTCAGTGGAGCAACAATGAAATTTGGGAGAGAGAAACATTTAAACAATGAAAAGAGAAGTGTATTTCTGAATCCTGGAAATCCATTTCTTGTGTCTAAAGCCTGGAGCCACAAGAACCGTATAGAGCCACTTGAAACACTAATTTTTTTGAACTGTGATTCAGAAGGCCAGAGATTCTTGAAACAGAGTACTGGTCCCCTGGGGAAAAGATTCAAAGCCATCTGCTGGGAGTTAAAAAGAATTATAAAAGGTGTAAACTAATAATGAAGCAAGACAGCAGAAAATTCTTGAATGGGGAAGAGCAAAAAGCGACATGTATTGAGAATTGCTAGAAATGTGAGCAACATATATAGCAATTTAGGACGGCAAAAAGGAATGTGAAGAACAACAGTGACCAGTAGTATCAACAACTAGAGGTATGAATTATAGGAAGACAGAAGATCACTGAGTATGAGTATGGTATGAGTTATAGGAAGAGCCTGGACAAGACCATTGATACGGAGCTGATATCTCTAGGAGTCTCTTCCTGACCCTGACTCCCATGTTCTATCCACTATAACACGCTGCCTCTCATAGAAGATAAAGGAAATTCAGCCTTTGGCATTTTGGTTTGCCAGATGTGAATAAATCAGCAAAGGGAAAGAAGGAAGCATTTATTGAGCACCACTACACGTCCGGCACTGCACAGTATGTACTTACAGGATGTAAGCACTTTCACAAAAATGATCTCATTTGATCCTGGGAAGTGTTGTTGTTGTTGAGTTGTGTTCAACTATTTGTGACCGCGTTTGGGTTTTCTTGGCAAAGATACTAGAGTGGTTTGCCATTTCCTTCTCTAGCTCATTTTGCAGATGAGGAAACTGAGGCAAGCAGGCTGAAGTGACTTGCCCAGAGTCACACAGCTGGTAAGTGTCTGAGGCTGGATTTGAACTCAGATTTTCCTGATGCCAACTCTATCTACTGTGCCAACTAGCTTATCTTGGAAGGTCGGTGTTATTATTACCCTTGTTTTACAGTTGAGGATACTAAGGCAGACAGAGGTTAAGTGACTGGTCATGATCACCTAGCTAGTAAATGTCTGAAGCCACTTTTGAATTCAGATCTTCCCGACTCTAGACCCAGTACTCTATCTACTGTACCACCTAGCTGCTCCTCCAGCTAATGGAAACCCAGTGTCTTAAGTTTATGTTCTTAACAAGTTCCTGAGTATCTTCAGACTGCCTAAATAATAGCTTTCCACATACTATTGAGGTACTGCCCCAAAGGAATGGAAAACAAACATCTTCTCTTAGTCATATGAGCAACCCAGACTGATTCAAAAGTGATAAAGCCACAAATTCATGAAATGTCTTCAAGAGTTCACTCGCTACTTTTCAGATACCAGCCGCATTTGGCACAGGTTAGAATAAATCCCAGATCAAATCGTGCTGATGTCCCAGAAGGCACAGTTCAGAGATAGTCTGGGATGCCTCACTGCCTCCCATCTGTCCTAAACCAAAAAAGATCAAAGAAATGAAAGGCCCAGGCTTATGGAAGCCGAAAGCTGTGGTTGGAATTTCTAGGAAGCAAAGTCCCCATAACCCAGATTAGATCAAAACTCAATAATGTGGCTGAATGAAACCCACCGGTTGAATTAATAGGGACCAAACGAGAAGAAAATAAGCAACACTGGATTCTGATAGCAATAACCCACATGCGGCAAGAAATCTGTCTCTGCTTTGAAGTCTGCTCTGGCTGCATTCTGGTGTTCTTTGGGAGATTTGTAGAAAATGCATACAAGGTCCCTATGAATGACTTACCAAAGCAATTATAGGGCGTTCCAAAGTCACTGGAAATGAATGGCCCCCTGTGGCGGCAAATGGGCTTGCTGCTTTCCACACCTCATTTGACCTGGAACAAGCACTTATCTTAGTTTGAGATTGATGGGGTTATTATAAAGAGCGTGGTGGTGGTAAACACACATAATATGGGGACAAAAACATATGCACTAAGGTGCTTTGGGAAGGAAAGCAGTCATGGGATCATTGATTTAGGGCTGGGAAGAATCTCAGAGAGATTAAGTATAAGGGCCCTCATTCTACTAATGAGATCATGAATTGTCCAAGGTCATACAGTGAGGGAGAGGCAGTAAGAAAGGGAACTCAAACCTGTATCTTCTGACTTGGCCCTCATTCCCCCATCTTCTCGGGGATCAAATTTGACAGTCTTAGGAATGGTGCCATTTAACTATTTTTTTTTCCTTTCCTTTTTGGTGAGCTGAGAAGTCCTTTGTTGAAGGGTGTAAAGAGATCTGGCTTATTTTTACTGTGGAGTTCTAGCTTCAGCCCTATATATATATGAATTTGACATTGATTAATCAAATGCTCATTAAGCATCTACTAAGGATAAGGCACTGGGGTGGGAGGGTGGGATACAGAACTGAATAAGACACTATACCTGTTCTTAAAAATTAGTCTAGTAGGGGATGTAAGACATGGTTTTGTTTTACAGTCATTTTCAGTCCTGTCTGACTCCTCATGGCCCAATTTGGGGTTTTCTTGGCAAAGACACTGGAGTGGTTTGCCATCTCCTTCTCCAGCTCATTTTACAGTTGAGGAAACTGAGGCAGACAGCATTAAGTGACTTGCCCACAGTCACACAGCTAGTAGGTGTGTGAGGCCAGATTTAAACTTAGGAAATGGGTCTACCTGACTCTAAACCTGACACTCTATCCATAGCACCAGCTAGTTGCCCACATGCCTTTATTAATCACCTACTATTTTCCAGGCACTATGCTAAATGCTTTATATATATTATTTCATTTAACCTCATTTGATTCTCACAGCAACCACGGGAGGTAGGTGCTGTTATTATCCTCAGTGGAAACTGAGGTAAACAGCGGTTAAATGACTGGCTTTGAAGTAGGGTCTTCCTGATTCCAGGCCCAGTGCTTTGTCCACTAATGTGCCCACCAAGAAAGAAGCCAGAGAGAGAGAAGAGGGTCTCTGAGCAAGGTGTCCCTGCTTGATTTGAAATTACATTGTTTTTACTCTGTGGATCTTTTGTGCATTCTTATTTGTATTTCTGCTGTGTCTCTCAATAGAATGTAAGCCCCTAAGGGCTTCTTTGTACTCTGAACCAGACCTACCTCAGACCAAGCCGGGGATTCAGGATTCAGATTAAAAAGCAATGAAACACTCATGGATCATAAAATGAAATAAAAATAAACTTAGTCACAATTAGAATCAAAGGATACGATTTACTAAAAATAGATGCTGTTCCCCTTTCTCCTCCACATTCACTAGGCCAGCGACACTGGGTTAGAAAGAGGAAATTCAGGAAAAGGCAGAATTCACCAAAGTTCGGATACTGACTAGAACAGGGATGGGGAACCTGCAGCCTTGAAGCCACATGTGGCCTTCTAGATCCTGAAGTGTGGCCTTAACCCAGTCCATCCCTGGACTGGGTTCTTTATAGTACGTGTTACAAAGACGGTCTACAGCAAGGAAACAAGAGGTTCATCCTTTAGTCCTCCAAACCAAACTAATAGAAGAATAGCTTTCTTCCCCTTTTAGGGAAAGCAACCCAGCAACTGTGAAATAGATACTTCTTTGGGAGCACAGACCAGCCCCTCTCATCCCCACCCTCCGGGAGAGTGAACTTGGTAAATGCTTCATTTAAACAAGTACCTAGAGAGAATATCCTCCTAGACACCCCCAATAAGTGGTTATCCAACCTCTGCTTGAAGATGCAAAAATCAAAAGAATGTGCCCACCTTGTAACTTCTTCTCCAGGAATGTCTAGAGAAGCTGATGGAACATAGGTCAAAAGCCATGATTTGATTCCATACTTACTATGTACTCCATTTCCCCTGCCTTGATGAAATAAAATTAATACTATGATAGTCACCAAAGGGTAGTGGAAATAGGACTAGATTTGGAGTGAGAATCCTTGGGTTTAAGTCCCAGCTCCAGTATTTCCTTAATCAAATCACTCTCCAAGTAATTCTCTTCAAATCTCAGCTTCTTCATCTATACGATGGGAATACTGTTATAACACTTGAACTACTTAGCTTGCAGGGTTGTTGGGAGGATCAAATGAGGTAATTTGTGCAAAACATTTTAATATTTGTATAAGGAATAAGAGGGCTAGCCAATGAGGGCTCCGTCTTGGAACATGGGTAGGGTCCTCTGCCTAGTCTGTGGAGGCTTGGTGAGGTTTCTTTCAGAAATATGGTTCAGAAATCTTGACCTTTGTCTTGCCACTGGACTCCCGTGACTCTAGAGGAGAGAGTGAGGCTGATGACTTTGCACAGGCCTGCCTCACTTAAAGCCAATTCACTCGCAAGTCAAGACATCACCCTCCTGATGACATTGGTCCTCTTCGAGAAATGCAAACAGCAATGATGGAGAGATCTTGTCCTTCCAGTTCAGAGGATGCCCAGGTGTTCTTAACTTGGCAACAAAAAACCTTTTAATTGGCTGCCAAGGCAGAACTAAGTTTGCATACAAAAGCTCACGCAGCCAAAAATCCTGGTATCAGTCAAGGCAAGAGCTGCTATGAATATCGGGGTGGTAGAAGTGGTAGCAGTGGTAAAAGCGGCGGCTACATGCCATTTGCCTTTAACTATCTTTTCTCCCTACCTGGCTTCCATGTGTCCATGAATGTATGGTACTTTCATTTCTTCTGTTTCTTTCCTGATCTTAGGTCAATGAGTGTCACAGTCAAAATAGATCATGTTATAGTCTTGAAGGATTTCAAAGGTCAGAAGAACCACCAAAGGCTCCCTGAGCCTCCAGAGCTGGTAGCAGCAGGAGCCGAACACTGTGAAGATCCATCCCTGAGGAGCAACTATCTCGACCCCGCCTAGCACTGAACTGGCCCAGCACCAGAGACGATGTGTCTTGCAAGCAAGGGATTGACTTGGTCATCAGCTTTGCCAAACTAGGAAGTGAACCTGGTAGGGGAGAATGTTCTATAGCAACTATCTTAAGTTTAAGTCCATTCTCCCAGGGACCAAGGAGAAGAAAGGAAAAGTATGCTTCTAGTTTGACGACATGCTCTCAGTAAATATCCCTTTCTAAAATCTAATTGAAGTTAATGGGGTTCAGTTATGTTGCTGCTCAGTCGTTTTGACTCTTCGTGTCCCCATTTGGGGTTTTCTTGGCAAAGATACTGGAGTGATTTGTCATTTCCTTCTCCAGCTCACTTTACAGATGAGAAAACTGAGGCAAACAGGGTTAAGTGACTTGCCCAGAGTCACACAGCTAGTGTCTGGGACAGATTTGAACTCAGGAAGATGTCTCCCTGATTCCAAGCTCAATGTCTACCACTGTGCCCCTGATTAAATTATATTGGAGATAAATGAACAGGCATTTGGTACTGGGGGAACATAATGGATGGGATCTCATGAGTAATAGCATTACTGGAATCCTGAGGGGCTATAGCCAGCCACACTTTGGGAAACTAAATTGCCGAGGCAAATGAAGGTTGGAAGAGGGGGCCCCAGAGCCTAGATATTACACACACACAGATACTCTATATACATTACATATATTTGGATGGGGAATGTATATAAATATGCATATGTATACATATAGTTATGTATTTATATTCATTTGCATTTGTGTATTTTATATATATATGTGTGTATATGTACATATACATACATACATACATATACACACTCCCCATCCAAGGACATAATGTATATAAATATGTGCATGCATGTATATGTATATACTTCCTGTATACTCAACATACATATAGAATGTTTTCTCCCACATACATATCTCTCTGTATAAAGTATGCTTTAATTATTCTTTAAGGTAAGCATTTCAGAGCAAGGGGGAAAAGTCTTATAACAAATAGCTCCTTTTTGTCAAGTTTGTTTTTCCAACAGTGAAAATTCCCATTTGTCCCTTTAGGTTCAGAGGAACAAGGCGGGTGATAATCATTTTTTCACTATTTGTTTATCTTCTTCTTGGCAAATATCAAGCACAAGTTTGTATATTTGTACTAAGTGGGACAAAATGATCTCAGCAGTATCCCAGTATTCAGTAAGAGGAACAAAACCCTTCCAGTTTCATGGGTAGCTCTTCCCCGACCTTAACTCATCTGGGAATGAGAGAGCACTAGAAGGAAAACATCCAATGAAAGAGGCCAGGTTGTTTCCTTCTCAATAGGATAAATATCAGGGATCAGTCTGCTTAGACGATGTCATCCATCAGTTATATAAGCCCCAGAGTTTGCTCTATGAGCAAATGCATTGAAAACAGATGTAGCATCCCCTCTGGACTACTCCTTCAACTTAGATCCCCACAAGGTAGCTACTACTCTTGGGATGTAGGAGTGATGTAGGATGTAGGAGCACTCCTAGCGCTATAGCTCACGAGCCCAAACCAGTGTGCTTCCCATTAACAATCAGCCAGTAGACTCAATGAACTCCTAGCAAAGGCATTTACTGAACCAGTGAAAAAAGCCACCAATGGGGACACCCTTTCACCCCTCCCTTCAATTTTCCCTTTTCTTAGTTCCTGGGCCACAGAGATACCATCCCAGGTGACCAGGCAGAAAGAGCGACATGGCTGTTCCAGTGCTTGGATAAATTGGGAATCACCAACTAACAATCCTTCTAGTGAGATGGAGGACTGCTAAGCCTTTGCCTTTTTTTTATGTCACTGCATTCTGAGGTCCTCCGGATCTTGTCATTGTCCTGTTATTTTCTCCAGACTCCTAAGCTCTACCATCTGACTTATTTATGCACCTTAAAGACACTGGTGCCTTGGCCATTGGACTTTTAATCCTCTCCCTCTGCCTCCCAATTTAACTCTCTTATACGGACGGTCCCCCAGTTAGAGTACGAGCTCCTTGGAAGAAGGCTTGATTTTGCTTGATCTGATTCTTATTCTCATTATTGAACATGTAGCAAGTGCTTCATGAAAGCCTTTTTATTCATTCATTTAAGAGCAGTAGTTATAAAATGTCCCCTTCCCTAAGGCTGGGAAGCATTCTTACACAAATCTGGGGGATGTGGGCACAATTTAGCATTAATCGTAGTTAGGTTCTCATGTAGAGAGCATGTAGGGCCTCAAGGTCCTCTGATGAAGCTGGCCCTGACATCCGTGCTTCATGTGTTGTTCAGCTGGGCTTGAGCTTCAGGCTCAGCTGTAACATTCAGCTGCTTTCAAGAGAAGCACAGACCCTTAGCCTAGGACTAAAAGATGCTTCTCCAGTTATTTCCTCAGGGTCCTTCCAGGCAGGAGGTGGGAAAGCAGGAAAACAGGATCTTAATGGTATTATCCTTTCCTTCTCACTATTCTTCCCAGTATGTGGCTGGGTCCCCATGGTGAGAGACCTCAAATTAATTTATGCTGACTATCCATTACATTTCCCCAATCTTTATCTCTACATGCTAGAATTCCAAATGGCCATTTGCTAAATAATCAACAAATAGCTTTGGAGCACAGTGTCCCTTCCCCCTTTTTAAATTCTAAGGTTTTCCCATAGGTCTAAGAAAGTAAGTGGTGGATGGTGATGGGAGGGTGTGGGGTGGCCAGGAGGTGGAGTAGGGTAGGGAAGGAGTTCAGAGGCAATCTATGACCCCAGGCAAGTTCATAGTCTCTCTGGGCAGTTTAGAGGTGCCCCCCCCCCGGCCTTTTTCTATGCAAACGGGAGAGCCATCTCCAGTTGTCCTGATCTTACCACCCGACCTAGATGACTCTGGAGGAGAAAGTGAGGCTGGTGACTTTGCACAGCCCTCCCTCACTTAAATCCAATTCACTTGCAAGTCATAGCATCCCCTCCATGATGTCATTGTCCTCTTCCCAACAACAATGCAGATGACCCCTTTCAAAGTTTTCTTCTTTTTTGTATACCACAATCTACTTAAGTCTGGAAAGAGACTTACCCTACATAAGGTAAAATTCATTCTATGAGGGATATATGCTTACATCTCACTATCTTTGTAACTTGCTCCTTATGTTCAGAAAGTTTGGGGGAGTCTGAAAGAGGTGTACTTCCTTGCTTAGGTAACAAGCATTTAAAATAAAAACAAAAGAACAATAATTTATTAAGTGTAGTATGTGCTAGGCACCCTATCAATTTTATCTTATTTGATCCTCACAACAACCCTAGGAGGTAGGTACTATTATCATCCCCACTGTAGAGATGAGAAAACTGAGGCAGACAGAGGTTAAGTGACTTGCCCAGGGTCAGCAGTTACTAAGTGACAAAGGCTAGATTTGAACTCACTATTACTGACTATCAAAGTCAGTGCTCTATCCGCTGTACCACATAGGGGCCCATGTGATCTTAGTTCAACAAAGCAACACTATTCTGCTTCTTGTAAAAGTCCTAGGAAAGGATTTGGTAAGGAATGGTGAAAGGGAACTGTGATGGTTGTCTGTGTGCTGTAAATATCCATATTATCCCTTCACCTTAGATTCACCAATGCCACTCCTCCCCCTCCCCATGTAAAAGACAACATTAATGCAAAACCATAAAGGGAGAATGCACTTGGGGAAGGGGACTTAAATCCCTCATCTATGCTCCTTGTCACAATGAGTTTTTGTTTGTATCCTCAGTGCTTAGCCCAGTTCCTGGCCCACAGGAACTTAAACTGCTTAATAAATGCTTATGATACCTAAAGCACATTTTTGATCTTGCCACTTTTCAGCTCAAAAATGATCAATGACTTCCCATTGCCTACAGAATAAAGTTGAAACTCTACGATGCGGCCCTAATCGAGCTTCCTAGGCTGATTCCACATTCCCTCGCCTTTACTCACCTTTTGCTCATCTGAATCATTTGCCATTCCTTGGACATGCTAATGTTTTTATGCTCCCATTCTTCCTTTTGCCAGGAATGTCACAGAAATACTACACAGTTTTTAGAGACCAGGTCAAACATCATCTCTTCCATGAAGCTTTCCCTCATCTCAATGGGAAAAATTTTTCACTGCTTTGAACTACTATGGCACTTGTTTTTTCTCCAGGGAGAGAATTAATAAACTCTGAGTGCAGAATGAAGCATTTGTTTTTAAAAGAATGTTTTCCCTAATGTTAAGAGTTAAAAATTTTTTTTTAAAGTATTGAGTTCCAAATTCTATTCCTCCTTTTTTTTCCTTCCTTCCCCCCTCCCTGAGATGGTAAGCAATCCGATACACGTGCAGTCATGTAAACCATTTCCATATTAGACATTTTGTACAAGAAGACTTGAATAAGAAAAAAAAAGAAAGTGAATAATAGCATGCTTCAGTCAGTTTTCAAACAATATCAGTTCTTTCTCTGGGGGGCGGTTAGGATGCTTCATCACGGTTCCTTTGGGATCATTGTATTGCTGAGAATAGCTGAGTCATTCACAATCCTTCCTCTACAATGTTGTTGTTACTGTGTACAATGTTCTCCTGGTTCTGCTCATTTCATTTTGCATCAGTTCATGTAAGTCCAGGTTTTTCTGAAATCATCCTGCTTGTCATTTCTTATAGCACAATAATATTCCATCATAATCATATATCACAGTTAGCAAACCTTAATTCTGGGCACCCCCTCAATTTCCAATTCTTAGCCACCACAAAAAGAGCTGTTGAAGTATGCTTTTAAAACTTTCTTTATTTTCCTTGTTGCGTGTGTGTTTGTGTTTGTGTTTGTGTGTGTGTGTTCTCTTTTGCAACTTGGCTAATATGGCAATATGTTTTGCATGACTTCATATGTATAATTGATATATTGTATTTATTATTTGTATGGTTTTTGGATTTCTTGATGTATAAATATGGTTCCTCTTCTGATGAAATGTAAACTCTATGAGAGCAGAAACATTCAAAATTGCCTTTGTATTACCAACACCTAGCACAGTGCATTGGTATGTAGTATAGTGATAGTTGGGCAGATAAGTGGCACAGTGGATAAAGCTCCGGCATTGGAGTCAGGAGGACCTGAGTTCAAATCTGGCCTCAGATACTCGATACTTACTAGCTGTGTGGCCTTGGGCAAGTCACTTAATCCTGATTGCCTCACCAAAAAAAAAAAGATCCTCAATACATGATTGTTGATCATTTGGTTTTTGTAGCTTTCTTACACACACACACACACACACACACACACACACACACTCATGCTTCACATTCTAATTTCTGCATTTCTTACCTTTTCCCAGTGACTGTAAGCATGTTGAGGTTTTGTCCTACCTCAGACACTTTCTAGCTGTGTGACCTCAACCTGCTTCTTCATTTGTAAAACTGGCACAATATTAAGACTTATCTCACTGGATTTTTGTGAGTATCAAATGAGATAATATATGGAAAGCACTCTGTGAATATCAAAGTGATATATACGCCATTTTTGTTATTACTAAAACTATCTTAGTTAATATCCTCTGTTACTCCTATTACATTTCCTTGCACATAGTGGGCATTTTAGAAGCATTTGTTGAGTGAAATTGGTGGTAGTTCTTTTGATATAAGTGGCCAAGCAATACAAAGATTTCAACAGATTCTAATTATTGATTAAGTGGGCAGTGCTCTGGCCTGGACACTACATTAAAATGGAAAGCCCATTCAAGTAGGAGTCAGACCTTCAGAGAATGTCCCCTGCTGCCTTCACATGAAACTTAAAACAGAGGATTTGACCAGTTGTGAATTCCTTTATCATTTGCTTCCCCAAATCAGAATTCAGAAAGGTATATTCTTCCTGCTTAATTAGTCAGTAGGAAATTATTCATAGTAACATAGGTTTATAGTTGGAAGGGATTTTACAAGTCATCTAATCCAGAGGTTTTTAACCTGGGCTCTAGATTTCAAGGGGTCCATGAATTTAGGTGGAAAAAAATCACATCTCTATTTTGACAAAACTATAATTGAAATCTAATATTTTTATTATGAAATTAAAAAAAAATATTCTGAGTCCATAGGTTTTGCTAGACTGACAAAGGGGTCCATGACAAAAAAACTGCTTAAGAATAATAACCCCAATTTAATCCAATCTCCTCATTTTACAAATGAAGAAATTGAGGTTAAACAATGTGCCTAAAGTCACCCTGACACCAAGGGGTACTGTCAAGACTTAAACCAAGATCCTTTGACTGAACCCAGCATTCTTTCTTTGGTGCCAGGCTATTTAATTTTTTTATTTGAAGGAGAAGCCTATTCTTCTTCCTCAGAGTCCCTGTTGTTGGGTCTTGCCCTGCAGAACTACATAGAAGTAGCTGCATACAGCGGGTAAAATATAAGAAAAATTTCAAATTGACTAAGATCCAGATGCTGTAAGCCAAGGGACCTTATGTGATATATCCCTCTGGCGGTGTGGTGAAGCCTCCAGACCCCTTCTCAGAATGTTGCTTTTAAATGCATAGAGTTAAGTATACAGGATTACAAAGGAAACCAAGTCTACTGAAATCCAATTATGAAAATATTTTTTTAAACAAGTTCATGGATCCAAGATAATTCCAAAAGACCCATAATGAAAAATGCTGTCCATCTCCAGAGAGAGAACTGATGAGCTCTGCTGAGAGCAGATTCACTTTATTTTTCTTGTGTGTGTGTTTTCTTTTGCAACATGGCTAATATGGAAATATGTTTTGCTTGACTTCACATGTATAATCAATATATATCCTTTGACCCAGCAACACTACTATTGGGTCTGTTTCTCAAGGTGATCAGGAAAGAAGGCAAAGAACCTATAAGTTCTAAAATATTTATAGCATCTCTGTGTGGTGGCAAAAACCTGGAAATTGTGGGGATGCTCATCAATTGGAGAATGGCTAAACAAATTGTGGTATATGATTCTGATGGAACACTCTGTGCTACAAGAAATGATGAGCTGGTTAATTTTAGAAAAACATGGAAAGATTTGCATGAAATAATTAAAAGTGAAATGAGCAGAGCCAAGAGAACATTCGATATAGTAACAGCAATATTGTTCAAAGAATAATTGTGAACAACCACTTTATTCTGTGTAATCAGCTACAAAGGACCTATGAAGAACAATGCTATCCAGAGAAAGAATGGTTAAATAGAAGTATGCATAGTATGGTTTTACATATATTTATAAATCTGTATCAAATGGTGACCTTCTCTAGTGCAGGGTTGGGAGGGAGGGGGAGAGATAGTTTAAAATGTAACCAAAGAAATTAATATAAAAATATATTGCTTGCCTTCTCAAAGGGCAGGAGAGGGAGGGAAAGAATTTGGAACTCAAAAATTCTTTTTAAAAACGTAAAAATTGTATATATACAATTGGGAAATATTTAACAAAATAAATATATTTAAAAAAATAAAAAAGTTCATGGCCCCCAAGTTGAGCCCCTGCTAAGCAAACAAATATGAGAATTTGCCACCTTTGTATCAGAAACTCAAAGTCTGAAACAAAATGGGGAGAACTTCAGAAATAGATTTTCCTTGATTGAGGGACATTGTTCCTTCTCTGCCCTCTTCATAGTTCCACCTTCCATTAAACAAACAAACACAAAAGTGAAGCAAAGGAAAACAGAAAAAAGACCACAATAAAAATTCCAATAAGACTAAAGTGTTATTCTGTTGTTGTTCAGTCATGTCCAACTCTTCAACTACTCATGACCTCATTTGGGGTTTTATTGGCAAAGATACTGAAGTGGTTTGTCCTGGCCTTATCCAGCTCATTTTGCATGTATGAGTTACTGAGGCAAACAGGGTTTAGTGACTTGACCAGGGTCACACAGGTGTTTGAGGCCAGGTTTGAACTCAGGAAGATGTCTTCCTGACTCCAAGCCTCAAACTCTATCCAGTGTACTACCTAGATGATCAATAAAACTGAATATCTTAACCCAAACAATAATGCATCATTTTCTTCCACTGTATTTAGCAAGAATTCCAGTGATATGAAGAGATGGAGGGAAAGAGAAAGCAGAGACCAATAGAAAATCTAACAAATCTTTCAAAATTCCCTTTTCAAAAACTTTCTTAAGTATCTTAATTCTAGCCCCATGGGGGGCTCTATATGAAATCATGTCATTACAATGTAGTGGTTATATATATTTATACTGTAATAGTATAAGGCAATACATTTGGCTTTAAATAAATAAAAATTATTTAAAATGTATAACCTATGGTAGAATCTCTGTGTAGACAGCAGCATGGTGAGAAGAGAGAGAAATGGATTGTGGTGGGAGGACCAGAACTCAAATCCTGGTTTTGCTCCCTTGAGAGATAGTGAGGGCTGTTTGTCAGACAAAATAGTTTCAAGCAATAGTGACCTAGTAACTGATACAAACCAATGAAAAGGCAGAAATCAGAGCCTGGTAGTTGGAGAACAATGGCCTTGCCTCTTTGGTTAGTTTGCCATTTCTTTTGGCTCCAATTCATTTGCATGCTAATCCATATAGGACCTTAAAACCATCAAACACTAATTTAGACAAAGTCTGGGAAAAGGGCTTTATTTCTGCCCTCTCCTGTTCACACCTTTCTTCTCCAGGAATGTGGACTTCTTTCTCCACCATTCTCCCCACAGTCTCACCTTGGAAGCTTCCTTTGCCACCATTTCCAGAAGTCTTCTCACACTGGAAGATCCCTCTGTCCCAATATCCCCTTCTTCTGATTGGTTGTTTCCTCTAGGATCCCCATTTAAAGAAAGGGTCCCCAGATCAGTTACATTCCTTCCTTCCTTCCTTCCTCTCTGCCCTCTCTACCCCCCCCCCCTTCTCAGCTTCATTTTATGTGTTGTCTCCCCCCCAGTTGTGACTTCAGCTCCTTAAGGGTAAGTACTTGCTTCTCTTTTGCTTCTTTTTTATCTCCGAACTGTGGTTGACACATAATAAACACTTATTAAACGCTTGTTGACTTGTTTTGACCCAAACTTTGTCACCCAAAAGAAATGAGTTCATGTTAGCTTGCAGGCCCGCTTTGTCTCTTTTGTTAGCTAGGCGTGACACCTATGATTAAAGACCTCCCAGCTAAGCCTTATCTGGGAGAGAGGTTCTAGGCACCATACTCCCACTGATGAAAACCAAGATGGCCCTGAAGAGTATTCTTCCTAGAGCTAAACTTTAATAGCCTTCTGGTCCAAACACTTTGTTTTACAGAGACCTACAGTAGATGGGGCTTGAAAACAGGTCCTCTCATTTCAGAGCTAGTGCCTGACTTGTCCAAGCTCATCATCATCATTATTGTTGTTGTTATTTGTCCTTGTTTTTGAAGAGGACCATGACATCAGTGAGGTGACGCCAATTCACTTTCATGTCCACAGTCAGGTAGGCTGTGAATACCAGCAGCTCAGGCTCTGGTCTTCTCACTCTAAATATAGGACATTTTTTTTCATGTCCCTTTTTAGGGCTGATTTGGCAAGGTCTCAGAAATGATGCCATTTAAGTCTTCCTTTCCTTTCTGAAGAATAAGGGAACTCTTAGATTAAAGGTAAAAAGAGGACTGGATTTTTGGTTTTTGTTTTGTTTTTTAAACTTTGGAGCTCTGGTCTCGGTCCATTAGGTGTTTCACATGAGCCAATGTCTATTGAATCACCTACTATGGTTTAGGAAGGTCTTCTTAACAATTAGAATTAGATCATGTTTGCTCTGTATGCATACCCACTCTTCTTTCTAATGATAATGTGTACTTTTGAGAGAGTATATCCCAGGCTTACAGGGTCAATGTTTTATTGCAACTTTTCTTACTATGTTTTTTCATTAAATGCCATTTTTAAAAAACTAATTGTTTCTCCTGGCCCACTACAGGAAAAAAAAAAACACATCAACAAGCCCTCATGAGTTCTATGTTTTTGAGAGAATTCAGACCCACAGAGTACCTTGTACTTAGAGAAGCTATTCTCCAGATTTGTGAGAAGGGATGCTATGTGGAAAAGCATCACTTTTTAGGGCCTCAGTTTCCTGATTTTTTAAAATAGAAAGGAGGAGGTCAGAGACCACAAAAAAAAAAAGGCTCCATATATACCAAATTATTTATAGCAGCACTTTCTGTGATAGAAATCCTCACTCCCACCCCCAGTCTCACCCTCCAAAGGAAACAAGGCAAGTATCCATTAACTGGAGAATGGCTGGGCAAATTGTGCTAAATGAATAAAATGGTAGTCTTATACCATAAGAAGAAATTAATACTAAGAATTCAGAAAAACATGGAAAGATATATGAAGGGGAAAAATGAATTAAAGAGAAGTAGAACTATATATGAGACAGTGGATAGAGTGCCAGGCCTGGAGTCAGGAAGATTCATCTTCCTGAGGTAAAATCCTGCCTCAGACACTTACTAGCTATGTGATGATCCTGGGCAAGTCACTTAACCCTATTTGTCTCAGTTTTCTCATTTGTAAAAATGAGCTGGAGAAAGAAATGGTAAATCATTCCAGTATCTTTGCCAAGAAAGCCCCAAATGGGCTCATGAAGAGTCGGGGATACAACTGAAACAGTTGAACAACAACAGACCTATATAGATACAAGGACTACAGTAATGCAAGCAGAAACAATGGTAAAAGACAGCAGAAAGTTTAACTGCAGTGATCAGCCCTGGTTAGGTGAAGAAATATGCCTGCCTCTTTTTGATTGTGAGGTGGGAGTATGGGTGTGTCATGTGCTGTCAGGCAGTCATTGCGTCAGTGGGTTTTCTCTGTTTTTCTTTGTTACAAAGGAGAATTCAGAGGCAGTAGGAGAGGGTTGGGTGTTTCCTGGGAAATGATTATGGTGTAAAAACAAAAAGCACCAATAAAATAACAACAACAAACATACGCACAATGAGATGGTTAAAGTAACTGCCTTCTATCTCTAAATGCCTATGATTCCCGACCTTTGCTTTTTTTCTTTCTGCATAGCTGCTTTCAACACAGAACACTTCAGACAGCTCCTCGCTCAAGAGAAATCATGCAGTAGTAGTCAAGAACCCCAACTTGATTTTTCCTATGTGCACTACAGGCTGGGTGGCTTTGTTGGACCGTAGGCTGCTCAAATATTTTGTTCTTTATCTGCAAGACTCAATTAAAGCATTTTCCACTGAAGCTTTATTCTGCATTGAATCTAAACTCCCCGTGAATAAGTTTCCTGCCAGTTCTTTCCTGCCTGGGCCAAGGAAGCAGGTCTGGCAAGGGCTCAGTTTACCGTTCCTGCTGCTCTTTGGCATTTGAACAGTTTTAATAATATTCATCCTTTCTCTATTGTCATATTCAAGCAGAAGGCCAGGGGAAAAAAATCTTACAAAAGCAAACAGAAAACCCCACACCATACCACACTAAAACAGTATATGCTGTTTATTCCATTCGCTCTTACTCCAGGCCAAAGTATGGGGAAGGGAAAGAAACCAAACTGAAGCAGAAAACAAAAGGTCTTATTTCTGAGTCAGAAAATCCGAACAAGTGTTTTGGTCCAAGGGGCTCAGCTTGAGCGTGTACCCTTGTTAAATGGAAGGACATGATCTCATATCATACCCCTTGGAGCACTCTGTTACAGCCAGCTGGACGACTCACAGGCTCATAGGATCCCGTCTCTTTCCTGTACACCATGTTGCATTTACTCTTTCACTCAGGCCATCTTCCATGCCTAGAATGGGCCACCCCATCTACATCTTTGTAAGTCCTTCCATTCCTTTGCGCTCCAACCCAGATGTCTTCTTCTTGGAGAAGTCTTCTCTAACCCTCCCTTCCCTTTGCCATAAAAATGATCTCCTTAGATTTCTGATCTTCCTTTTTGGGGGACTTTCCACATTTATCAGCAGCAGCCAGGTGACTCAGTTGAGAGAGCACTGGGTTTAGAATCAGGAACGCTTATCTTCATGAGTTCAGATCCAGTCTCAGCCACTTATTAGCTGTGTGACTCTGGGCAAGTCACTTCTCCCTGTTTGCCTCAGTTTCCTCATCTATAAAAGGAGCTGGAGAAGGAAATGGCAAGCCATTCCAGTATCTTTACCAAAACCACCCAAAATGATGTCATAAAGAGTCAGATACAACTGAACAACAAAACTGCACACTTATTTGTGTCTGTGTTCTTTGAATCCCCTCAACACCTATTATCGTGAAACCTCCTAGAGAGAAAAGAATGCATTATATTTGATGTGTAGCTCATTCAATTCGACTGACATTTATTAAGTGACTACTGGGTGCTTGGCACTGTGCTAGGCACTGGAGAGCCAAAGATTAAAATGAAACAATTCCTTGCCCTCAAGGAGCTTACATTCTACTGAGAGAAAACAACATATACCCTCTGTTTTCTTTAGTTGTTGATGCTTTGTCTCCCCAAGCTATCAAATTTCTTTGCATTTCTTTTCTATGTGTTTTGTATTTACTTATCTACGTGCACAGTTTCACCTCAGGAGAAAGGAAGCAGCTTGAGGACATGGGCTATTTTGTTTTTGCCTGTTTCTCTCCAGCTCCTAGTGACGTTCGGGCTCATCCCTTTAGATTGACACAGTAGGTGCTTAATAAATGCTTATTGAATTTAAATGAATCATATCCAAAGATCAGATCATGATAAACCATTCCAATATCCCACCCAGAAGAGCTCCCCTCTCTGTAAAAAGCCATAAATACACTCCAGGAAGAGAGTTTGGCTTAGATGTGAATTGGGCTGTGTTCCTTGGTACACCTCAAGATTGTACACAGTCACATTCACCAGGAATGGAATGTCTTCATTATGGGCCAATTTCTTTTAAAAATACCACCAAATACATGACCCAGTTTGGGCAGTAGAAGTCAGAAGACCTAAGTTTAAATTCTAGCTCCGATAACTTACAGGCTGTGTGACCTTGGATAAATCATTTAACTTCTCTGAGCCTTGATTTCCATAATACCAATGGCATCCCTCACCTCACAAGGAAAGCACTTAGCAACGTGTATTGTTGTTGTTGTTGTTGCTGTTTTGCCACCAGTTTAATCTGTAGACTGGCAGTAGACTGGCCTGATGGGTAGTTCTCCAAGTGAAATGATCCCTCCCAAAGCCGAGGGAAGGGAAGTGAGGAAAAGAAGCTGTACAGCAGGGTGGTATGCTTCTGTAAAACTACACAGAGGAGTCCTTTCAAAATACCTTTTGCATTCTTCCAAGAAAGACTGCTCTAGCTTCTGCCATAACAATGGCATTTGTCTTCAGGATTGGGGTTTCTAATCATCTCTTTATCAAATAACAATCAAAAAAAATCCACAACGGGAATCTGAGGATAATTAATCAACTCATTAAGCTGCCCTGTCAAAACCAAGGAGCTAGCATTTCACTCCCGTTGCTCTATTCTCAAGCATTCTGTTCCCTCTGAAGAAGACCCCATTAAGGCATCTTATCATTTAAAGTGCATAGACTCTCATCTCCCTATAAAATTCAGTCTCAAGATCTGTGGTTTCAATTTAGCTCAGTTAACAAATATTTATTATGCCATAGCCACTGGAGAAGGAAATGGCAAACCACTCCAGTATCTTCGTCAAGAAAACCCCATGGACAATATGGTTCAAGGGGTCACAAAGAGTCAAACATGACTGAGCAGCAACAACAGTATGCATAGCAGTGTGCTAAGGCTGGGGAGAACTAGAAAGATTAAATTAACTCTAAACTTGGAATGAGGAGATCTGGGATTTAAGTCCCAGATCTACCACTAACTAGATGTTCAGCCTTGGGCAGATCATTAATTAGAGACATTATGGTACAGAGGGAGAAGCACAATGTTAAGAGTCAGAAGACCTGGATTCAATACCAGGCTGCTACTTACTTGGTGTGTGATCTTGGGCAAATCATTTAATCTTCAGTTTCCTCATCTGTAAAATAAGAAGGTTGGACTAGATGACCCCTAAGCATGACTCCAGATCTAAATCCCATGAACATATTACAATCTAGTAAGTAGATAAAAACACATTTACAGATAACGATAGAACAAAGTAATGCATCTTAAATCCATAAGAGAGGTGCAAAGAAAATGTTATGTGAAGTCCAAGGTGGGGGAGTAAAGTCATTCATTGGGGAAATCATGAGAGTCTTCATTAAAAAACTGACATTCTAATTGGACTTTAAAAGTTCAGTAGGAACCCTGCAGATTGTGTGTGAGAAGAGAGGAGTGTGTTACAACTAGTGGGGACAGCATAGGCAAATGCATGGAGACAGAAAAGTTTAGAAAAGGCAACAGTCCAGTCTAGCTAGAGCACCAATTACTTACAGACATATTAATCTGGACTACCTAATCTACTTATGTGACATTTAAAGCAAATTCCCTCTTCTTTTCTAAATTATGTAATGCAAGCTGGTCTTAAAATAGAGAGCATAATTGTGAGGGCCAGAGATCAGTTGGACAGGATACCAATTCATTAGCAGTCTCTAAAAATGTGTTATGAAAATAAAGAAGTTAAAGGCATGAACTGAGTCAGTTCAATCATGATATAAAAGGACTGGCCAAGGAAGGCTCAATCCTTAGAGTATGTTCAGATTTGCTCTTCTTATATAGAACATGCTCAATATACTTGGCTGGTTGCAAGCTAACACATGAAGACTCGGTGGGCCTACTCGAGTCATAAATGATTCAGGGGTCTGTATCATATAGTAATGAAAAGTCTTCTGATTGGATTTGAAGTTTGAGAACTGATAACCAAGGAGGCATGGATCTGGAATTGAGTCCACATATATATATATATATATATCTCTGCCTCAGGGGTGTGTGTGTGTGTGTGTGTGTGTGTGTGTGTGTGTGTGGTTTTCCTTCCTGGTCCCCAATGAGGCAAGAACTGCTATGAGCTGCTAGATGGGGTAAGGTGTGGTGGCTTCCTTATCTTCCCACCTGGCCACCATATGTCCATAAAAACATGACATATGTGTTACTTTTATCTCTTGTGAGTATTGAGAGAGCAGAGTGAGTTCCCAGACAACCAGTAAGTTTGGAATATCCATTATAACCATCAAAGAGGTTTCACTTAGCAATTGAAGGTAGTAGTAGCAGCAGCAGCTGAGGCTTGTAAGGAACCAGTATACTACAGTTGATTAACCTCCTTGACCCAGCCCAACAGTGAATTAACTAAGTCAGATGAGACACCATCCCTACAATGAGACAGTGAGCCAGTCTAGCTGAACTAAGAGGAGATTCATCCATCACTGACACCTTACTTCATACTGAAATTGGTGGGGACTCCATGAAAGGAGAAAAGGCACTCCTAGGGTCAGGAGTCAAGAGTCATCCCTTCCTCCCTTGTATTCCCAACATCAATATCTTACTAATTTTGTACTTTAATTTTGAGCCCAGTTTCCCTCAGGGACCTTGCATGTGTATAAGGGAAGAGCACACCACTCTGTTTAGGATATTTTTGTGCCTTCTATTATTGCTATACCTTCTCAGTAAATATCCTTGTGTAAAAATGAATTGATGCCAACTAGTTGACCAAAGCTGGGGAGCACACCAGGTGGGGGCTCATAAATGATAGTATTAAAAGCTACAACACTTCAGGGTTATCCCTAGAATCCTAAAAGGAAGAATAGTAAGCTGCCCTCTGGGGACGCAGCCTGTCAGTGAGATTGGTGGTTGAGAGAGTGAGCTCAGATAGAACCGGAATTATCCTGACAAGGCTTCTTTTCCTCCTACATACAATATGGGGTGGCTTTACCAAAAAAAAAAAAAAAAAAAGACAAAGCTGCCTCTGGGACTTGATTGGCTCTGGTTTCCCTGACACAGCTTTCTGGTCATCTAAGGGCATACAAAATCCCAACCACACGGAGTCTGAGCCTTTCAGTCACTGAATTTCTGAAGACCACATGAATCCCAATGTCCTTCACCATATCCCACACTGTAAGTTCCACTGTAACCTTGTTGTGTTTGGGCAAAGTAAACCTTTTTTGTTAACTGTTCAATAGCTCACTAATTCCTCATTTTGTTTCAACATCAAACCTGAACTAAGAGAGTGGGAGCGTTAGAGTGACCTCCAATAGGGTGGTACAGAGCATATTTCTCCCCTCCATAGTTCACTTCAGTTCCCTCAGACTCATGACCTCTCCTCATGGAAATATAAAAAATGGTAAAGAAAACGGAAAAGTTCAAGTAAAACCACCCCCCAAGACGGTTCTTCTTCCTTTTCAGAACATCATCCTTTGGCTTTAACACAGACGCTCAGAAATGACAGGGAAAATCTAATTAAAATATTTACTTGCTGTCTGATCAGCCTCTCTGTGCCAAGTGAGTCCTGGCCCTCCAGGGAGTGGGTCAATTGAATCATTAAAAGAAAGAAGAAACATGCTTTTAGTAGCACCTTAGGATAACGTAACACAGAATTCTTTCTCATCTCAATTCCTAAATCCAAATCAAAGGAGAGAGTCTATCAAAAGGGCAAGAAAACAAATCTTAAGAGAAATAGACAGATTGTCTCTTGAGAAAAGATCCACAGAAATGATTTCCCCAATGTATATAGTCCTTGGTCATCTGTTCTTCCAGGACAACTAAGTGGTGCAGTAGATAGAATGCCAGGCCTGAAGTCAGGAGGACTCATATTCCTAAGTTAAAATGTGGCCTCACTTATTAGCTGTGTGATCTTCCAGGCAAGTCATTTAACACTGTTTGCCTCAGTTCTTCATCTGTACAATGAGCTGGAGAAGGAAATGGCAAACCACTCTGGTATCTTGGTCAAGAAAACCCTAGATGGAGTCACAGAGAGTCAGGCATGACTGAAATAACTCAACAACATTTACTCTTCACTCTGTGTGATCATTGCCTTGGAGATTCCATCTACTCTCATGGTTTGAACATTACGCCTCCTAAATCAATCTCCAGATGTGATCTCTAATGGACTAGTAGACATTTTTAATTGGATGTCTGATGTAGTAGAAAGAGCGTTGGATTTGAAGTCAGACAGACTAGATTTGAATTTTAGGTCCACCATTTATGTGATTTTCATCAAGAAATATCTCTTCTGTGAGTCAGTTTCTTCTTCCCTTCTCCTCATCTCTCTTCTTCTTTCCACTTTTGGAATGATGGAATGATGATCAAATAAATTCTGCTGTTGTTCTTGGATAGGGCATGTCAATCTACTCCCTTAGTCCCCACTTACCATCCCTGTCACTTTCAGGATCAAAGTGCCATTTCCCCAGCAGCTAAATAGCGCAATGGATAGAGAACTGGGTCTTGAGTCGGAAAGACTTGAGGTCAAGACTGGCCTCAGATACTTATCAGGTATGTGACTCTGGGCAACTCATTGTGCCTTTATTTGACACAGTCTCCTCATCTGTAAAATGGGGACATTAATAGCACCTACCTCACAGGGTTTTTGTGAGGATCAAGTGAGAAAATATTTTTAAAAGTGTTTTTGCAAACCTTAAAGCACTATATAAATGCTAGCTATCATCATCGCTATCATCACCTCACACCTGGATTATTGCAGTTACTTCTAACTGGTCTTCCTAACTAACATTTCTGCTCTCTGATCTATCTTGCATACCAGTGCCATCTTAAACATCAATTTTACACTGCCACCTCCCTGCCCAGAAACAAACATTCCTGGTTGTCTGTAACATAAGGTTTGTTTAACAAATATTCATTAAATGTTCTAATTGCAGTGCTAGAGTCCACTTAGCCTTTGCCACACAATTCCTTAATAAAACTTTTCATTCAAGCCACGTTGTTCTATCCACTGGTCCTTAGACCCTTGCTTATTTTCTATTCCACACAGAGTTTTGTTTCCACATAGAGAATGCCCTTGGGTTTCTTCTCCACTTGTCCAAAGCTTTCCTAACTTTCAAAACCTATGCCAAGTATCTTCACTCAATCCATCAAGTAATTACATAATCAAGGATTTATTAAGTATCTAGTCAATGCCAGGCTCTGTACTGGCACTGAAATAATAAAAGATATGGTCCTTGATTTCAATGAGCTTATGTTCTATTGGAGGGACAGAACGTGTGCATACAAATTTATATGAAATCACTGCACTAATAATACGTAAGATTATTTTTTGAGGGCAGGCAGTAGTAGTTGGGGGGAAGCAGTAGTAATAATCAGGAAAGGCCTCTGATAGAAATGATCCTTGAGCTGAGCTTTGAAAGAAACCAGGGAAATTACAGGCTACAAAATAACTCACTCAGATTAAAAATAAACTGAAGATATAAAATAAAATCACCAGCATGTCTGTGTGTTACCAACAAAACACAGCAGGAATAGATAGAAAGAAAAGTCCCACTTCAAAAAAATTAAAGAATATATAAAATACTTGGTACTCTACCTACCAAGATACACATAGGAATTATATGAGCCCAACTACAAAACACTCTTCACACAAATAAAGACTTAAATAATTGGAGAAATATTAGTTGTTTGTGGTTAGGCTAAACTAGCATTACAAAATGACAATACTACCTAAATTAATTTACTTATTCAATGACATGCCAGTCAAACTACCAAGGATTTATAACAAGAAAAAATAATACCAAAATTCATATGGAAGAAGAAAAGATCAAGAATCTAAAGGGAAATAATGAAAAATAAGTGGGAAGGAGTCTACACTACAAAGCAGTAATCATCAAAATGATTTGATAATGGGAGAAAGGGAGAGAGAGAGAGAGAGAGAGAGAGAGAGAGAGAGAGAGAGAGAGAGAGAGAGAGAGAGAGAGAGAGAGAGAGAGAGAGACTGATCGGAGAAACAGATTAGGTACTAATGAACTCAGTAGCCTCATTTTCAATAAGCCCAAAGATCCCAGCTACTGGGGTAAGGACTCACTAATTGAGAAAACCTGCAGGGAAAACTGCACAGCAGTCTAACAGAAATTAGGTTTAGATCACCACTTCACACCATATAACAAGATAAACTCCAAATAAATACATGAACCAGCTATAAACATTCACATCATTTTGATTCATCAGTAGGGACACTTTCTTCAGTGGTGCAGATAGTAACCATCCATGCCTACCCACCCTAGCTGACTCTTGCTTGTGCCCTCCCTCCCATAAATCATCCAGAGGAGGCCCCTCAACATGTTGGGAGCCTTCTGCTTCACACGGTATGATGGTGACCCTGGGCCCTAGAGTACTATGCCGGCAAACACAGATCTAGTTATGTCGGAAAAACCTCCAAAACTGTCTACAAGTGCTTCTGAGGACCATCTTCAACACCAGTGAGGAATTCTTTGGCCATGGCAATTCTTTGGTGGCCTGAGGCAGTAGATAAAGGACTAAATTTGGAGTCAGGATAACCTGAGATCAAAAAGTTCTTCAGACACTTTCTGGACGTATGGCCTTGGAAGGTCACTTAACTCTCTTGATTTGTGTAAGGGTAGGAGTCAGCCTAGATTTTAATCCTACCCTACTTTAAGTAAGTGAAGACATGCTATAATTGTTCATTGGGTATGAACATGGCCTGAACACCTCCCTAGATCCAACTCAAGTTATTTGGTTTGGCTGAGGGACTTTGTCCTTCTCTATCTCAAGCTTATAAAAAGCCATCAAACTAATTAGAAAAAGGAGAGGAATTGTAGGGGAGGGAGAATCACTCCTGAGAAGGAATCCCTTGGTAGGGAGGAGGGAGCCTTGGCCTTTGCTTACATCCCCTCACATCCCCACTTTGGAGGAGAAGAACCCTGAGAGCTTCAAATGGCCAGGAGGGTTTTGGACTTCCCATATTTCCATCAGCATCCTAGAGTTAGCAGGAGTTGGGTTAGCAGTAGCTGGCAGCACGGTCTTCATCAGGAGTTCAGAAAAGATTAGATGAAATGAAAGAAGGAAGGTTCAAGATTCTATTATGATCCTAGAAGAAAAGCTACACCATGCCTAAGGGAATCAGCAAGGACTACAGCAAGAGGACTTCCAGGAATTGTGGTAGCTCTTACCCTATAACCTATCTAAGCTTGAGTCCACATTTCCATAGACTCTGTATGTACTAGAGGAAGAATGTGTCATAGACTTTGGGTATGTGCATGCATGTATGTATGTATGTATGCATGTACATGTGTGTGTGCATATATGTGTGGTGTTTTGTAGTAACTGTTCTTACTACACCTTAGAAAAATACCCATTTCTAAAATCTGATGGATTAACTAATTTATATTAACTGATAACCATAAAGGAGGCATACCAGTTGAGGTCTGTGAATTGTAGCATTAGTAGGACACTCGCCACTCTTCAGGGCTCCCCCTAGAGATCTGAAAAGATATAGCAGCCATACTCTAGGGAAACCACTTGTAAGTACTAGTAGGAGTTGGGATAGAGGCTTCAGAACATATGTTACATTTGTAAAATAGGGAGAATAACAGCACCTACTTCATAGGTTTATTGTGAGAATCAAATGAGAAAATATATGTAAAGTGCATTGCAAACCTTAAAGTGCCATGTAAATGGTAACTATAGTTATTGTTGTTGTCAACAGTCTTAGAGAGGATAAAGTCCAGCCCAAGGTCACATAATATTAGAGTTGAGATTTGAACAGAGGTTGTTGACTTAAAGTGAACCACTTTAAAAAAAAATTTAAAGACTCACTCAGGCTGGAAGTACAGGGGCTATTGTCTACTGATTAGCAAAGGAAGTTGACATATGCATTGCCAGAGCCAGCTTAGCTTTGGGAGTCTTGGAAAGAAAGTGTGGGAGAGAAGAGGTATTAGGATGCATACCACACTGAAGGTCTATAGAGCCATTGTGCTGACCACATTGTTGTATGCTTGTGACATCCGGACCTACCGGTCTACCAGGACCATGCCAGGAAACTGAATGGCTTCCATCTGAATTGTCTTAGGAAGATTCTGAAGATCACCTGGCAAGATAAGGTCCCAGACATTGGGGTCCTTTCTCAAGCTGAACTCCTAAGCATTCAAACTCTACTGCAGAGAGCTCAATTCTGATGGGCTGGCCACTTTGTTTGAATGCCCAGTGTACATTTGCCTAAAAAATTATTTTATGGAGAACTCACACAAGGCAAGCACTCACAGGAGCTCAGAAGAAGTGGTACAAGGACACTCTCTAGGTCTCTCTGAAGAACTTTAATATTGACTGTGAGACCGCCCAGCATAACATGCCCACAGCAAAGAAGGTGCCGTGCTCTGTGAGTGAAGCAGAATTGCAGTAGCACAAAGGAAACATGAGATGAGAAAATCTACAGACATCTCCATCCCTAATGTTCAAACGGACTATTTGTGCCCAAGCTGTAGTTGAACCTTCCAAGCTCATATTGGACTGATCAGCCACAGTTGAACACACTGTACCTTGGCCCCAATGTCATGATATCATTTGTCCTCTTTGAGTACAAAGGACAAACAACTCCTCTCTGGTCTGGTTTACTCCTTTTTAATTTTCAACATTCACTTCATAAGCTTTTTTTTTTTTGCTAGGCAATGGGGTTAAGTGACTTGCCCAGGGTCACACAGCGAGTAAGTATTATGTATCTGAAGCCAGATTTGAACACAGGTCCTCCTGAATCCAGGGCCAGTGCTCTATCTATTGTGCCACCTAGCTGCCCCTAGTTTACCCCTTTTTAGGAAGCCTGGTAACTCCCCTGTTCCTGGAGGCTCACCAGTTTTTTATGTCAAACTTTGTTCAGACTCGGAATCCATTTAAAACATCCATCCACTACAGCACAGAGCTGCCAAGCTCAAAGGATCTGCCAGCCTCGGCAGGGATTCCAGGCACCTCGCCTGGCTTAGCTCTCTTTCTACTACTCTGCTACCCTAGACTTAGACAGACCCTCATTTACTGTACTTAGCAGCATCTCCTGACAGCTCAAGAAGGAAATCACTTGAGCATGGAAGCTCAAGTATTAGAAATGATATGTTCACATTCTTTCCAAATATAGAGCCCACTCAAAATAAATCTAACCTTTCTGGGGTTCAAGTTCATTTATTCTTTACAAATAGCAGCTCTGGCAACTCCTTTGTTTCTAAGAACAAAGCCTTGTTCAAAGAAGCGTCTCTGAAGGCTCCTTCCTCGGACATCACAAGGCTCTTCCAAGGCACCACTTTGATGACTTAAGTGTAGATGAGTAAGAAACATACGGATTCCATTTCCCATATAATTCCCATATAATGCATATGAATTGTGGGTGGTGGGGGATGAGAAGGCACTTTGGAAAAAATATGGTTTAAATTTGGATTCTGCCTGTTCTCCAAAGCCTGGAATAGTGAAATGCCACAGATTTGTCTTTGCCTTTTTTCTGTGCGTCTGCTCTCCTCACCTTTGGCCTCAAGCAATAACATGGCTCTTACTTCTGAAAGAAAAACAACGTATATGAAAACAAAACAGAAAAGAACAAACAAAAACGAAGCAATTCCAAATTGTGAGCTAAAAGAGCACCCATACTTAAGATAATTGTCTCTTTCCTCTAGCATGGTTTAATTTCAAAGCATCTCTGAGATGCCTGTTTCTGTTGGCTTAAGGTGATTCATGGGGCTGCAAGCCTTTATTTTGTGGAGCTGAAGTTAGTAGGAAGAGCTATCCTTTTTGTAAGAAGATTAGGCCAGTATAGTTCCCACCTGTGATAGAGATTAGTTAACCATTTAATAATGGCATTAGTTGATATTCATATATCATTTTAAGGTTTTGAAAGCACTTTAAGTTCATTATCTCATTGGATGCTCATACTAACCCTTTGAAGGGAGGTATTACATTTTACATTTTACAGATGAGGACAACTGAGGCTCATTAGGAATAAGTGACTGCCCAAAGTCATACAGCTAGCTCAAATGCAGGGCTCTCCTGACCTCTTCACCACCCACAAGCAGAGATCATGTGGGAAATTGTGTTCTTTCTCCCACCAAAAATTTAGATGAAGAATTTTCCCCTTGGTTCACATTGAAGACCCAAATCATCACCATGAATTAGCAGGTTATTCATATAACATAGGGAAATTAATCTACTCTCTTTCAGAACTTCTCTACCTCTACCTCCACCCTACCTGAGCTGTCCTCATTGGTCAGTGAGGGAGAACAAATTCATCTCTTTCATTTTATCTAGCTGGTCCCAGACCAGACTGTGCTTCAGATTCAATAAAATGTAAATTCTTTGAGGGCAGATACTGGTTTTTGCATCCAGTGCCTAGGACACAGTTAGGACCTTAACAAATCCTTGTTGATTGATTGATCATATCCATTTCCACTCCAGCTGCCATGCCATCTCCCTTGCCTCATGTACTCTCTCCATCCTTTTATTTCTTGATTTTAGCACAATAATCAAAGCAGTACTACCAGGTTATCTAGAAAAGGTGTATCAATTGACTGCTGTAAGCGTGAACTCTCCATCCCTGTGACTCTTCATATTGACTCCCTTCCCTGACCATTCCCTTATTAGTGTTCTCTCCCTAGTGAAACGTAAGGCCCTTGAGGGCAGAGACTAGTTCACGTATGTAGTTGAATGCCAACATTCAGATACTGCCTGGCATATACTAAGTTCTTGCTTAATAAATACTTTTTTCATTCATTCATATTATAGATGGCTATCTTCCATGGTAATGAGAGTAACAGACTAAAGAACAGCTGGATAATTATATTGACTCACTGAAGTGAATCCAACAAAGCAGTCTTTCGTCTATCTGCGATTTGTCTTCTTTTCTTCTCTTTTTGCTTCCTGTGGACTTTGTGTTAGTCTCCTCTCTATCTCTCACAAATTCTTCCCTCTTGGAGATAAACTGTGAGCTCCTTGAGAGCAGAGACTGTCTTTTGTCTTTCTTTGTATTTCCTAGAGCTTCGTACAGTGTCTGCCACATTTGCAGGTGCTTAATAAATGTTTGTTGATTGATAACTAGGATTAGAGTTCAACCAAACCATTCCTCTCCTTTTATAAACAAATGGTCAAATAATTTGCCCAAGACAACACAGGGTTTGAATTGATAGACTTTGACACACTACTGCTGAGCAAGTCAACGTTTATTGGGTTCTCATCATGTGCCGAACATCCAACTAGGCACTATTGTTGCAGCTAAAGGAATTAGACCACATTGGTCGTGCCTTTGAGGAATTTAGGAGACTAGGGAGATTGAGTGCCACCCCCCACCCTCCAGCCCAAGACATCTTTCGTGATGGAACCAGGGAAGATTTTTGTGGAGTGATATGAGCAAAATACAACTTAAGTATGAAAGAAATAGATGCTTTCTAAGAAGCAAAATAACAAACAAGGTAGAATTGTAGATAGAGTCTTTTTTGCCTTTTAAAGGCAAATAGAGTCTTTTGGAAGAGATCTACTAGAAGTCCAGTGATACAATCTTTCGACTGACTCAAAAATCCCTTCTAAGACATCTATGTCAGATGGTCAGCTAATCACTATTTGGATAGGTAAAATGAGAGTGTTGGACTAGAGTAGATTCTCTAAGGTCACATAGTTAGGTGACACAGTGGATAGAGTGATGGGTGTAGAGTCAGGAAGACCTGAGTTCAAATCCAACCTGGCATACTATGTGATCCTGGACAAATCCCCTTAACCTCTCATATCTGTAGTTGAGGATACAGATGAAGATATTGTTATCCCCATTTATAAAATGAAGATAATAATAGCACCTTACAGGGTGGTTGTGAAGATCAAATGAGATTACATGTAAAATACTTTACAAGCCATAAAGTGCTATATTAATGCTGTTATTATTACTATTCTTATCTTTTAACTTTTCAATCCTATGGGAGCCAAGAAGAAAGAGCTCTAGATCTGGAAAGAGAAAGCTGAATTTGGGTACTGACTTAGTTATTTACAAGCTGAGCAACTCTGGGCCTCTCTCAGCCTCAGTGTCCTGGAAATAATATCCATAAGGCTTTTGTAAGGAAAGATCTTTGTAAACCTCTTTTGTTTGTTTTGCTCCAGGTTTGCAGTCTCATTAGAGTGGGAATTCCCCATGAGGAAACTATCTCTACCAATCCTCTTTACTTAGAGCCTTAGAGAGTTACATGGAGGCAATAGGAAGGTTAAGTGACAAATTCATGGAGTTAATGTGTGTCAAGGCAGGACTTGAACCCAGGTTTGTTGATTCCAAGGCTAGTTCTTTATGATGTGCTGTCTCTCATTGTACTATATAAATGTGAGACAGTATTATTCTGCGAGTTAAACACCCTCAGTGTGGACATTGTCCAACTTCTACATGTATTTTCTTCAAATATAGAATCTAGAACTGGACATAATACGTTAGATGTGATCCGATTAGTTTGATTATTAATTGCCTGCGATCTGGGCACTATAATTCTAAAAATACAGCAAAAAATCAGTAGCTATTTCCCCCTCAACAGCCGTGTATGATTGCTGTAATCACACCATAGAGAGAGAGAACTATTTCATTCTTTATGCTTGTATCCTCAGTGCTTAGCATAGCGCCTGTCTCTTAGTGTGCATAGTAGGCACTTAATAAATATTTATTGATTGATATTAAACTTGTGGTCAACTCAGACCTCAGGTCTTTTGCCCATGGATTGCTGTCAGGAAACCTGGCCTCCTCCTATACCAGTGAAATTCTCTCATGTCTGTAGGTGTGTGTGTGTGTGTGTGTGTGTGTGTGTATGTGTGTGTGTACACACACAGAAAATGAACTACTTTCTCCTCTTGGATACTTTCTCCCCTATGGATTTTTGTGACAAGATCCTCTCTTGGATCTCCTTATACCAGTATGGCCATTCCTTCTTACTCCCTTTTGATGGCTCATCCTCTATGCCCCACTATATAACTCTCTCTTTCTCTCTCTGTCTCTCTCTGTCTCTCTTTCCTCTCTGACTTTCTGTCTCTGTCTCTGTCTCTCACATATTCAACTATGTTATATGGTACAGAGAGGTCAAGAAGGATGAGATCTGAGAAAAAAGTCATTGTATGTAATGATTGAGAGCGTTTTGAGAATATCATTTTGGAAGCTATGCAGAAGATAGGATTAGAAACTGGAGACACTGGAAGCAGGAATACCAATTAGAAGGCTACTGTAATAGTTCTGGCTAGAGGCTATGAAGGCCTAAAATAGAGTGATTTAAGTGTAAATGAAGAAACAGGGAGAGAGCGGTTTGGGTAGAGTGGTTTCAGTTAAGAGGTGACATTGAAAACCAGATTTCAAGATCTGTATCTATACAAACCTATGCACATCTCTCTCTCTCTCTCTCTCTCTCTCTCTTTCTCTCACTATGTTGAGGCTTATTAACTTCTTATTAGACACTTCTCATCAGATATCTTACAGACATCATAAACACAATGAGTTCAGAAAAGAACTCACCTTTTGTCTCCTATCTGCATGTTCTCTAAACTTCATTTTTGTCATGGGAACTGTCATCCTTCCATTTTTTTAGGTTTTCAACTTTGAATCAGCCTCAGCTTTTCATTTTGCCTCACTTTCCTTTCCCATTTGGGATCAGTTATCAAGTCTTCTTGATTCTACCTTCACGATATCTCTTGGATCCTTTTTGGTCTTCATTTACACCACAATCACCCCAGCTCACACCTTCATTACCTCTTTCCTGGACTCATGCAATAGCCTACTAGTTGGCCTTCCTGTCTCTAGCTCTCTCTTTTCTAATCCACCCTTCACACAGTTGCCAAGGAGATTTTCTTAAAACACAGGTCCGACTGTGTCACTCCCCTACTTGAGATGTTTCAGTGGCTACTTACTGCTTCTAGTTTTGGAAGTCCTGAGATTTTATTTTATATGATTAGGCCATGATTTTTACTCCCCTCTTTGGCATTTAAAACACTTGACAACCTTGCTCCAGCCTACTATTTCAGACAGTTACTGGATGTGTGACTCTGGGCAAGTCACTTAACCCTGTTTGCCTCAGTTTCCTCATCTGTAAAATGAGCTCGAGAAGGAAACAGCAAAACCACTCCCGTATCTTTGCCAGAAAATCACAAATGGGGTCAAGAAGAGTCGGATATGACTGAAACGGCTGAACAACAACAGCTGTTCCAGGCTTGTTCCCTTTAGACTTAGACGTTAGGAAAGCTGAAGGTTGTTAGGGGCAAAGACAGAGATAATGAAAAGTGAGGGGAAGGCACTTTTGGGTGTAAAAGAAGCATTCGATATCTCTGAAAGGATTCTGAGCTTTAAGTAATTCAATTGCACAAGAAGAGGCCGGCAGAAATAATGAAATTGCCCCAGGTCAAATACTGCTACCATACTTTTGTCTTGAGCAGCTTGTTTTGGACAAGACTGCAGGAATCTGGGAAACATAACGGATTATAAATTAGGCTGAAGTCTCTCACTGAGGGAATCCAGCTTTGACCATTTGGAAGAATTGTCAAATGGGAGAGACTATACCTCTCCTACCCTGCTACCTGGGAGGTGACAGACCTCAGAGCAAAGAAGGAGCAAAATTAGAGAGGCTTCTGGCAATCCTAGGTTAAGAGTCTCTCCCCTTTCTGAAAAAGACCAATAGCATTCCAGCTGAGAGCATAGTAGCACACAGCTGGGCTTGAATAGAGGTGGTGGAGACTACAGTTGTCTAAGAGATGCCCAAGGGATCCAGTCAACATATATACAGACACCAAAGTCTGTGAGGAGTCTGTGCAGGAACCAAGCAGTCAGCTGGTCAATAAACATTTATTAAATACCTCCTATGTGCCAGGCAATCTGCTAAGCACTGGGGATATAAAAAGAAGCAAAAGATGGTCCCTGCTCTCAAGGAGCTTACAATCTAGTACGGGAGACAACAAGCAAATATGTAGAAACAAGCTATATACAGGATAAACATGAAATAATTAACTGAGGGAAGGCACCAGAATTAAGAGAGGTTGGGAAAGGCTTCCTGTAGAAGAGGAGCTATTAGCTGGGACTTAAAGGAAGCCAGGGAAGGCAGTAGGTGGAGATGAGGTGGGAAGAGGATTCAGACATGGGAGAAGGGTAGAGAAAATGTCCAAAGCTGAGAGATGGAATAGTAGAATAGCTAGGAGGTCAGTGTTATTGGATGAAAAAGTACATAGAGTGGGGAAGATGTAAGATGCAAAAAGACTGGAAAGGTAGGCAAAGGCTAGATTATGAAGGGCTTTGAATATAAAACAGAGCGTTTTGTATTTGATCCTGGAGGCCATAAGAAGCCACTGGAGTTTATTGAATGGGGGGGGAGGTATATGTGTGACCATTTGGAAGGACCTGAGCTTTAAAAAAATCTCAGCAGTGCAGGGATATAAGACATCTCCAAAAGTCTCATGATGGAAAATGCTATCCACATTCAGAGAAAGAACTATGGAGTTGGAATGCAGATTGAAGCACACTATTTGATCTTTTCTTTTCTTCTGTTATGTTTTGTTTCTTCTTTCTTGTGGTTCTTCCTATTAGTTCTAATTCTTCTTTATAACATGACTACTGTGAAAATATGTTTAATGGGAATGTATATGTAGAGCCTATATCAGATTGTACACCATCTTGGAGAGGGGAAAGGAAAGGGAGGGGGAGAAAATTTAAAACCCAAAAGCTTATGGAAACGAATGTTGAAAACTAAAAATAAATTAATAAAAAAATCATTCTCTGGCTGAATGAAGGCAGAATTGGAGCAGGGAAAGGCTTGAGGCAGGCAGACTGACCAGCATGAGGTGATAAGGGCCTGCATCAGAATGGTGGCAATAATAGAGGAGAGAAAGGCGTAAATATTAGAGAGATTGCAAAGATGAAACCAATAGGCTTTGGCAACATCTTGGATATGGGGGATGAGACATAGTGAAGAATCCAGGATGACTCTTAGGTTGTGAGCCTGAGGTACTGATTAGGAGGATGGTGTTGCCTTCACTTACCCTCTCTGGCCTTTGGCATCCTCATTCTAGCACCATCATTCTATGGCTTTGTGGTCTTGTTTTCCTCACTTCCCTAATATAATCCCCTTCCTCCTCCCCACAACCCCGACCCGGCTTCTCTGACCAATGTAATGGCTGTGGGGAGGTCTTTACTTCACACATTTAAACAGGTTAGGGGAGAGTCAGAAGCCAAGTTGTAGCAATAGCATCTGGCAACAACTTTTGTCTTTGAACTAGGAAAGGGGAAAAATGGACTATTATGTTTCATTTCCTCAGCCTCCTCTTAATATAGCCCAGTCTTGTTGCTTCAATCAACATGAAGAATTAGGAGACTATGATTACTGGATCTTAATCCAGCAGAACTGCTGGCCAAGGGAATGTTTCCCTGTGTCCAAGTCACTGATTTCTTTTTTGGCAAAGTCAACTCCAGAGAACAATGAGATTGACACATAAGGCATGGCCCCTGGAAAGGAGATACCATACCTGAGGTAGCTTTGACAAAGAAACACATCCCCCTTCCCCTCAGCGAACCAGGAGTGTTTTTATTCAGGGCAATAATATGGTAGAAATATGTCGGAGAAGCTTATGGTGAGCAGATGGTAGAAGAAAGACTATTATTCCCTTCCAAGACCAAATATAGTTCCCCATACAAGAGTCAAGGCAACAAGCAGGAAGGTGAATGGGAAGGGGGAGAATTAGTTTAGTTTTAAAAGAACCACCAACCCAACCCTGTGGTCTTCTTTCCTCAGGCTTCTTCTATCACTCAAAGAGAACCCAGGCCTCATGGGATATACAGAAGGGACGCCTGACACACACCTTGTTGTTCGGTATAAAGCACTGCCCACATCACCAGGGAGAACCACAGAGAGCACAGCTTGTCACCATCTGAAAACCAGATGTGAATACTGATCCTGACAGGAAGGAAGAGGCTTATATGGGAGCAAGCACCACTCTGACAGATATCAGAGAGCTTTTCGACATCTGGTTCTACTGAGCCAGCCTCAGACAGCTCTTTCTTGGACAGATATTATTAAACTTGCAAGCTGTGCTAAAGACCAAGGGAATGGGTCATGGAGCTACTCAGGGCTTGTCATTTCAAAACATAGTTTTGGGTGGGTCTTTTTTTTTTTGGAGGGGAGGAAAGGATAGTGGGGAGGGCCACTGGATATTTATGGCATTGATCCAGGCACTAACACAGTTGATCAAAAGGTGACACCAAGGCACTGCCTTCCAGCAACTTAGCCAAAGAAAAGGGATATATAGAGATTCTTGTAAAGTAGGGCATTTTTAAACACTTGAAACACACACCAGAAAAAAAAAAGAGGCCTGTCAAATCTCAGTGTTAGAAGGAAACTAATAGGAAGAAGGAAACATGACAGGTCCCAGAAAAGGAACAGCTAGAGTGATGGGGCTTCTGTTTTGTGGTTAACAGAGCCAGATGAAGGCAGAAGCATGAAGAATGGAACTCATCTGCTGAAGGCAGGAACTTATTGGCAGAAGCAGGCCAAGGTAAACTGACCTATGACCTTTTAAATTAGAGAGACCTGTGGCAAGAGAACTCTAGTACAGTATTTCTGGGAAAATAATAACAATTGCTAGCATTTATATAGTGCTTTAAAGTTTGCAAAACACTTTATAAATGTTATCTCCTTGGATCTTTACAATAATATTATTATTCCTATTTATAGATGAGGAAACTGAGGCTGAGAGAGGTCATGAATTGCCCAGAGTCCCATAGATTTTAAAGTGTCTGAAGCAGGATTTGGGCTTAGAATGGAGGGTCTGTAGAGCAAGCAACCCAGGAGATGGAGCCTCTAGCCCTTTGGAAGGGGCTTTCGGAAGCAACAATTTGTGACCCCCCTAGACCTTTGGATGGTAGAGACAGCTCTGGATAGTACCACCTCCATCTTCCTTTTGGGGACAGAGATAATTTCCAGCACAGTGGAGGTCCAACCAAGCATAAGGGGTTTGTGGTCTTGTCCACTTTCCTCATTCTTCATGTACTGTGCATCGTTTTCACGGGACAGGAGAGTGAGGTTAAGAAATTACATCTTGGAAAAGATTATTGTTAAATCTGAAATATGACCCTCCTTTCAGCCTAAGCTAATTGGCCCCAGGACCTGGCATTCAAATATTTCCTTAAATGAAAAGAAACTAGCCCTATGTAAAAAAGACAATGAAATTATCTTTTTTTTTTAGGTAGCCAGAGGAAGAAGGGGGAAAGACTGGGTAAGTTGAAACAAACATGGTACAAAGGCATGAGTCTAGCCTGTGATTTTAAAAAATGTTTTTTGGAGGTTGCTTTTATGCCAACCTTTTCCACTTATTCAATGTGCTTTGGATTAATATTGGGCCACCGCAAAGCAGTGTACAAAAAACTACATTTACAGTATTGCTCTAAAGTATTTTAAGTAATCCTATTGTTCCTGACAATGATGTCTGGAAAAGCAGGGAGCCTAGGAATTAAATCACAGGTCTACCATCATGTTTTGGAGCATAGATTATGTAAGGACTACAGCTCTTTCTTTCTGAGAAAGGAATGAGATACAACTGTTGCTTTTTCTCTCCTCCCCCTCATTCCCCCCTTTTTTTAGGCTGGGGAGTAGGTAGTTGGGGGTTGAGGCCAGACAGTTCACTTTCACAGATAACAGAGCTCACTAGCTCCCAGATGGTGGAGGTCAGGGTTTGTGGTCTGTGAATATTACCATTGAGCTAATCTTTTGGATTTCTTTGGAAATTAGCTGGAGGTATATAAACAGATACTTATTGTAAATAGCATAAAGGGCATGTAGAGATGAGAGAAAGGGCAGCTGAGATTATCTGGGCCTCTAGACAAATTCACCAATCTGAATGCTTTTTGGAACCTTGAGGAATAGCCTTTTCTGCCTTTTGCATAAATTAACTGGCTAGTGAGGGGGCCAGAATGGTAGAGCGAAAAGATTACTGGACCTGGAATCAGGAAACTTGGCTTTGAGTGCCCCACCACTCAGTGTATGAGTATAGTCAAGCCATTTAACTTCTCAGGGCCTCAGTTTCCTAATCTGGAAAATGAGGGTAATGATACTCATGCTACCAATCTCACAGAGCCATAGTGAGGAAAGCCCATTTTAAACTTGAAAGCATCACATTAATGTGAGTTATGATGCTGATTTCTGGTCTAATCCACTCTAGAAAGTGATGGCTATGCTTTTCTGGTACTTCAGTGATATTCTCCTCCAATGATCCCAACCACGGGCCCACAACCCCTTTCTCAACAGTTATGGGTTAGAAACATGGTTGCTCATACCTCACATATTTAGAGGGAAAAAGTAGGTAATAATGACTATATACATATATATGTGCATATATATATATGTATATATATATATAAAGTAATAATAATATGTAGCATTTATATATCACTTGAAACTTTGCAAAGAGCTTTACTTATAATATCCTGCTTGATCCTGACAACACTATGAGGTATCATTATTACCATTTTACCAAGAGGCAAACTAAGACTGGGAGAGGTTAACTGATTTGCTCAGGGTCACATAGCTAAGTAAGTGTCTCAGGCAGATTTTGAACTTGGAGCTTCTCTTTAATGTGCCACCTTGCTATAGTCCTTCTGGTATGTTGGAGGACAAGAGGCCTTACCAACTACCCTGCTGCTAAGACCTCTAGAGCCCCAGGCATTGCCTTCGGACTCCTAGGCTTTGCCATCCACCTACTGACTGAATTCCAAGGACTACTGGATGTCTCCATCTGCTCTGCAGATGAACCCACTTACATACATTCTTTCCCATAATTAATAATTGCACTCCTTGGGCACAGAAGGTCTTGCTTTTTTATTTGCATGCCCAACTCTTAGTAAAGTGCCTGGCATGTGATAAGTTCTTAATGTCTTTTCATTAATCGATCAACTCATTCATCAGTGCAAATCAACTCATTGAGGTATTATCAATGTCACTGTATACATTCTCATAGCAGTCAATTTGACTTGTAGAGGGCTTCCCCTAGATCTTTTAACATTGCAGGAATGTCATTGAACATGAGAGGTGACATTACCACCAATACGTAATTGGCTACTCTTTTTTTCTAGTCATATAGCTAGCTGAGAATAATCTTTGCATTGCTTCTATGTAATGATTCATTTGTAATGTTTCAGGCTATTCCTACCCATTGTACGCCTCTCTATTGCCTTTTGGCTTAGCTTTAATTTCAGCTATTTGGAGACTGTGGTATTCTATGACTTAGTCATACAATATTACAGGAAAAATATTGATTTTGAAAACATAAGCCTTTATTTCAGAGAGAAGTTTGGGGCCATTTAAAAAAAATCAATTTTTTTTGATTCCACAATTTCCCAAATTTTGAATTCCATAATTTCCCAAAGGCAAACCAGCCTATTCTCCTCCTGTTGCTCTATTCTGAGCCCAGTTCATCATCCATAGGCAGTGTCTTTCCAAAGTACATATTATTGATGGATAAGTTCTCTCGTTAGTCCATCCAACTGCATACTTGTTTCTTCCTATGTGGATAGCTGGGCCAAACTCTTTCGAGTGATTATGGATTTCATTTAGAAGGCTCTGCATTATTACAGGGCATGATGTCATCAGCACAATATCATCTCTAAATAGGGGCATTGGGAGGACCTTATCATCTATAAGGAATTCCTCTTCCATTTCAGTTCTGCACAGGGTATTCTCCATGGTAGTGACAAACACCTTTGACAGGAATATGCTCCCCTGCTCTGTGCTTTGCTTGAAATGAGTTAACGAGAGGGCTGTTGAACAAAGCTATTTTTGTGGTTATAGCTGTGAAGGGATCTTGTATGATTTTGACAAGGAAGAGGAGTTACCTTTTTGGAAAGCCTCTAAAGTGGCATTTTGTACTCCTTATGGCATGGAAGTACTTTTTGTCTAGATCTAGAACAATAAGTACAAGGAGCAGCTAGGTGGCGCAGTGGGTAGAGTACCGGCCCTGCAGTCAGGAGGATCTGAGTTCAAATGTGGCCTCAGACCAACACTTGACACTCACTAGCTGTGTGACTCTGACTCTGGGCAAGTAACTTAGCCCCAATTGCCTCCCTAAAAACAAAACAAAACAAAACTCCAAAAAAACCACAACAACAAACTTAGAAGCTAAACTTCCAAATACAACAATAAGTACAATGAGACATTGTATTCTTTTCAGCTTTTGGGCAATTGCATAACTGTAAAGATGTGGTCCACTTTCACAAATGATATCCAGAAGACCATTTATTTAGTCACACAATTGATTAAAGAGAAAACAAGATCCCACTGTACTTATTGTTTTTTCCCCTCTTGTGACTTTAAATGGTGTCCTAAACATGTGTGTAGATTATCCTCATTAATATTTTGTGGAGATAGAAAAGTAAGCAGCAGTTCCTGATATTTTAATGGCCATTTTGGGGGGTTAATAGTAAGGTCTATGGGTTTTTTTTCCTCCCAAGTGTTTGGGGTCCCTCCCTCCCCTTTCAAATATCTTGAGGACCATTCCTTCAAAATCCCCCAAATTGATTTATCTCCCAGACTCCCATCTCTTCTGCATATACTTGCTCTAGCCCAGGGGTGGGGAACCAGCAGCCTTGAGGACACATGTGGCCCTCTAGGTCCACAAGTGAGGCCCTTTGACTGAATCCAAACTTCGCAGAATAAATCGCCTCAATAAAAGGATTTGTTCTGTAAAACTTGGAATCAGTCAAAAGGCCGCACCCAAGGACCTAGAAGGCCACATGTGGCCATCGAGGCTGCAGTTTCCCCATCTCTATCTAGGCCAACTTACTTTTCCCATTGTTCATATTTAGTACTAATTATACATTCTCATGTAGTACACTGGGGACTGTGATATGAAAGTACAAATGTGGTTCTGCTGTCATTCATGGAGAAAAGAATTCACTGTAGAAATCTTGACAGTTCTTTTCCACATTTCATTTATTTATTGTCCTTCCTACATCATCCTTAAATGCCCTTCTTCAGTTATTTTTTGGTCATGCCCTATTCTTGTGTTTGTTGTTGTTGTTGTTTGGCAAAAAGACACTGCAGTGACTTGCCATTTCTTTTTCCAGCTCATTTTATAGATAAGGAAACTGAGGCAAACAGGGTGAAGTGACTTGCCCAGGGTCACACAGCTAGTAAGTGTCTGAGGGCAGATTTGAACTCAGGAAGATGAGTCTTCCTGACTCCAGGCCCAGCATTCTATCCTAGGGTCACATAGCTAGTAAATGTCAGAAGCTGTATTTGAACTCAAGTTTAGTTCTAAGTCCTATATTCCACCCACTATGTCATCTAGTAGCCTCTAATTATGAATTGTCCAGGCTTAAGATAGCCAGCATAGAGAGACTTAGCACAGTAGTCTAACTTTTTTGTGATAAGCTCTTTGGCCATAGAAACCCATGAAACAAATTGCCTACTGTCTTATTTGACACTCTCTGCTTGTAGAGTGATGGAGGCAGAATAGCTGAAAAGGGGTTTCCAAGATGATTGCAGTCTATGGGCCAACATCCTTTGCCACCAAGGAGGAGGTAGACTCAACAACTCAACGCATTAAGTCAACATATGCTTGAATACTCACTCAATGACCTCAACCCAGAAATGGGCATAGATAGGGGAATACAATTCAGTAGCGATAAATAGTAAGCCCTGCTTTGGTATTTTCTGGGATCTTAAGACTTTGGAATCTCACCAGTAGACCACAAGTTCAGGTATGGCCAACCAAACTAGAAAGCATAGGTCTACCCAGGGATGTGCCACTAAATGTTTAATAATTGGACTGCACCTCTCCCCATCTTCCTCAATCTATTCACGACATGCTTTTTTATTTTAATCTGCATCACTGACATTTTCTCCATCACTTTTAGAAGTCCAGACAATCAACAAAATAACCAATCCAGCCCTGATTGGCCATGATTTCTGAGATGTAAATGCTCGCACTGAAACTTTAATTATTGAATCTCGAGCTGCTTGGAGCTAGCTCCTACACGTTCCTGGGCCCAGCGATGGTCGGACTACATGTCTGCTGCTCACTGACCCACCTAGCCAAATTTAAAGAGGCTCATCATCAGGTTAGCTGTAGGAGATCATCTTTGTTGTTGTTTCGACTTTTAAAAACTTAGGAGATAGTTATTAACCAGTCATTTAAGTATTTATTGAGTCTACTATCAGCTAGGTACTGTGCTCAGCACCGGGATTAGAAAGAAGAAAAACCAGTCTCTGCCTCAAGGAGTTTACATTCTAATGAAAAAAGACAATGTATAGAAATCAGGACATACAAGATAAAATCAGAATAGGAGAAGATAATTTTAGAAGGCGTGACAGCAAGAGCTGGGGAAAACAGGAGCAGAGGTAGTGCTTGACTTGAGCCTTAAAGGAAGCTGGAGGATCTAAGAGCCAGAAGTTGGAAGAGGGAGCATTCCTAGCAGGAGGGATAGCAAATGCAAAGTCTAAGAGGTGAGAGATGGAGCGTCATACGTGGCAAACAGCAAATGGGCCAGTCTGGTTAGAGCATCAAGTACGTCGATGGGAGCACAACGTAAAAAGATTAGAAAGGTAGGAGGGAAGAAGGAACCTAATTTTGAGGACCTTCAAATGCCCAAGGAATGAATATGGAATCCTATAGATAACAGAAAGCCACCGGATTCTGTTGCATAGGGAAGAGATGACATGATTAGACCTATATTTTGGGAACATCACTTTAGCAGTGGAGGATGGATTGGAGTGCAGAGAGAAACTTGAGGCAGGCCAATTAACTCGAAAGCTATTACAACAGTCCAGCTAAGAGGTGACGAGGGTCAGAACCTGAGTAGTGACTATGTGAGTGGTGAGAAGTAGATATATGTAGAAATTATGGTGGAGATAGAAATTATAAGATTTACAAGAAATGGCAAGATTTGGCAGTCTTGAGTGCAGCTGAATGGGAAATGTTGAGTTTTGTTTAGGCACATAGAGTTTGAGATGCCTTTAGGACATCCAGGTCAAAACGTCCAACATGAATCTGGTCTTTCAGGACTGGAGCTCAGAAGAGATTAGGGCTTGATCATAGATCTGGGAACCATTTGATAAATACCGTAACTGAAACCATGGGAACTGATGAAATTGCCGAGTGAGAGCGCACAGAGAGAAAAGAAAAGCTGCCTTGGGTCCAAGATTTGGGAGACACACACAAAAACTAGGTGTGGCGTGGATGAAGACCCAGTGAAAAAGAACAAGAAGTAATGATCAGACACATAGGAGGAACACCAAGATAGAGCAGTCACAAAAACTCGGAGATGAGAAAATATCTAGAAGGAGATGGTCAATTAGTGTCAAATGCTACAGAGAGGTCAACAAGAATGAGCTCTGAGAAAACAAAAAGTCATTGGGCGGGGCAATCAAATCACTGGTAAATCTGAAGAGCAATTGTGGTTTAATGATGAGGCTGGAAACCAGATTGCAGAAGGTTTAAAAATGAGAGAAGCAGAAGTACTAGCTGTGGGGTGGCTTTTTCAAGGAATTTAACAGAGAAGGGAAGGAGAAATACAGGATAATCCCTTGGTGGTCATGGTACATTCTAATGTGGGTTTTAAGGATGGGGGAATCGTGAGTGGTTGTAGATAGTGGAGAAGGAACCAGTATGCATTGAGTATTGAAGATGACAATGGGGTGAGGTTGGGAGAAAACAGGAAAAGATTGGATCAAGGGTACTTGTAGAGAGATTGGATTTGGCAAAACGAAAGCTTGTCTTTTGGTAGTGAAGATGGTAGTGAAGGTGGGAATAGTGTGACAGGAAGTCAGAGAAATGTAGGAAGAGGAGGAGGAAGAAAAAGAGCTTTTAGGAAATGGCCTCCATGTTTTTGGTAAAGTATGAGGTGAGGGACTCAGTAGAGTGGGGGTTGGGAGTGGTTAGGGAAATTTGGAGAGAAAGCTTGGAACAGTTGCTGTGGTAAGTTGATTAGGGAATTAATTAGGGAAAAGTAGTGGGATTGCCTTGCTATAGCAAGAATCCAAATGAGATCAACTAGCATATATTCATAGTGGACCCAGTAAACAGTTTCTTAATTTCCTCTAGTCCTCTTCAGCAGTGTGTGAGTAGGATCTAAGGATGTGGATGATGGGAATAATTCAGGGACAGGGTTTGGAAAGGTGTGATCACCAACAGGAAAAGTGAACAACATATTCAAAAATAGAGAATAGTGTAGACTTGAGCTGGTTCACCAACGAAGTGAAGATTGGTAAGGGAGGAAATTGCAGCCAGAGCAGGGATGACAGCCTGGGATAGTACTGAGGAATGGAGAGATTGGAAGTCATAAGTGAGCATAAAGAGTAAATTTAGGAGTAAGCCATCGGGAAAGATGTAAAGATAAAAAGATTTTGAATAGATAAAGGCAATTCAGTGTTCTTGGAAGTGGAATATTTGTGGCAAGATCAAGGGTATGGCCATCCCCGTGAGTAGCTCAGGTGAGGTGGAGGAATAAATCATGGGAGTTGAGTAGGTCGGACAACTGAAAAGTTAAGATATTAAAGGGAATGCCAACATACATTCTGAAGTCTCTTAAAATGAAGAAAGGAGATACAGTAGAAAGGAAGAGAACGAAGCACTGAATTCATTGAGAAAGGAGGGAGAATGGCCTACAGGTCAGTAGGTATTAGCTTCCAAATCTGGACTGGGTAATAAATTTGGATTGGATGGATCTCAAAAAAAGAGTTTGCTGAGTGATGGTGGTAAAGGGAGTCTGGGGGGCATACTACCCAACCACAATCACCAATGAACCAGGGGATGAAGAGAGTAGTGAGTGAAGATTCAACTATAGCTGGAAGGGCTAGAAATGGAAGCAGCATCATCAGGAGAGGGCTAAGTCTCAGTTAATTCCAAAAGATGGAGATAATAGGAAAAGAAGAATTTTAAGATGAAAGCAAATTTATTGATTATAGAGGAAGCATCCTAGAAGGCACAATGGAAGATTGGCAGGGGCAGGCAGATTTGGAGTGGGACATTGAGGAGGGGAGGTAGGGAATGACAGAGTAACAGCTGAGGTTGGGGAATGGGACTTACTCATTCTTTAGTAACCAAGGGTTCTGAATCACAAGGGTGAAAAGAGGAGCAGGTGGGAATATGCTACCACTGAGGAATAAGTCCATGCAGAGTAACAGTGAAGTCTGCTGATAAAAGCTGGTGATGATTTGTCCTAATCCGGAAGCCACTCAGAGAAGGACTCTTCTGGTCTGGAAGCCTAGCAAGCTGGCAGGAGGTGATCTGTCCTAGTCTGAAAGCCATCTCCCTTCCCCAAATCCCAGTGCAGGACCTGGCCAAACTGTATTAAGGTAGTGGTCTATCTATACTGGAAAATGACAAAATAATAAATCTTTGAAGTATGCAATTATAAGTATCATAGTTTCCATTACACTAATATTAATCTTCTACAGAAACATATTGTCACAACTGAACCCTACCTCAAAAAAAAAAAAAGACAAACTCAAACCCTAACTCTAAATTCTGGCAGCTTAATCGCACATTGGAAACTTGGAAGCCAATTGGTGCATTTTTTATCCATAGCTGATCTGCAGAAACATTTGATCATCATCTCTGAGAATAGTAGCAGGAAATTATCATGAGTTGTCTCATCTTTCTTGTTCTTTAGCACAGAAATAAGCTACTCTTGCTTGTGAAATGCAAGCCTAGAACCGGCCTGCCACTGGTATGGAAATTCAAACGAGATTCTGCTTTGGCTTCAGTGTGTGTCTCCACAGCCAGCCTTCTGAGGCAGTAGTAACAGCAAACCTGCTTTCAGTTAGTGAGTTAGGGGCAGAATTTCAAAAATTCAGGGGGAAAAAAAAGAGAAGTGCTGCTGAAAATCTCCTTACTGTCTAATTTGATCAGGAAGCTAAAATTAAGGATTTTGTTGAATGAAAAAGACCTGGGGCTGTGCTTGGATAAAGCTGCTTGGATGCAAACCTAAACACCACTGTGTTGGGACAGGCTAGTTAGTACAGGTCACCAATATTAACCATGCTTCTACATCGTTCGTGTTGGGTAGTGTTTCTATGTTTTAACCAATGAATCACCCCAAAAATGCTGTTTTTTATTTGGAAAACCCTGGTAACTTGGTAAGGCATTTCACTTTTATCTGTCCTTAGAAATATTATTGGGGGCCCTGGCAGAACAAACCCTACGAAATTAAATCCATATGTACACTACAATAAAAATTGGCCCTTACATTATTGCTGATCATAGGAACTCAGTGTTTATAATTTACATTCTTTCCCATACTTTTCTGTTTTTCAGAAGTGAAGAGCAGAGGTTTATGGCCTTCCCAGATCATAAATCAGATTCCTGAGGGCAGAGGGAGCTACAGGCTGCCCCCTGGTGTGAGGAATTGCCAACCAAAGCTCAGGAACAGCTTCAGAGCAGAATCTTCACAAAAGCACTAGAAAAAAAGCTCAAAACAAGATACAGAAGGGAGTTTTGGAAACTGGAGTCTTGAATGACTTTTAAAAGGCCACCAAAAGAAGTGATGTCAAATCCAGAGGCAGATTCTGCTCACCACGAGACAGAAGAAAAGCTCTGGACTTACTTAATGATGGGTTACACCTATTACTCTTTCCACTGAGGACATGTCCAGTTAATCGCAAATGAAGCCAACATCTGGAGAGCTGCTTGGTGGTGTAACCATCTATAAAAATTAGAGTCTGAGATCATCAGGCCCCAACTAGTCTGGGGGTGGGGAAGAGGGAAAGAGGGAGTAATCTAAGTATGGCTGTCCAGGGCTGCAAGTGATCTGAGAGGGAAAAAGAGGGAGACAGATATAATCAGTGACTGCCCATGTACTCCGAGTCCTCAGATGGGCTTTGTCTAAGTCATCAGGTCCACATCCCTCCTGCAACTATTCCAAAGGGCTTTTGTCTACAACAATAGAAGTTGAGGTCTCTAAAGGTATGGGGGGGGGAGAATCTGCTCCCCAGGCTGAACCTTTAAAATCTATAATCATTCCCCAATGGGTGCAGTCAGTGAAGAAAATTAACCAAGGTTTATTTTTGCCAGGTTACTGGGAATGAAGTTTACAATCCAGATTTTCCAGTGGGCACCGTACTATATAAATCCTGCTTGTAACCTGATAGTATAATTAAAGCTATCATATACATACTTTACTCATGAAAATGCATCTGGTTCTTAATTCCCAGATTTAAAAAAAAAATTACAAACCTCTCTTCCTAAGAGCACAGCTGGACAACTAGGACAATGACACACATTAGTTGTATTCAATTTAGGGTTAAGAGAGTCACATGCTTAGCACGGTCGTGAAATTGAGGCACAAAAGCAGGACAGGCAGTCACTAGTAGCAGGGCTACATACTTCCACCACTCAGAGAGTCCTCTGTTGAGGAAGTATTTATTTATTGGCGCTTCAGTGTTTACGGGCACCCTGGAGTATGATTTCCAGGACCAGTAACAAAGAATGAAAGATAATTAATACTCAGGGCACAATACTGTTCTGTGGCTGAGATGGTTGCATCAGCCGTGAAAGCAAAGACCTCAGGCAATTTCTATTATCTGAATGACGCCACTGTATTCAGCCACATCTATGGAAAAGGAATTGACTTGCCAATATCCTCCTTTTCACTCCAAAAAGAAAATAATGCTATATGGGCCAAGAGTGAATTTTTTAATGTCTACATTTAGAAAAGACCCATATCTCCTCTCAAACCAACCAGCTATTCTGTATACAAAGAGTTTGAATTCAATTTGATTTGACAAACATTTATTAAGCACCTGTTAGTGCATTGCACTGTTCTAGGTGCTGAGAATACAAGGATTAAACAAGACAAAAGTCCCTGCCCTCATGGAGCTTACAATCTAGTAAGGGGTATGACAAATTCACAAATAACTATAATACAAGTTATATGATAAATGCATAGGATAAGCCCAAAGTCATTGGCAATGAGACCTTTGGGAAGAGAGATCATTTCTAACTGGAGGGTGGATGGTAGTATCAAGGAAGACTTGATGGAGGTGACACTTGGACTGGGCCTTAAAGAAGGGGGAGAATTCAGTAGGCGGGAGATGTAGGCAGAGACCATTCCAAGCACAGGGCACAGCATGTACAGAAGCATGCAGTCAAGTAGTCTGGTTTGGCTGGAATGCAGAGTGTGTGGAGAGGAGGAAGCTGGAAAGGAAGGCTGGCACCCAGTCACGTAAGGTCTTGAAGGTCAACCTAAGTTCTGTATTTTATCCTATGGTGAATGGGGAGCAAATGAAGGCTTTTGAGCAGAGGAGTTACATAATTGAGCTGTACAGTAGAAAGATTTCATTGGCAGTCATGGGGCAAATGGATTGGCAAGGGAAAAATGAGAGGCAGAGAGAACAGTAAGGAAATAGTTATAATAGTTCTGGTGGGAGCTAACTGCCATTAACAACTACATCTATACAATACACACTAGGATTACCCAGATAGATGTGGCATGTGAGCTTTCGGACATGTTAAAAACCACAAAGCTATGTGGGGAGCATGACAACAAACAGCCTAATACTGGCTCCTGTATGGCAAGCAGCTTCAAAATCCTTGTAGCAGGCAGCAATGATGGAATGAAGGGATAAAAAAAAAGTCACTGATTAATTTGAGAGGTAGAGATTAAAGGCAGCATTAAATGAATAGCTTTTAGGATCATGGTGGTTCTTGCAATTTAGGATTCTAACAATTAAAAAATAATTCACGTCCAGCAAATCGTTTTTGCCCTAGGGCTGACATCAATACTGCCTCTTAAAATTCACAAAAATTGACAAAATAAAATATTTATCATCCATACATCTTATTTAACCAAAAAGAACATTACCAGCCCACCTAAAAATATATCATAACCTTTCCTAATGGTAATCCCCAATACTTTCTGTACAATGGAATAACGAGGAACGTGATTTTTAAAAATTGTCCCATCTTAGCCAACTCATTACTGATAAAAAGGACAAAATCAAAAATACTAGACACACACACACACACAACACATACTCTAATTTGTTCAACATTTAATGAGCACCTACTATGTGCAAGGCACAGGGAGAGGAGTGATGCGCATTGCTTAACGAATCACTGCTAAACAGGGTTCTGAGCTACTGTAAAAAATAATTTTTAGTGTCAGAATTGATAAAAATTTTCATAGTACATCCCTAGCACATCTGTTGTTCTTTTGATATCGCCTTTTAGATAAAAAAAGGAATACTGTTAACATGAATTGCTCTAATAAATAAAAAGAGGATAGAAGACCAGAATTTCCTTCCTAGTAGAGTACAGTTCGTTTAGGCAATTAGGCACAAGGATTTATTTTGCAACTCCACCTTTAAAGCTTTCTCTCTATTAATGGTTCTCAGCAGTTAGTTTTCCCTGTGCACTCTGAGTTTGTAGTCTTCTTCTCAGTGGCTGGGTTCTCCCCAACAACAATTCCAATCTGGATTGAATGAGTCAACCAATAAAAATTGACAAATGCAATTTCTAGGAGTCAAAATCAAATGTACTTGAAATGCTTACCAGCAACCTAGAGAGGAGATCAATAATACCAAACCTCAGTATTTGGGAGAGTTTGATTTCAGTTTTAATTAATTTCACTCACTTACTCTAACATACTGGAGAATCAGGCCTAATGAGAATGACAGACAAGCATTTATTCTTCAAGATCAAAATGCTTAATGAAGCAACAAAACTTCCTGGCATCCCAGTGAGATAAGTACACTAAATTTCATTTTATAGATGAGAAAAACAGATATGAGAAAAGTGGCGAAAGGCTATGGAAAGATTGGGGACAGGCAAAAAAACCCCCGGCAAAACAAAACCCCAAACCTTTAACACTTCTTTGCAAGTGCCACTGGGGGTGGGGGAATGCATCAAAAATTCTCATTCACGTCTGGTACAAGTATTTCCCCTCAAAAGTAGTCAATGTATGGCCTGGTAGAAATGGGATGAATGCTTTAAAATCAAATCACTTCAGCTATCAAGTGACAACTTTAAAGCATTTTATTCTATTTTTGGTAATGTGAAGTCCATAACCATGGAAACTGGGGTGGAAAAGGCTGATTTCAGCCAGCAAATGTTGCTGTCAGAGCTGAAGGAAATCTTAGCTGTGGCTTTGGCCAACTAGTGAAAGCGTTTTTTTTTTTTTTGCAACCACCACATAAGTCATGAAAAACTCTTCCATGTAGGAAAAAAAGCTTTAATTCAAAGAGGAAAAGAAGCACAGAAAGCACATGAGAACATTTCCTTTAACATTCTGCTACCTTCCTGGCTGAGCTGGGGAAGAATGATCTTGGGGCCTTGCCTTACAGAGTATGGTCAGATTTACCACCTGCTCAACAGGTGCCTCCTTCTCCAATTTCCTCTGTTCAAGTTTTAAAATGAAAAGAAATCAGGCAAAAGGTTCTGGGACACAGAAACATGTTGCATTGGCACCACACTTCACTAACCAGGAAAATTAACATCCACATGCAAGCACGGGCATGCCACAGGCTTAGAGCAATGGAGGAGTGATGGGTACGGACACAGTACACAGTTGGAAGGAAAAGCAAAATGCAGGAATATTAAAAATGTTTTAATTCTCTTCTGCCATCCTCATGTGTCATAACATTTAATGTGACTGTAGTAGGGGGAAACACTGGAACTTTTAAATCAAAATAATTTAAATTGTACAATTCTCTCTCTCTCTCAAGAATAGGCATTTGGTGGGCTATGGGAAGTGTTCTAATACAACTTCTTTTCTTATTTCCAAACCTGGCTTGGGAAGGGTTCAGATTTCTTAAAGCTCTTAATAACACACAGCTTGTGGCCAATCACTGCAACTTCCCTTTGTTAAACTTCTTACAATTAAGTTATCCTGTGGACAATGTGTCTCCTGATTCTTGTGTACTTAACAAGTCTGGCTGTTTGGCTGGTCCTTCATTCGTTCGTTCGTGGCTCCACAACCAAGCTGTCTCTAAGAGGCACAGAGCACAGGAAGTGACCCCCAGGCTTGCTTGATTCATTTAACCCTTTCACCTCGGAATTCTTTTGCAGAAAAAGAAAAACATGACCCATCTATTACTAAGGGTTTCCTTGTGGGGGAGGAAAGGGTGAGAAGACATCTAAACATTTGTATTCTACAAGTTGTGGGAACAAATGGATTTCTTTCAACAAGTCTGCATCTAAAGGTCAATAATCAATCATGTATGCATTGACCACTTATTGGGAAAAAACCTCAGCTTGACTGATGAAATAATCATCATAGTCATAAACAATGAAAATGTTGTTTACTTGTAGTTGATCACTTGTAAAGGGTTAGAAACAGGATATCTAACATAGTCATGTTACCCTACAGGTCCATGGAAATTATAGTAGTTTCTTAGAAGCAGACTGAAGATCCATTTGAGTTTCTAAAGAAATGAATGATTTCATAGTCAGTTTTTAAACCAGGCCTTTGACGGCCTTTAACAGAAATGGTTTTATTTAAAACTGGGATCCAGTGGATAACCATTAGGATAAATGTTCTACAAAGCATGGTGAGGATGACAGGATAATATACTTACCAGCACCTCCCATGTGACTAAAAGACATACTTAATGCCAGCCATTACACCATGGAAAGAAAACAACATAAGATCAAATGTAAAAGGCACCTGGTTGTGGACAGAAACCATCGGTCACTGCCTTTGTAAAAGGGTTGCTCGTGTGTCGTAGAGAAGGCTGGACAAAGGGTAGTCTGCATGGAACAAAAACGGCCCAGATCTGAAGCCCAGCATCCTCTCCAGACAACTCACCCTCTCCGCAGGTTCATGGATTTCTGACATTTGAGTTGTTATTTAAAGGGGGCCATATCAGCAATACCAAAAATGCCCCCATTTTTCCCTTAAAGGAAAAGATTGCCACGATGGCTACAGAAGGCTTTATGTGTTGCCATTGAAGAACAGTTGGCAGCAGAGAAGCTTAAAGAAATCAACCAAAGTTTAAAAACAAAGTGACTGACTGAAGAACAAAACTGGCTACAGGTCCATTCCCCTTGGGGCTCACGCTCTCGCCTGAAGGAACAGATTTAAAATGGATCTTGGGCCCCTCGATACTAAAGCTGTTCTTGGCAAGAGCTAAGAAACAGCTCCATCTCCCTTTGGACACACTGTGCCTCTCCCGGGGAAATAAGGGGATGAAGTAGACGGTAGAAGAGATTGGGAAATGACAAGGGGTGGCAAGCAATGATCTGAAACACAGGATCCAAGTGAAAACAGGAGATTAGCCTTCCCGCAAGGATTCCCCCATCCCAAGTCTACTCTCCTTCCCCTCATCTGGTTTTTCTCTACATATATTAACCTCTTAACATGGAAGTCAAACTAGTCCAGTGTCTCTCTCAACTCTAGGCACTCTCTGGAACGTCTTTGATAAACCAGGGTTTTGTTTTTGTTTTATTACTTCTTCCCAACTCCATTGGTTACTTTTGCTTTAGAATGGCGATTTCTTCTTCTGGAAGAATGGCTTTCACTGTTTCCCGAATGTTTAGGTGGGCTCTCTTCAGTACCTAGTCAAAGGAATCACAACATATTGTCATTTCCCAAGACCTCAAAATGTTCCTCTTGTGATGACTGGATTGCCTTTCCTTGGACTGCCAAGGCAGAGGTGCAGGCTACTTAGCTGATACTAGCACTCCATCTAGTGGCCTAATGAGTTAAGTTGAGAGACAGCAACTCCAGTATTGCAATTAGAAGCTCATAGAATTTTAGAGCTAGAAGTTACCTTAGAAAATCACTTAGCCCCATCTCTTTCTGTTACACAGGAAAAAAGAGGCACAGAGGTTAAATGACTTGCTTACAATCAATATTATATTTGTCGAGTCACCTCCTGCCCTATTTACTTGACTGTCATGCTAAACTCTGATGCCTAGGAAAAATCATAAGGAGTTTCTGAAGGTCAGAGGTGTGCAAGACTAGGGGTGATAAATTTATTTTATGAAGCAAGTAATGGGCAATTAAAAACAAAACTCCCAGTCATTCCCTAGGACACATATGGCAACCATCCCTAACTCTATCCCCCAAAGACCAATAATCTAGATTACTACTGACTTGGACTAAAGGATGATCAAAATTTCAGGACTTTATTTTATGTGCAGAAATGTGTTTACTCCATCATGTAATTTTAAAGTACCTACTATGGGTGAAGCACTATATTAGGTGCACCGGGGGATAAGGAAAAGATTAAAAACCAATCCCTGTCCTCATGGAATTTCCTGTATCATCTAGTAAATGTGGAAATGTGTCACTTGTCCCTATAAATGCTTTAGCGTTTTCATCTAGTATCTATCATTATCAAAAAGTACACAAAATCATTACCAATGACCACTCCAGTAATCCACATTGTGATCCTACTGTTAGGGGCATTCAAATGAAGTGACACTCCAGAAAAGTATTTAGCACCTCTCTGCATATCTGAAATCTAGAGCAATACCAGGAGTGGCTTAATCTTTAATTAATGGAGAAAAGATGCCATGAATAAATCTTTAAAAAAAAAACAAGACCCAGTTTAAAAAAAAAGTCTTAATCAGATATTAAAAGAATACCTTTTGTAAACTTAGTATGAAGCCAGGAGACATCTGAATTGTAAGGGCTGTCTTCACACTCTGAATAGGTCTAGGCACAAAAGAGAAACTTTGTTAAGTGTTCTCCCAAATTTCCAGGGAGGAGGCATGGTAAAAAGCAGCAGTCAGGATGCTTTCTGTCTAAGTCACAGCCCTTCTACTCAATGTGTGAGTACTGTACAAGAAAGGGAAAAGAAAGAAACCTCATTGTGCTTCCGTCCCTTCAACTATAAAAAGATGAACCTTAGAGATGCCGGGAAGGGTCCTAAATTAGGTTCAGTCTACTCATTTCAGCGATGAGTAAAGTCAGGTGCAGAGAAATGAAATGCCTAAGAAAACATGACTACGAGGCTGCTAGGTTTAGCTGTGGGAATGCAGGCACCAAAAGATGGTATCTTTGACTAACAGCATCATCATCATCATCATCATCATCATCATCATACAAAGATCCAAAAGTGTTCCTACTGCACTTTTTAAAAAAACTTCAGTTTTAGACGGTGCTTATTAGTACTTGATAGTTATTGGTTCTTAATTATTTCCCCACACTATTTCATTTGATCCTCACATCACCTGTGAGAATGGCAGTGCAGATATCATACCCTGATTTTATAGATAATGAAACTAAGGCAGAGGGAGATGAAAATTTTCCCAACTGACAAAAGCCAGTGAGTGGCGCAGGAAGAACTAGAAACCAGGGATGGGGCTCCTACTCCAGTACTATTCCCACTACTTGTGTAACTATTGTATGAATTCCAAACTGGAGCCAAAGAATAGATTAAAAATGGTAGATCATTGGAAAGGACAGTCCCCTCCTTCTGTACACAGCTTCTTGAGAATACTGTTGTGGGCAGTTCTTTCACAGCAGCAGGAGTGAATAAGTTGCTGGAGAGAGAGTTACTCTTGAGATTGGATATTGGCAATGACAACAACCACTACCACCAAAATAATTCACTTAGTATTGTGCTCTGAGGTTTGCACAGTGCCCTCCTCACAACAACTCTCTGTGGTTGGTCGGGCAAGTATGGCGTCCTCCTTTACTGCTAAGGAAACTGAGCCTCTGAGAGGTGAAGTGACTTGCCCAAGGCCACCTGTACTAAGTGCCTGAGGTGGGATGTACACCTAGATCTTCTTAAGACTCCAAGATCTGCATGACTCTCTTTGTACCTGGTGACAGTTCAGTCCTGGTGACAAGACGACACCTTGTTTCCTTCATTATGCTGTTAAGCTCCCGTATTAAAAGTCTTACACAAAAGGGATCACTCAAAGAACATATCATCATTCTCTTCTCTCTCATACCTTTTCTCGGTGATCACAGTGCTCTGCATACCAAACCATACCATACAAACACAGGAAAGTAGTAAAAGCCTGCAAATGAAAAACAAATAAAAAACTTTACAAATGGTTACGCATAAGCACTTGGAACAGACATACAATGTATTTGGAATAGCTAAACAGAGTGAGTACAATGAAATCATAGCCTTCTTCTTGTTTTTTCACTATTTTTTTGTCTGAGTTATCATACTATGGAACTTCCCTGCCTTAAGTCTTTTAAAAATACAAATGCCAAGACACTTAGTCAGAAGATCTAAGTTGAAATCTTAAGCCCTCAAAAAAACCCCATCAAGTCAAATCAGAGTCTAACAGGGTAAACACACAGGCTAAGTAGCCTCCCTCCCTCTAACCCTTATCTATTTAAAGCTCAAAAACAACTTAGAAAAAAAATCATCCATTCTAATCCCCTCATATGGCAGATAAGAAAACTGAGGTCAAGGCAGGTGAATTTAAGTGCCAAAGGCCAAAAGAAATAAATAACAAAGAATTAGAACTCAGGTCCTTTCACTCTAAAATCTAGTGTTCTACTACATTCTCTCATGAAAGTCCAAACATATTAAATAGCTTACAAATATTATGGTTTTTTTTAAAGCTTTACTTAGAGCAAGAGTTAAAGTTTACAATGGAGAGATCTACTAACCCGGTTACCACTGTTACCAGTGAAGCACACATGCAAGCCTGGCTGAATGTAACATCAAGGAATCCAGAGGGAAAGGTGACGGTAGGAGGTGCCAGGTATGGCAAACCACTTCCACTGCCTAGATTACCACCTCCCCTTAGCCCAGTCCTTGAACACAGAAGATACTTAATAAATATTGATTGACTGGAGGCAGCCCAGGATCCTGTACTCAAGAGCCCCCAGGAACAGCACTGCCTAGCCCCAAGCCCCAACCACTGGCATGACTTTAAGCCTGGCCCCAGAGTGCTTATCTAGGGAAACAACCGTTACGAAGATGGGTCCTGGCACCTGTCTCTGCAAGTGCTGCAATCCCTGTCTTCTCAGTGGCTATAGCTACTGAAGAACCAAAAAGGAAAGTTCTTATCTTCAAAGTCCTTGGCACCATCAAATACCAGGCACAGGTGTGGATTTATAAATGAAAACGTCACTAAAAAAGATGCACTGTCATCTGCTTTGCAGTCTCAGGACCACTGGGCATTTCCATCTAACTTGCAGCTGAAATCTCTATGTGCTGTCTCTTCCTATTAGAATGTGGAGCTTCTTGAGAAAAAAGTCCAAGATGACTCTAAAGCTTCCAGCCTGATACTGCTTCCTTGACCCATGAATGTGGGCTTTATCTTTACCTCAAAACTCAAGGTTTCTGATAATACAATAAAATGTTTCTGATGATAAATCCCCTCCTCCTAAGTTCCTCCAAACTATCCTATTTCCTTAATGATGTTCAATTACTTTCCAAGGTACTCCAGGATTTGAAACTTTAGTATCACCTTTGACTTTTTTCTCCTTGTTCAAAGGAATTCAAATTCTAATGGGAAGGGCCAACATAGAGGAGGTTCCAGCTGCAATTTAGATGGAAAGATTGATTCTACCTCCATAATGTCTCTTGTTTTTCCATTCCTGTTGCAACCACCCAAGTTGCAGACCTTCATAACCTCTTGTTTGGATTATAATATTTATAATACCCTTCTAGCTGATCTTCCCACACTCAATCTCTCCTCTCCTATTCATCCTACATAAAATCTCAGTTAAAGTATCTGCCTACTCAAAAATTTTCAATGACTTCCCACTATCTGTAAAGTCTAAATTTCATAGTCTGAAATTTAAGATATATTAAACTATGGTAACCAGCCTACTTTCTCAGATTTATCTCACACTAATGTCCCACAAGTATTCTGTGCTCTAACCAAACTGATTTTTTTGCCATTCTCCCAATATATCCAGCACTTCCTGGCCTTGGCTATTTGCTCTTCCCTGAATGTAATCTTCATACAGCTCTCTTTATTGAAATCTGACATCCTTCAAGGCACAGCTCCCTCTGCCTCCTCCACAAAGTCTGCCCTGATAACTTAGCCAGATGTAAGCTATTCCTTCTTTGAAACCCCACAGTGTTTTCTTCATGCTGCTATTATGGCACTTATAACAATCTACTTTATACTGTAGTGATTTGTATTACTCATTTGTATTACCCATAGGTTCCTGGAGGGTAGAGACTTCCCACTTCTAGTGCTTAGCACAATGTGTTGTGAACAGCAGGAACTTAGAGATTTATCAAATCAAAGCTCAAAAGTACACACAGTTCACTTCTTTGTCTACATGTAAGACAGTAACTAAACCATCCCCAGACATTTTGCCTATTGCATTATTATCAAACATCCTTGGAGAAAGCTACTTCCTTCTTTGGAACTTTAACCACTATTAGAACAATTCAACTATCTCTTCTTTAGAATAAATTTAAATCTCTTCTCTTTCTTTTCTTCTTCTTGTTCTTTAGTAGAAAACAAAAACAACCCTATCTTTAACCCCAATCTAGAAGACAACCCCCAATTCATCCCACAGCTTTCTTTTTCAGAGTGAATAATTCAAATGTGTTTAACTTTTTATGGAACTGGAATTTCAAAGTTGGAAGGCATTTTGGACCATCTCTAGACTCTCTTATTTTAAGAAAGTGAAAAAACTAAGGTTTAGAACAGGTGAGTAAACCTAGGTGTCCTTAGGCCCCCTTTGACCTCCTAGGTCAAAGTTGAATCTGGATCAAAGTTTTGGTTTTGTTAGGCAATTATTTCTATCTGAAAAGGCAGTATCTTTATCCAAACAGTCACTGGTAGTATCTTTCCATCATATCCAATGCTCACAATGCCTGATAGATGTCAGAAATGCTATACTAACCATCAAGAGCTGTGTAGCCGGTTTTCTGGCTTTTGTCCACAGCACGGCACTAATTGCTATGAGTGGCATAAAAGAGAGATAAGGCAAGGTATTTTGTTTATTCTTCACTTGCCCTGTCTTTAAAATGGGGATAATGGCATTTGACTCCTTTCTCAAAGAGGTGTTGGAATGACAGATCAATCTATAGGAAGCCTATCTGCCATGTAAGAGAAGAGATACTATGACTTTACTCATGAATTCTGCCCAGCCACATGTGTAAATTGAAACTGGTTATCTAAAATCTCTCTGCAGTAGGGCTAAAAATGAATTAGGTAATGAGCCTGAAAAATTATATTAAAATATACCATTTTGAAGCTATTGATTAATATTATGTAATATTATAATAGATGCTCATGTTGATACAAGCATTTATTAAAGTGATTTCTTTGTGTCAGGTACTGTGTTAGGTGCTAGGAATCCAAATAATCCCTGCCCTTAAGGAGATTATATTCTCTCAGGGAGACAACATACACATACGTATGAGATCGCTTAAAGAGAAAGACTACTAGCAGTAGTGAGAGGGATTAGGAAAGGCTTCATGTAGATGGTCCTTGAGCTGAGTCTCTGAAGAAGCAAGGGATTCTATGAGCTGGAGGTGAGGAGGAAGTACATTGTAGATACAGGGCCAGCCAGTGTGAAGATTGCTGGGACAGGAGACAGAGTGTGGTATGTAAGAAACAGCAAGGTCATTTTTCCTAGAATGTAAAGTGGGGGAAGGGAGTTATACATTATAAGACTAAGAACAAAGGTTGTGAAGGGTTTTAAAAGCTAAACAAATACGTTTATATTTCATCTTAGAGGCAATAGGAAAACACTGCAGTCTAAGTAGGGGAGTGACACAGGGAGATACTCAATTAAGGAAAATCATTCTGGCAACTTTTTGGAGCAAGGATAGAAGTAGAAAGATACTTTAGGCAGGAAGATCAATAGTCCAGGTATGAGATGATAAAAGCCTAAACTACAGTGGTGGCTGTGTGAGTAGTTGGAATGGGACAGATGAGAAAAATGCTACAGAGATAGAAGAGAAAGGATTTGACAATTAACTGGATATGTGAGGTGGTGAAGAATAGTGAGGACTCAAGGATAACACCAAGGTTAAATACCAGGAAGACTGGAAGACCATCAACAGGGAATACTTCAGACACAGACACATAGAAAAGGGGTTGGTTTTTGGGAAAAGAGAATTAATTTATTTTGGACATGGTGAGTTTGGGGTGTCTATGTGACAAATGGCTTGAAATGTCCTACAGACAGCTGGTGATACAGGGTGGAAACTCAGGGTAGAGACTGGGACTAGGTATATAGATGTGGATGCCATGTGCATAACGAAGGCAAATAAACCCCAGGAAGTTGATGAAGTCACCAAGTGAGAGTCTAGAGAGGAAAGGATCCATGATAGGACCTCAGGGTGACATCTGAGGTTAAGTGGATGTTAAACTACCAAAGAAGACTAAGGAGTGGTTAGAGACGACAAAGGAAAACCAAGATAGAACAGTTTTACAAAAGCTTAGAAAAGAGAAAGTTTTCAAGAGGAGAAGATCAACAATAACGTCAAATGTTACAAAAAGAGTAAGAAAGAAGAAGATTTGGATCAGATCTGGCAATTAAGATATCAGTGGTGACTTTGAAGAGAGTGGTTTGAGCTGAGTGATGCTATCAGAAACTAGAGTGAAGAGTTGAGAAATAAAAGGAGAGGAAGTGGCAGTAATGAGTGTAAATGGCTTTTTTGGTTTGGCTGAGAAAGGGACAAGGAATATAAGATGATAGTTTGAGGGGATGGTTGTGACTAGTAAAGTTTTTTAAAAGGCAGAGAAGATTTGGAACTGTTTGTAGGCAGCAGAAAGGATAAGGGATAGACAGAGGAAGATGCTAAAGATTAAAGATGGTAAGACAATAGAAGTGATAATTTAATGGAGAATTTAATGGAAGGGATGAGATCAAAGGATCACACAGAAGAGCTGGCCTCTGTGAGAAGAAGGGCTGTCTCATTATTAGGGAACTTTAAATATTACAAAGTATTTTCCTCATAACAACACTGTGAGGTAGATAGTATAAGTATCAATTCAATGAACCAAGAGACTCACATATTGGGGAGTGTAAGTTTCAAAGTTGGGTTCTAGTCTAGTGGGTACTGGCAGATGTTTACTGCCTGGCACAAAGTAGGCACTTAAAGAAATGTTTGTTGAACAAATGGTTTGCCTTACAAGATAAGGCCACAAAAGATATATTGTTGTCACTGACAAACTTACCATCTTTAGGGGGAAAACAAGGAGAGAGAGATCCATTTTACATTTGTCACAAGAGACAAAAGCCTGGAATTCATGGGTTTGCCCTCACACCTGTGGAAGCCTACGCAAGTACTCCCTAATTTGTCAAAGTCTGAATGTAAAACAGCAATTGCACAGGCCTCTTCTTTGTTTAGGGAAAAGAGAAAAAAAATAAAAAAGATCCAGGTTGTATGTGATCCTACACACATACCACCGGCTATAGTTGTACAGAAAGTTTAGCTTTCACTTTATGATAATGAGCATTTACATTCACAATAACTGGTCACTACACAATTGCTACTGATCAATTTACTTGGCTCTTGTAGGAGACCTTGGGAAATACTGAGTACCCATTCCAGAGAGTGTTTCTTTTAGAACTCTAAGGGATAAAAGGCTCTGCTTGTTGAATAATGCGCAACTCAGACTTCTGAATTAGAGGACAGCCCTGACCTTTATTAAAACTCATAGATACGAAAAACCAATAAGACTCTATTTTTATTTTCCCTCATTAATCAATCGGCATATCAATCAATCTCCTCTCAAGGAGCTCATAATCTAGTTGGAAAGATACACACACACACACACACACACACACACACACACACACACACACACAAATAACTGTCAATATAAGGCAGTGTCTACTATATGTTAAATGAGTGTTAATGTTAAGTGTTATAGAAATTCACAAGGAGTATGGGTATTTGGGGAAAGGTACTTTTCTAGCCACTGATATGAGAGACAGAACACCAGGGCAGCCCCATATAAAGCCTGTGCCTTTTGCTCCCATGTATGGGTAGATGACAATGGAGACTTAAAATAAGCAGTTTATGGCATGAAGTTGTTATATTACCTTCTATCTGCTGGCATTTACTTCCAACTGCCTCAGGATCTCTTTTAAGCAAGGGATGGTTATTTTTCTGACACGTCATTATGATTTACCATGAGTTCAGTCTAGGTCAATGTGTTTTACTCATGAACTCTTAAATACCTCAATTGCTGAGGCCAATCTTAAGACTTTCAAATAGATTTTTTTCCAATACATTTCTTGGGACAGGTTCCAGGAGGAATGTTTTTTAGAGGGGAGTCTTGGAGCTCTACCAACTGTGTTCTGGTGTTCAGTGTTATGTTGAACAAGAATAACTCACCACACAAAGAAGCCAAAGTATAACATAAAGTATTTGAGTTTTGGAGAAGAGATCTTGCCCAAATTTTATGCAAACAATCGCTTCCAGGAAACCAATGACTCTAAAGGACAAAGAAAAAAAAAGGTTAAGTATTTTGCCATCTTCCCAACGCCTCCCCCCCCCGAGCTTTTCAAAACATTTATTTTGCATGCCAGGCGCTATTTGTGTGTGTGTGTGTGTGTGTGTGTGTGTGTGTGTGTGTGTGTGTGTGTGAGAGAGAGACAATCGGGGTTAAGTGACTTGCCCAGGGTCACACAGCTAGTAAGTGTCAAGTGTCTGAGGCCAAATTTGAACACAAGTCCTCCTAATTCCAAGGCTGGACAGAACCCTATTCATTGCGCCACACAGCTGCCCCCAGTCTCTTTTTTTAAAGGACATTATTGAACTTAGGTAGATAAAATGTCACAAAAACTAATTTCCTTTTGATCATCAACTATTAGCCACAGCTAGAAATAGCAGAAAATAGCATATCTTGCCATCTTTTAACAGAGCAAAAGGACTATTGCTTATTTGTCTGTGTGTACAGAAACATACAGTTCAAGTCTACTGCTATTTTTCTCTAGAAACAGGTCACACAGCTAGTAACTCTCTGAAGCTGGATCTGAACTCAGGTCTTTCTGACTCCAGGCCCAGTGCTCTATACACTGAGCTGCCTAGGAAAAGTAGGTAAAGAACATAAACAATGTCATACCCCAGAACCCAAGAGTGAAAGAGAAGAGTTTCAGGAAGGAAAGAGAAGGCAACAGTATCAGATGCTAGCAGTGAAAGGGAGTGGAAAAAAGGTTATTATTTTCAGTGATGAGAAGGCGAACTCTGATATTCTGATTGACCTGTGAAATCCATACTACTAGAACTGGATGAACATGAGCTAACTTACACTACTAAAATGATAAAAGGTATGACACCAGAAGATGAGTCCTTCAGGTTGGAAGGTATCCAATACAGTACTGGGGAAGAGGGGAGGACAACTACAAGTAGCTCCAGAAAGGAGAAAGCAGCTGGGCCAAAGCTGAAAGGAAGCTCAGCTGTGGATATATCTGGTGACAAAAGGAAAAGCCTGATGCTGTAAAGATCAATAATGCATAGGGACTTCCAGGAGCCAAGAGGGCAAAACAACAGTAAATTGCTGTAGCTCTCCCATATTCATCTCTAAACAACCAAAAAACCATAAAATAGTGCCCCAAAACAAATCCTGGAACTGTGGAGCCACCAAAGAGCCAGTGGAGAGACGGGTGGAGCAGTCTTTCAGCCTGGGAGACTAGAAGGATCAGCAAGAGAGGTCCATCTCACTCAGATAAAAGGGGAGCAATTCCAGGACAGGAACTGTCCCAGCAAGCCCACCTCAGCAAACCAGTAGGAGATCCTTAGCCCCACTGTGGTGGAGTAGACAAAGCCAACACCAGAACTACCCCCTATTCTCTACCACTCACCCTTGTGCCTTAGCATAGCCAGGGGAACTGGCAGACTCCAGCTCTGAGAATCACTATGTGCTGCAGCACAGCCCTTGGTGGGCAGGCACCCTCCAGTGGCCAGACCTCCATGTGCTTGAGCACAGCCCAGGGCACACAGGCATTCTCTGGGGGCTAGATCCACATGCTTTGGTGTAGCCCTGGAGAAATGCAGAAACACCCCACCTGGCCTCAGGCAGATTTCAGAAAAATCTGGAAAGACTTAAATAAACTGATGCTGAGTGAAATGAGCAGAACCAGGAGAACACTGTACACAGTAATAGCGACACTGTGTGATGACTAACTTTGATAGACTCATCTCCTCTCAGCAATGCAAGGATCCAAGACAACTCCAAAGGACTCATGATGGAAAATGCTGTCCACATTCAGAAAAAGAACTATGGAGTCTGAATGCAGATTGAAGCACATTATTTGATCCCTCTTTTTTTCTTCTTTCTCATGGTTTCTCCCATTGGTTCTAATTCTTCTTTACAACATACTAATGTGAAAATAGGTTCAATATGAATGTATATGTAGAGCCTATATCAGACTGCACACCCTCTTGGAGTAGGGGGAGGGGAGAGATGGGGAGAAAATTTGGAACTCAAAATTGCATGGAAGTGAATGTTGAAAACTAAAACTAACTAAATAAAAAATTATCAAGGAAAACTGCCCTGATGTCCTAGAACCACAGGGCAAAATAGGCATTGAAAGAGTCCACCGACAACTTCAGAAAAGAGATCCCAAAATAAAAACCCCAAGGAATATTATAGCCAAATTTCAGAACTGTCAAGTCAAGGAAAAAATACTGCAAGTGGCCAGAAAGAAACAATTCAAATATTGGGGAGTCACAATCAGGATCACACTGGGCTCGGCAGCTGCAACATTAAAGAATCAGAAGTCATGGAACATGATATTCCAGAGGGCAAAGGAGCTAGGACTACAACCAAGAATCACTTCCCTGACAAAATTAAATATAATACATCAAGGGGAAAAAAATGGTCATTCAATGAAATAAAAGGATTTCAAGCTTTTATAAGGAGAAGACCAGAACTAAACCAAAAATCTGACTTCCAATACCAAGACCCAAGAGAAGCATAAAGAAGTAAAAAGGGAAAAGAAAACATAAGGGATTCAATAGAACTAAACTATTTACAACACTACACGGGAAGATGATACTTGTAATTCTTTAAAATGTATCACTAATAGTACAGCTAGAAGGAATACACACACACACACACACACACACACACACACACACAGAGACAATGTGGATATAAGGTAAATTTGAGGGAATGATGTAAAAAAAATTAAGGGATGAGTAAGAGCAGTACAATGGATGCAGAAGGAAGGGAGAGGTAGAAAGGGGTAAATTATTTCACATGTAGAAGCATGAAAGACCTATTACAGTGGAGGGGAAGATAGGAGGGTGGGTGATGAGCATCACTTGAACGTTACTCTCATCAGTATTGACTTAAAGAGGGAATAATATACAGTTAGATGAATATAGAAATCTACTTTACCCGACAGGGAAGCGGGGAGCGGGGAGATTAAGTAAGGGGATATGAGGGTGGGGACTAACAGAAGGGAGGACAAATCAGGGTAGGTGGTAGACAGAAGCAAAACACTGGTAATGTGGGAAAGAGGAGGAAGAATAGGATGGCAGGAAATACACAGGTAGTAATCTTAACTGTGAATGTGAATGGGATGAACTCTCCCATAAAATGGAAGTGAATAGCAGAGTGGATCAAAACCCAGAATCCTATGTTGGTTATAAGAAACACACTTGAAGCAGAAAGAGACACACACAGAGTAAAGGCAAAGGGCCAGAGCAGAATCTATTATGCTTCAGCTGAAGTGAAAAAAAGCAGAGGTAGCAATCTTGATCTCAGACAAAGTTAAAGCAAAAACAGACCTAGTTAAAAGAGATAAGGAAGGAAACTACATCTTGCTAAAAGGTACCACAGACAATGAAGCAATCAAAGACCAAAAATAGTCTACTTGTCAGATCTATAGGGAGAGGAAGAACTGATGACCAACCTAGATAGAGAGCATTACAAAATGTAAAATAGATAATTTTGATCATATTAAATTGAAAAGCTTTTGTACACACAAAACCAATGCAATCAAGATTAGATGGACAGCAGAAAGCTGGGAAACAATCTTTACAGCAAATGTCTCTGATTAAAGCCTCATTTCTCAAATATATATAGAAAACCAAGTCAAATTTATGAGAATATATGCCATTCCCCAATTGATAAATGGTCAAAGGATATGAACAGGCAGTTTTCAGATGAAAAAAATTAAAGCTATCTATAGACATATGAAGAAGTGCTCTAAATACTAAATCCCCCCCACAGTCTTTCTGTATATAAGATCCATCTTGACAGCCATTACGGTGCTCAGATTCTTAAACTCTGGCCCACTTGCATTAGCGATACAAATGCTTAGATTCCTTAAGAGTCTGGCCAATATGTCAGATTCCTAAAATCTCTCCCACGTCCCATCAATGTTTTAATAAACATTGTCGTTGGTTGAAAGAAGGCTTGGGTCAAATTCATTTGGGAAGAACCTGCATCTCTTGCTCCCAATGTTTCGGCGTCCCGCTACCCCTAAGCCTCAACGTATGAACCAAGGTAAGTTGGATGCGGTCAGACAGGAGATGGAAAGATTAAATACTGATGCCTTGGTGTCAGTGAACTTAAATAGACAGGAGTTTAATTCAGATGATCACTATATTTACTACTGTGGGCAAGAATCTCTTAACAGAAATGGAGTAGCCCTCATAGTTAATGAAAGGGTGAGAAAAGCAGTGCTGGGGTATAATCTCAAAAATGACCAAATGACATCTGTTCGAATCCAAGCCAAACTGTTCAACATCACAGAAATACAAGTCGATGTTTGGAGCACTGATGCTGAATAGGCAAAAGTTGATGAGTTCTACAAAGACCTACAACATCTTCTAGAAATAACACCAAAAAAAGTATGTGACACATTTATCACAGGAAATTGGAATGCTAAAAGTAGGAAATCAGAAGGTAACTGGAATAACAGGCAAGTTTAGCATTGGTGTACAAAATGAAGCAGGGCAGAGACTAATAGTTTTGTCAAATTATTTGCTGGTCATAACACTCTTTTTCAACAACCCAAAAGGCAACTTTACACATGAATATCATCAAATGGTCAATATAAAAATCAGACTGATCATATGCTTTGCAGCCAAAGGTGGGTGGAGAAGCTCTATACAGTCAGTTAAAACAAGACCAGAAGCTGACTGTGGCTCAGATCATGAGCTACTTACTGCAAAATTCAGATTTAAATTAAAGAGGGTAGGGAAAACTATCAGACCATATAGTTCCTACCTAAATAACAACCCTCACGAAAATCAAGTGGAAGTGATTAAATCTGGTAGAGCATCTGAAAAACTATTGTACAGGAGGCAGCAATAAAAAACATTTCAAAGCAAAAGAGACAAGAAAGCAAAATAGCTATCTGATGAGGCTTCAAAAACAGCAGAGGAAAAAAGGAAAGTAAAAGGTAAAAGAGAAATAGAAAGATATATGCAACTGAATGTAGAATCCTGGAGAATAGTGGGGAGAGATAAAAAGGCTTTCTTAAATGAGTAATACAAAGAAATAGAAGAAAACAATAGAATCGGAAAGATAAGAGACCTCTCTGAGAAAATAAGAGCTATCAAGGGAAAATTTCATGCAAACAAAGATAAAAAGATCTTAACATATCTGATAACTTTGACAGTATGGTTACTAATCTGGAGCTAAACATCTTGGAGAATGAATTCAACTGAGCCTTAGGAAGCATTGCTAACAATAAGGCTAGTGGAGTTGGTAGAATTCCAGCAAAGCTATTTAAAATGCTAAAAGATTATGCTATTAAAATGTTGTACTCAACATGACAGCAAATTTGGAAAATATAATAGTGGACACTGGATTGGAAAAGATCAGTTTACATCTCAATCCTAAAGAAGAGCAACGCCAAGGAATGTTCAAATTACTGAACAATTGTACTCATTTCACATGCCAACAAGATTATGCTTAAGATTCTCCAAGCTAGGCTTCAGCAATATGTAAACTGAGAACTACCAGAAAAGCAGGATGGTTTTCAAAGAGGCAGAGGAACTAGAGACCAAATTGCTAACATTCGCTGGATAATGGAGAAAGTAGGGGAGTTCCAGAAAAACACTGACTTCTGCTTCACTGAGTACTCTAAAGCCTTTAGCTGTGCAGATCACGTCAAAATATGGCAAGTCCTCAAAGAGATGGGAGTACCAGATCATCTTACTTGTCTCCTGAGGAATCTGTATTTGGGTCAAGAAACAAGTCAGAATTGAACATGGAACAACTGACTGATCTAAGATTGGAAAAGGAGTACAACAAGGCTGTGTACTGTCATCTTATATAATTTACATGCAGAATACATCATGTGAAATGCCAGGCTGGATGAATCAAAAGCTGGAATTAAGTATGCTGGGAGAAACATCAACAATCTTAGATATGCAGCTGATACTATTCTGATAGCAGAAAGTGAAGAGGAATTAAGAAACAACTTGATGAGGGTGAAAGAGGAGACTGTAAAAGCTGGCTTGAAGTTTAACACTAAAAAAACAAAAAACTAACACCTAGGCAACTGGTCTCATCATTTCTTAGCAAACAGAAGGGAGGAAAATTAGAAGCAATGATCACTGCAGACAGTGACTGCAGCCATGAAATTAAAAGACACTTGCTCCTCAGAAGGAAACTTATGGCAAATCTGGATGGTATACTGAAAAGCAGAGACATCACCTCACCAACAAAGGTACATATGGTTAAAGCTATGGTTTTTTCAGTAGTAATGTATGGCTATGAGAGTTGGACTAGAAGGAAAGCTGAGTGCAGTAGAACTGCCACTTTTGAATTGTGGTGCTAGAAAAGACTTTTTGAAGACCCTTGGACAGCAAAGAGATCAAATCAGTCAATACTTAAGGATTCTGGAAAAAACCCTGATGTTGAATAAGACTGAAGGCAAAAGGAAAAGGGGAAGGCAGAGGATGAGATGGATAGATAGTATCACGGCAACAAAGAATCTGAACTTGGACAGACTTTAAGAGATGTGAAGATAGAAGGTCCTGGTATGCTATAGTCTACGGGGGTCACAAAGAGTTGGACACAACAGATAAGTTGGACAGGACTCAATAACTGAACACATCACCTGGGATGGGAGTTCCCAAAACTTATGAAATCACAGGTCTAATCCCTATCTCTATTCTACTCTTCTTGCAGGAAATGAGACAATACATTAAAGGCTTTGCAAACATTAAAGCACTATAGGGGCAGCTAGGTGGTGCAGTGGATAGAACACCAGCCCTGGAGTCAGGAGATTCTGAGTTCAAATCTGGCCTCAGACACTTGACACTAGCTATGTGACCCTGGGCAAGTCACTTAACCTCAACTGCCTCACCAAACAACAATAATAACCCATTAAAGCACTATACAAATGTCAGCTTTTTATGGGGCCAGGATACTAGTACAAGGAGAGAGGGGGAATGTGGAACCCTATTACTCTACACCAAGCCAAAGTGGTGTGGATCAGACCTGGGACAACGTACTTTGCTATTAGGCAGATGGATATAGGAGCCAGCAAAGAGGATATAAAAACAAGGTTAGGACATGTGCACAGAGCCCTGGAGATCCCCCCCCCCCCGGAACTTTCCTGACCATCGCTTTCAGCCTCCTTACTTTTACCTTCCTGGACTCCAACTCTGAGGTTGTTGGTTGTGTTTTTATTTACCTGAAGCCTATGACCCCAAATGATTTGTTGTACCAAAGGTATTGTTGTTTTTATTTACCTCCCAGGATTATTGTGAAATTCACAAAAGATGTGTGCAAGGCACTACATGATTATTAAATACTGTTTTTTTTTTAATTAATGAAGTCAATTTTCTCCTTTCGAAGACAGGAAAGTGAAAGCACATGGTATGGGATAGCATAATGGGGTAGGTGGCTGAAGACTATAGTAGGGAAGGCAAATAAAGGAGGGCCAGACAAAGATATCCCTATGAATTCCAGAGAACTGAAGGAACACTTCAAAACAGAAGCAAATAGAACAAACTTAGGCATCATATCTTCATATTCCCTGGTGGGGTTTCGAAAGTTGGAAACCCCTGTCTCCACTAAGGGAAAATCTGTGAGTGTAAAAACTTGAAAAACACAGTAATCTGGCATGAATTTAAAGGACCACCATGTAATCTTTAAAAAAAGTTAACTGTAGCAACAAAAAATATAACCTAAACATTGTTAAGGAAAAGTCCAGAGAAGAGGAAAAGTCATAATTTAAATGAAGAAGTTCTATCACTACAGGCAATGAATTCCAACAGCATCCTTTTTCGTCAGAAACTCCTTAGAAAAAAAAGTCAGATGCTGAGGCAGAAATAACATTGTAAGCACAAGGATTCATTTTAGGTTTAGGATGTCACAAAAAGGGGAAAAAAATACAAAAGGAAGGAAAAAAAAGTTAAGGAAAGAAACTATCAAAATATTACTTAACACTAATAAAATAATGTGGAATACAGGGAGTTTTGGTTAAAGTTTAGATTAAGTGATGAGTCAGAATGAGGAAAGGGTCTTTTGAGTTATCAGGACACATGCTTCTTTTTCTCTAGCAGCCCAAGGAATAGGTTTTAAACCTGAATACGTTAGGTTTGAATAGGTTAGGCTGACCCATACATAACATGGGAAGAGATGCTGGTGTTATTTTATAACAACATATAATAACACAACTGCTGGTATTATTTTAAAATAATTTTCCAGTAAGAAGTTACAAGCTTCTCAAAGAACTTTCTATAAAATTATTGACTGATATCATTCTTACAACTTCTCTATAAAGTAGCCTTGTCATTTTTTGGCTGTCTAAATGAAGTAAAGTTTTGTTAAAGCACCTTCCCATATTTCCTTTGCCTTAAATGCTGAAAAGACTCAGTCTAGCGGAAAATACTAAAGCATTATCATTCTTTAGCTGTGGATCCTGGAGTGAGTTTTTAGTTGAGAATGGGAAATACATGTATGGAGATTATTTACAACTGCAATGAAGATGAAGACAAGGGAAGGGAGGCCATCGTCAGGTGTCACTTGGGTCTAAAACAAGCTATCAAGTAGGTTTTTGGAATTATTCCTTTCTATAGAACAAAATTATTCCCTCTATGGGGATATTTTCCTTTGTTTAGTGGTTCAGCAGTTTGAATCAAAATGTGGAATTTCCCTTTCTAGCTCTGGCACTCAACAAAGGGAATCTAATCCGTCATTCCCTCTTAAGCTGCTTTTGCTTCATGGAAGGAAATCAGCTTACATTGAGAATTTGTAAAACAAAACAAAAACAAAACACAAAAAGTATAAAAGTGGCCCTTTGTTTCTGAGTGACTTGGCTGCTGGAATTTTTACATAGTTTTGTTTAAAGAATAAAAAAACCCAATCTAGACATATACAATCTAACTTGGACATCAGAGTACTGACCTTCAGAACTGGCTAGTATCTCAGAAGCTGGAGCAGGATGTGGCATTTTTATTACTCTAAAGTTTCTTTTCGGAGAAAGGGGTAACTATTTTCAATGTCTGAAGGTGACAGAAGGTATTGCTTCTTTAGAGTACAGTACCTTTAATGAACAGGACACTACAGCTTTCTATGCCTAGAAATTTTTTTTTTAAATCACCACCACTGAAAATTAAGATTCTAGGAGACATTAGCACTTCCTGGGAAGAAAATTCCAATGACTGGGGATGATGCTACTTCTACCCTGGATTAAACAAACTTATTTACAACACTCAGTGTTTTGCAGAAAATGGGGAATTGGGAAAGCCTGATTTGATGTCACTGATCAATACATATTTTTTAAAGGGAGTATCTTAATAAATAAGAATAGCACAAAGGATGTACTTCTCAAGTCTCCAATCTAAATAGGCTGGCACCCAGCAATCTGAGGCTAATTGAGGCTCCTAACACTGCACTGTCATCAGCTTAGGGGAGGATTCTGATATAGAGGCATGAAGTCATAATTCCATAGATTTTAGTTTCACCCCTTTGGATCCTCAGCCAAGCACAAACACCAAATTTCTGAATCTGAGGTTATTTTCATACTGAGTACAACGTGACAACTCATAAACATTGTTAAGATGGTCTAAAACCAGTTCGTGTCCCTATAAGTGAATAAATAATTTAAAGCTTGGCTAATTCTGTTTTACAGTAATAGGAAGACTTAACAATGAAGGAACAAAAACCTCTGTCTGAATGCTGGGCTGCTCTAAGTTGGTAGTACAGTATCCCAGTAGTAATTTTTGGGACATCTTTTAAAAACTCAAGGTTAGAAGGATTGTGAGACTCTCCTTTCATGGTATGCATTGGTAATGAAAAATCTAAATTTTGCCCTTCTGTCCCAAGGAAAGTCAGTGACTTCCCTAAGCTTTCCTTAGGATTCCTGCCTGTGTTAAGGTTTGACAAGTGCATGGCCCCCAAATCTTCACCTAAGCTGTTCCTGGCATGGGTCCTGAATGGTAATGCCCATGTGTGACACCAGAAGAAAAGTCCCTAGTGGCTTGGCTCCCACCATATTAGGTAAGAGTAGAAAGGTGGGACCTACCCAGAATGCTCAGCAATGATGAGGCATTTGGTTACCTTGAAAGAGTTAGTTACTCCTGTCCACTGATTTCTTCACTTTGATATTTAGAGCATTAGGCAAGAATCACATTGAGTCAACACCTGCCACAGGCCGTCCTGATGCTTTGTTTTCATTAAAAAGTCAGATTCTTCTGGACTTTACCAATTCTAAGTCAGCCTGTAAGGTTGAGCTTTGGCTCCTGGAGACCATAGAACCCTCGATGTGGAGAAGGAAAGATGACCCTGGGGCTTAGCCCAGCTACCCAGCACCACAACAGAGGTAACCAAAGGAAAGGGTAACCAAAAGCCAAGTAAGATCTGCTGAGGCCCCTAGTTCCTGCCTCCCTGGCCAGGCCCTTCTCAGGCTTCCAGGCATACTTCAGTCCTCCTACTTACTGCACAGCCCTAAGTGTGTGGCTCCCTCCCATTTTCTGGGCTGTTAGAAATTCCTTAGTGGCTGTCTATATCAATCAAAACCCTTTCTGGGGTTTGATGTGTGTGTTGGCATCCATATCTAAATCTGGCATTGGGCTTATCCTACAATGCCAGTTCTGCTTACCAAAGTGATCCTTTCCATGCCTAGGCTTCTTACCCGCTTAAAGTTTTAGAACAGTTTAAGATTATTTCATTCCCAAGACCTTTGACTATTTACTTTACTGGATAGAACTACATGGGGATGAGGGCTGGGAGGAAGGAGAGACTCAGAAAAAGATCAAGGTAGAAGATCTCTGGCTCTGCCAGAAGATATTCTGACTCATGATTCTGAGTGAGACCTACCATAGAAGCAAAAGGCTGACAATCACAGAAAGACTTATCATATGTGATCCATGATGTATCTCAAACCTGGATTTTGGAAACTACATATTATATTGTTAAGCAAATTCAACAACTGGAAAGAGACACTTGATTTCCTAAAAGTTCTTGGAAGAATTTATAAAATGATTTGAAAAAGTTGCTTATATTGTCTGCTCTCAGCTTACTGCCGTTTTGATTGTTGCTACAGAGGATCTATAGATGTGGGGACTCATTTGATTACAAGACTGATATTTTGTCCCTGTGGAGATGGAATTAAAATTCATTGCAATAACCCTAAATCTTTTCAATTTTCTGTTCAATTTTTCGGAAGGTTTTAATTCTATTGCGTTCTTCTTGAAATGATCAACAGATATTAGAATCTAAATGTTCACCCACTATTAACATAAAAAATATGTCACACCCTAGCAAGAAAGTATTAAACAAAGGGCAAGAATGTGTGAATAGGTGGGTGCCAACATATTTTGCAGAATCACAAAAAGTAGAGCTGAGAGGGATCTCAGAGACCCACTGAATCCAATTCTGCCACATTAAAGATGAGAGAACTGAAAAGCCCAGGGAGGCTAATTGTTTTGTCTAGGGGTCATATAGTCAGCAAGGAAATTGTTTCTGTTTGCCAGAAAGAGGATTAAAAATATACCTTAGCACGTATCAATAGTTTTAAGGGGTTAGTTACTGATGACAGGAAGGAAACAAAGAATGTATGTAAGTCCATCATAGAGCCTGGAAAATTCAAGTTATTCTAAAGGGCAATTTGAATTTTGCTTCATTTTTAAAAAGGAACTACCTACCGGTTTTTACCTGGAATGTACCTACCAGTTTCATAGTCATTTAAAGAGTCATTTAAGGTTTCCCCTTCCTTCCATATCAACCAATCAGAACTAGTTAAAGAAACCACAAAAAAGGATACTTGGAAAAACTATGTTCCCTCCAAAATAGTTAATTGACTTTCAAAGGGAAACGTCAGGCAGTAACCAAATATCAGGTGGTAACTAAAAATATCCTCATTCTTTTAATTTTATAACACCAGAGAAAATAGAGTACTCACCCAAATACCCAGCACTGTGTTCCCACTCGTTTGCACTGTGTATCAGTGAGGTAAGCATAGTACTGTCTGAAAGAAACAAGAGGTCTGAAATTACTGAAAACTTCTTGAGGAGGTGTTAAAGAGGATATTGTATAATTACATGTTCAATAAAGCAAATACATTAAAAAGCTATGTGCTTTCAAAGCTCTCCTCAAGCCCTCCCCTCTTACTAACTTTTCTATTAGTGCAGAGGGCACCATCATCCTTCTCAGTCACCTAGGCTCACAACTTAGATGTCATCCATGACTCTTCTCTCTCATGTCCCTCATGTCCAAACTGTTGCTAATGTCTGTCAATTTTACTTTCCCAATGTCTCTCGTAGGTATCTCCTTCTCTGACACAGCCATCACACGGTAAAGGCTCTTATCAACTCATGCCTGGAGTCCTGCAACAGTAAGCTAATTGGCCTGCCAGACCCAAGTCTCTCCTCATTCCAATCCATCCTCCACTTAACTGCCAAAGTGATCTTCCTGAAGTTCAGGTCTGACCATGTCATCTCCCCTTTCAATATACTCCAATTCTCCCTCTCACCTACATAATCAAACATGTCTCTATCTGTCATTCAAAGCCCCTTGTAACCTGACCCCATCACACCATTCCACTCTTCTCACACTTTATTTTCCAGAGTTAACTGTGACATGGGCCTTATCTCCAAACTCCATGCATTTTCATTGATTGGCCCCATCCTTGGAATTCTCTCCCTCATCTCTGTCTCTCGGCTTCCCCAACTAAAAGCCTACCTTTAAAAGAAGGCTTTTAATGTGAGATTTCCCTCATCAGACTATGAGCTCCTTGAGGGCAGGGATTGTCTTTTACTTTTCTTTTTATCCTCAGCACTTAGCAGAGTCTGACACACAGTACCTGTTTAAAAATGCTTTTGGACTTGACTTGCCTGGCCTGGCTAGTTTCCTAAGCCCATGCTCTTTGTGGAGCCCTAGTTAAGAGATGGGTATTACAGATAAGAGCACAATGCCAACAATGAAGTCTCTATTTGGCTTCAAAACAAACACAGCCTTGGTTGGGCTCCAATAAAAGGTCCCCTGGATGGTAACTTCAGCCTCTATTAGAGATGATTTCTGAGATTAGAGCTGAACTATGATGAATTCTCAAGACTTTTTAGATTGGCTTTATAGATTGAAAATGGAAGCTCCTGCAGCAACTGGAAGGAGACTACAGGAGTATTTCATTGTCTTCGGATATCTAGGCCTCTGAATCATTACTCACCAAGGTTCAATCTTTAGTCATGACTTGGAGAAAAATGCCTAGGGAGCCTATCTTCCCCTGGATTTAATTTATTCTCTCTAAAGTGTTATTTAATGAACAAAGTCTTCATTAAATTACAATTTTTCATTACCTGATTGTATTTGTTAATTAGTCTTCATTATCCATCTAATTGTACTGCATACTATACTAAGAATGCTCAAAGATCTCAAAACTATTTCTCATGAAAACATAATAAAATCAAAAGAAAAAAATCAGAGCTTACTAGATTGATCTTGGGGCCTACAACCTTTTTTTTTTTAAAGTACTGGCCTACATATGCTAATTTACATGACTAAACTAATTAAAGTACAATTATAATAACCTAACTAAATTCCCAAAGTCAGTCTGAACCAATCACCAAATTGCCTTAGGCAACATATAATGCACAGAAAGAGGCTGATTTTGAAATTAACAGAGAGAATAGTATGAAATCCCTTGGTCTGACTAGGCACATATTTTACTGAGCCCTTCTGAAAAACCGAATTCATATGGTTTTAGTTTCTGATTTTGTTCTGGATTTTTTTTTAACAGTATGAAAATTCCCAACAATTTAATTGACATAAATATTAAGCCTGGGATTTTAATGGATTTAACAACATACACCAATAAAAAAATGTAAAATAAAAAACAATGCTAAAAGAGTATTAGGGAAATGTGGCAAACTAAATCAAATAAAAAACTAAAAGCTAAAATTTATGAGAAATTCACAAATAATTCACAACAGTGCCAATGGGATAATGATCAAAGGCTATGAAAAGACAGTTTACAAAAGAAGTTATACAAACATTTACTCTTTCCAACCATCAAAAATATGCAAATGAACAACCTTGAGTCACTTACCAAATTGGCAAAAATAAACAAAAATGAAAAAAATTCAATGCTGGCAGGAATGTGTGGGAACATGTTTACTTATTCAATGCTGGTGGCACTAAAAATTGATGGACTCCTTTTTGAAAGCAACATGGAACTACAGAATAAGAGTTATAAAAATGGTCAGACCATTTAATCCAATAAGCCCACTGTTGGGAATATGCCTAAAGAGTGCTATAGAATTATCCGTATGAAAATATTTAGTGAGGCTGCATTCCAGACTTCCTTTACTATGTCCCAGAAACCTTCTTGTCCTGGAAGCTCACTCTAGATGAGGAATTCACATACTATTAGTATGTTCTGCCCCTGTGGCCTCTCCTTCTGATTGAATGGCTCATCCTACAATCTCCATTTAAGAAGGGCTCCCAGGCCAGCCATGTTTTATTTCTTTCCATACTGCACACTAGACTTTTTGTATCACATGCCTGTTGAGGACCTTAATCTGTACTTCTCTCTCCAACCCTCATTTCGGTTTCCTTTTATGTGCTGTTTTTCCCCATTAAAGCCCAAGGTCCTTGGAAGGAGGGACTGCCTTTTTGCTTGTATTTGTATTCCCAGAGTTTAGCACAATGCCTGGAACATATTAATGATTAATATTTTGACAGGACAAAATGGAATATGGAATATCATAATGTAATTAAGAACAGCAAGTATAAGGACCATAAAATGGAGTCAAGGTACAGGATGTGGTCAGGGTGTTGATTTGTTTTGCATAACTATACATATCTGTTGCAAGAGAAGGCTTCTCTTTGAAGGATAGAGAAGAAGTTATAGGTTATTAGGTAATGGTAGATATGCCTAAAAAGAGAATCAATATGCTGTTTAATACAAAGAAAAAAGGGCAGAAGGAGGGACAAATAGTGTAATTCTGTCACTCTTTCTTAAAAAACAAAAAACTGAACATAACAGAAGTCTACTATTTTTTACACAATCCTCTTTCTTGTAAGTTTTTTTATATTGAAATGTTTTTGGCTTTTGATGATTGTTAAGTTCACCATAAAAATATGGAAATTTTCTGAAGGAAAAGTGATGAAAGCAGAATTAGAAGAGTGACATTTGCACTGACTTCAATTACATAAAGAAAAAGACATAACCTGAATCTATGAGTCAATGGAGAAAGAGATTAGAAAGGTACAAAGGGAGGATGTGTTAGGTGGTTGTGGTTATTTGTATGTTAAAATTCAATTTATAACGAAGTTTTAAATGTGCTTAATAAATTTTGTAATATTTAAAATTAATTTCATAATGAACTATTTTAAACATTTTTTAGTTTTCTGTTTTAATAAGGACCATCAATTCAACAAGGACTATTGAATTTTTCTAACTTAATAAAAAAGTTTTTCTCATGTTAGCTTATAGTTAATATAAAACAGAAAAAATGTTTCAGAGGTCCACTGGCCTATCTCTTGAACTTGCCTGTTATCCTGGAAGCACAAGAGACAAGTATGAGGTCAAGTCTATTTTATCATCCTGTCTTAAGGAAAGCATTCTGTAAACCATAAAGTGCTACAGAAATAATAGTTATCACAAAGGAGGCAATTTGAGGGAAATTTGAAAAACTGAAACTCAAAAAAAGTTTGAAAAAGTTGGGATAGGATGATAACAATAATAATTTCACATTTATTTCTTGCCTTTTCTGAATCCTCATCCATCCTGACCTCTCCACAGCCTTTGACACCATTAATCACCTTCTTCTCCTCGATATTCTCTTTTTTCTAGGTTTTCCTGACACTGCTCTATACTCGTTCTTTTCCTACCTGCTGGACCATTCTTTCTCTGTCTCCTTTGTTGGTTCATCATCTACACCACACCTGCTAATTGTGGGGGTCCCCAAGGCTCTGTCCTGGGCCCTCTTTCTCTATATGATCAGTTGGTGATCTCATCAGCTCTCATTACTGCAATTATCATCTCTATTCCAATGATTCTCAAATCTACATATCTAGTTCTAATCTCTCTGCTAAACTCCAGAATTACATTCCCAATTGTCTATCAGACATCTCGAACTGGATGTCCCACAGACATTTTAAACTCAACATGTTGAAAACGGAACTCAGTATCTTTCCCCCTAAACTATACCCCTTTCCTAACTTCCCTATTACTGTCAAGGGTACCACCATTATCTCAGTCTCCCAGGTTAGAAAGCCAGGTGTCATCCTTTACACCTCACTCTCTCCCCATTTCTAATCAGTTGCTAAGTCCTGCAAATACTATTTTCATAACTTCTCTCCTCTGACACTGCCACTACCCTGGTATAGGCCCTCATTTCCTCATACCTGGACTATTGCAATAATTGTCGGTTGGTTTCCCTACCTCAAGTCTTTCCTCACTCCAATCCTTCTTCCATTCAGCCCTCAAAAAAGATTTTGTAAAGGATAGGTCTGATTATATCACCATCACTCTTGTCTTTCCCCCCTTCAATAAATGCTAGTTGCTCACTTTCAGGACCAAATAGAAAATCCTTTAACTTTAAAAGCTCTTCATAACCTAGCCCCTTTCTAACTTGCCAGTCTTCTTATACCTTATTCTCTTCCATATACTCTGTGATCCAATGACATGGGTCTTCTTGCTGTTCCTTGAACACAATAATCCATTTCCTAACGTCAGGTATTTTCACTCTCTGTCCTCCCATGCCTAGAACACTCTCCTTCCTCTTTTCTGCCTCCTAGTTTCTTTGGTTTCTTCAAGACTCAGCTAAAGATTCACCTTCTGCAGGAAGCCTTTGCCACTCCTTGTTAATCTCAGTGTTTTCACTAATTTATCCTGTCCATATTTGTTTATATATAAGTTTTTAGCACATTGTCTCCTCCATGAGACTATGAGCTCCTTGAATGCAGTAACTGGTTTTTTGTCCTTTTTTGTACCTCCAATGCTTAGCATAGTGCCTGGCACATAGGAGGCCCTTAGTAAACATTAGATGACTGACTGCCACACTCATAATTTCAGACCTATAAATTCATCAATGTAGATGAACTGTCATCCATGTCTAAATTCTAGTCCTGCCTCTGACACATACTAGCTGTGTGACCATGGGCAAGACTCTTAACTTCTCAGCGCCCCAAGCAACTGAGACTAAATGTACACCAGCTGCAGATCTGTGCTATATGGCCTCTCTACACTAGGAGCTCTTCATTATGATGATTATTGGTCTTACAAGAGAATTTTAAAAAATAGGGCTACTATAGGTATGATTTAAAGGGTGTTATGGGAAATACTTAAGAGACTAAGAAGAACTTGAAATGAAAGGAGTTTTGGTGCCCTGAGCTAAGCTATCACAGTTCTGACTGTTGGCTCCCACCACTGCCCCTCCCCCCCTTCTTAAACACATAGGCTTCCACAGAGCTAAAGTTTGAAAAGGAAAAACATGCCTTGAAATTCTACATGATCCTTTCGAATGGTATTATTATGAAAACTCATTATTCTCCCCTTTTGAATAAAAAGATATAAGAGGAACGCAAAGTTACCTAACAGTAGGTGCAGTGATCCCACCAATGAAGAGAATTCTACACCAACTTAATGGATGGCTTGCATGAAACACAAAGATATGTTTCAAGAAGAAGGTGTTCAATTCAGTCAGCTGAAAGGGGAGAAGGAATTAGTCAACAATTTGACAGCAGGCTGCATTCACATTAATCTCTTCTAATATTGTTCCTGGGCATTTTCAATAGTGAATTTGAGGTAATTCTCTAAATAGCATGCTGTAACTAAAAGAATCTGGGATCTTTATAGTGTTTTCAGAAAATGTATTGATATTGCTATCACACAAAAGACACACATATAGGTATGTATAACATATACATACATATATATTGTTGTTTGTCCTTTGTTCTCAAAGAGGACCATTACAACAAGGAAGTGATGCCACGACATACGAGTGAATGTGATTTGAATGAAGGACTGTGCAGTCACCAGCCTCCCCTTTCTCTTCCAGAGCCATCTGGATCCAGTAGGAAGATACAGTAGATCCAGGATGACTAGATATGGCCCTGGATGCAGTGGGAGACCTTGGACTTTTTAATCCAAGGTCTTTAACAGGTCTGTTTGACTAAGGCAACGCCTCATACGGTAATTAAGACTAGGTAAGGAAATAAGGCAGAGAATGGCCTCTTTTACCTAGTCAAAAAAAAAAATCAGGGAAGGGAAGATCCTCAGAGCTTCTGGCCAAAATGGCAACAATTACTATTTACATTCACTTTGAGCCAATCAGGGTCCACACAATGACCAAGCAGGGCTTGGACTGGGACTTACAGTTGGCCAGTCAGTAAGAGCCAGAGTTATGTATATATAAATATAGATATGTATGTACACACATGTAAAAAAAAAACACACAAAAGAGAATATAGTACACAGCAGGGAGGCCCATCATAGTGTCCAACTACTCAAAAAGCACTTTGTTAGTAAAGTTTCTGGGGATGAAACCTGGTCTTTCTGTGTGAGACTCCAACTCTGGGAATTGTTCTCAGGGCATAGAGATTGAGCACCAAGATAAGGCCTATCTCTGGAAAACAGGGATGTCTAATAGAATAGCCATACTAATTAAAGTATGGTAAGAACTGAAAATTTGGAGCACACAAATCCTTTTACTTTGTGCTCAAAAGAACAAAAGCCTTTGGGGATTCTGTAGGGGGACAATAAGTCACATTATCACAGCAACACTCAAAAAATTACAGTGCATTGTTAATTATAGTTATCTGAATGAGTTCAATAATGTAATGCTCTCCTGCTGGAACTTCTTCCTACTAAGAACAGCACACAAAGAGATTCCAGATATATTCATGCTAAGGAGTTTTAGCTTTCCCGAGGGGAAAACAGAGAATTATTAATTTACTCACATGTCTGCAAAATACTTATAATATCTGCTGCTGAGATATCAGTTTCAAAATAAAATGCCTAATCATTTTGGCACTTTGGAAAATTCTATCCATTTAGTTCTTTGGTTTCTATAATTACTCTAAATAAAAAGTAATCTAATGCCTAACACACTCAGTTGTGGACACTAGAACACTAGTTTCTTTCACAGGTAATTGTAACTTATTTCTAGTTTGTTAATATAAGCTTTCATGTGAAGTAACGCTCTTAGCTTGTGGTTTCATTTAATTCATTCTATCTTCCAGGCAAATCTAGTTCACAGTAATTTTAACTTAGACGCACTTCAATTTCACAATTTTTCATGATTGATTCCTGCCCCCCCCCCTTTTTTTACCTGCCAGATGATCATGAAAAGGTATATTCCAGCTACTCTCTGAAATGAAGACTTGGGGTCAAACCACCGAACATATGTCCAGCTAGCGGGAGTGAACTGCAACACAGCCCTTTTGATTTTCCCTGTAGTGGTGTGAATGTCCCTGTAAGAAAAGAATAGCGGCAATATTCTAGCAAAGATCCCAGAGAGGTAGGAGAGGGGAAAGAAGGATTCACATTGACTATTTAGCAACAAAGGGTCAAGGTAAGTGATATCTTTCCATAGGATTTTTTTTCTGATAGCAAGAGTGTTTATTTACAGCAAAAATACATGTAAAAAAGTCTCAGTTGAGGATTTCAGTGAAAATGAGATCACAGTAAAGGTGTCTCTATAATAGAGGTGGTATTATTACAGGGCCAGAAAAAAAGGTCTTCCTCTATTAGTAGCTTTCAAAAGAAGCTGAGTTATTAAGGACAAAGGTTTAGTACTATCCCAATCACAGATATAGATGCCAGGAAATTTATTAATCTCAGGTATTGCTTTGTTTCCCAAGCAGATATGTACAGGGACAAATGGAGAAAATCTCTAAGTTCCAGTGAAACCAAACTTCTCATTCTTTGAGCTTGTTTCTTCCTCCCTTTGACCTGAACTGCCTGGTTGATTGCCAAGAGTTCATGAGACAGTCACCACCAGCTCCAAGGTGGGGAGCCATAAATCTTTTCCCTTTCCCAACCCAATCTTCACTGTCCAATTCCCGCCAAGGACAGGATGCCCACTGTCAGCTGGATGTGGATTCTCATCCCCTTGGCTCCAGGGGAGGTATTACAGAGCTACATCCTGCCCTGGGCTTTGGAACTGCTATCATGGTGGTGGCACACCATCTGCCTGGCCACCACTTCTCAGGTGGTGGTGGTGGGGGGGGGAGTGTGTTGCCACTTGCATTGCTACTTTCCTTAATGAAACCCCACTTCAGTCTGGCCTTTGCCTGACCTGCCATGGACAGAACAGGAACATAAGCCCTTATTTATGCAATGTCTCCCCAAAACTACAATATGAGATCACTGAGAGCAGGGAATATTCTGATTTTTTATCTGTATCCCCAGTGCTTCCTACAGTGCTTGGCACACAGTAAGTGCTTAATCAGTGTTTTTTCATTTGACAGTCCTAATAGGAGGGTCCTGATAAGAACTAATTAAAGGTTCTGTTGAATGCTCCATAGACTTTGTCTCTAATTCAATTTCTTTGCAAATGTATATCCCTAGATACACAGAGACCAGGTAAAAGGTAGATAGATTCACAAATGAAACAAAAAAGCACTATCTCAATATATGTAGGGGCTGCTGACTTTCATACCAGTGAATCATAGGGTTCAGAGGAAGAAAAGATCTTAGAGATGATGTAGTTGAATTTCCTTATTTCATATGAGGAAAGTGAAGCATAAGCATAAAGGCATAAAGTGATGTGTCTGAGACACACGGGCAGGCAATGAGGAGCAAGGCTAGGATTCAAGCCTAGGCCTTCAGAGCCCCAGTCCAGCTAACTTCTCACAGCCCCAGGCTGCCAGCACTCTTCCTCTGGAGGTCTGAGGAGGGCTTTCTTTGCACCAGCTTTCTCCTAGAAAGTGAGTAAAGTTATCTGAGGATGACAAGGAATAAAGTATTCCCAGTCCAAGACTATGTAAGGAAGAACAGATTATGAGGCAAGGCAAGTTTGCTATATGTTAAAAGATACATTATTTTATTTTACAAGAAATAGTATCAATGTTGTAAGAATTCACATGTGATTTCTTTTTGAAACTGGCTTTCTTCTAAGTGCAAAAGAATTACCTTGAGGCTTAACCTTTTCTTCTATGACCTTACATTTGGCATACAGTAGAAAACCTTTTATAAATAATCCAGATCAAAAAATATATATTTATTTCTAAGAAAATACAGCCACTTCTATTTTAGGGGTTGAGGAGGAGCTGATAACTTAGGCTTCTAGCTTCTTCCTTTCCATCTTTCATCTTCTGGCCATTCAATCATAAGCTAATGAGCATTTGTATAGTTTAATAAAGTAAAAAACTAAGAACAGTGGTGGTGAATAAAATTCAAAATAAGAATTGGTTACTAACTCTAGAAACTTCTTCTAGTAACTTTGAGAAGGGATTCTCTAAGCTTTCTTTTACACTTTCCCTTTTCCGTTATTACAAAAAACTGAAAATTATCTTCATGGGTCCAGTTTCTTCCTACTTACTGACAAGAACTGGGTTATACCAATATAATCCCAATACACCATTAAAAATTATAACTGAGTTGTAAAAAGACTTACTTGAAGCTGGCCCAGTGATAAGTCCTCATCTCTAAAAAGCGGCAAACTACCATTCCCAACCAGATGCCACCTCCATTGCACAACAAGATGTCCAAAATGACTTGATCCCACCAGCACTCAGCAAAATTAGGCAGAAGATGCATGAAGAAAAGCTAGAGAATATAGGAAAAAGATGATGGGTGGGGGAAAAAAATAGGGTAAAATACAGAAAGACCTTTTTCTTCTACACAAAACTGTATTTAAGGAAAAAGCCAATGAAATTTAAACATTTTCTCTCTTCTTTTGTGTACAAAAAAGGCCTACTTTTTTCTTGTTCCAAGGTGTCTTAGTACATAATAAGTGTTCAAAAAAAAATCTGTTGAACTGAACTCCAGAAATGTCTGATGGTTTATAAAAATGTTAGCAAATGTCTTTTCTATTTCAATAATGGCCTTTGAATTCAATAATGGCTCCTCTCAAGAACATACTGCTAGTTTTGCTGCAGAGTAACTAGATGATGTGAGTATACAAGTATAAGAAAAAAATTTTTAGAATTGACACAAGGGCTATAACATAATCATATAATTTAGCAACTCAACAACTGGAGGTAATGTTTATAGGTACAAGCCAGAGGAATGTTGTGGCTTTAGGCAAAACCATGAAAAACTAAAGAGTGAAGTCAGTATGGATAAAACTTGATCATTTGATCTGGGAAATGAACTCAAAAGAAACTGGATATTCCTACCCTCCAAAAAAATGAGTCGCAATGATTTTTAAACATAGGTAGGCCCTGTTTATATATAACTATTCCAAAAAAGACCTGCAATTATAAGCTAGATTAAACATGGTTCTGAATCATCTAATATTAATTATCAGACTTGGAACACATTACACTGTGGGGAAGGGTTCAGATGTTGGAATCTCTATTTAAACCTGTTGCATCTAAACTCAATACATACTGCAAGTATCCTGCTGCTCAAAAGACTGCTTTCTTACATTAAACTACGTAACTCAAGTTATAGCTTAAGACCCCAAATCCACATTCCATGTAAAGGGGTCCACGTAAGGTAGGCTCTGATATAATTCTTTTTTTTTTTTGGCTAGGCAATGGGGTTAAGTGACTTGCCCAGGGTCACACAGCTAGTAAGTGTTATGTGTCTGAGGCTGGATTTGAACTCAGGTCCTCCTGACTCCAAGGCCGGTGCTCTATCCACTGTACCACCTAGCTGCCCCCTATCTGATATAATTCTTGAACCACACCAAAGTGAGATAACATTCCAGAAAGCACGACCTTTAATCATTTGCCAATGAAAGTTTTGGTTGTCAAGGAAGAGTAAAAACAGAAGGTAGGAATGGGGGTGGAGAAGAAGGGATCTCTACTTTGTGGATTAATAGGACATTGGTGGATAGTACCCAAGGGAGTGGAATGTGAAGGGTACCCCAAATGGATGTACCATTACAAAAAATGGCACATGGGTTTGGGACGTGAAGAGCTATTTGTAGAAGGAATTTTCCCTATGATATGGCATTCAGATTAGGGTCTCCTTCCTCTGACTGGAGTGTTTTCCCTTATTTGTCAACAAGAAATACATTCCATTGAAACAAATTTTGACTATGAGAAAGTGAATCTCTATAATTAGAATTTAAGTAAGAAACACAATTAGCCTTAAAAATTTTCACTGTACAAATAGCTTTAATACCAACACATATTTCTTGTAGTTTTACATATCATTAACAACAACTTTGTAAAACAGATAATGCAATTTTAACACACACCCCCTCACCTTTCCACCCTCCAGTACTCCCCTTCATAGGGAAGGAAACTGAAGCCCAGACAGGTTAAATAATTTAGCATTTTTGGAAATATCTCTTTAAGGAATGTTGGAAAGAGTGCTATGCTTGAAAGTCAGTGTTCCATCCAGAGAAAGAACTACAGAGTCTGAATGCAGATCAAAGCATACTATTTTCACTTTTTTGTTTTTTCTTTCTCATAGTTTTTCTCTTTTGTTCTGATTCTTCTTTTACAACATGACTGATGTGGAAGTATGTTTAATATGATTGTACATGTATAACCTTATCAGACTGCATGTTGTCTTGGGAAGGTGGGAGGGAAGAGATGGAGGATGAAAAAAATTTGGAACTCAAAAATCTCATAAAAGTGAATGTTGAAAACTATCTTTACATATAACTGGAAAAAATAAAATATTATTAAGTGGGGGAAAAAAAAGAAAGTCAGTGTTCAATTCCCACCTACAACATCTGTTTAATTGTATAACCACTATAATTACATATAACAAATGTGGTCATATAACCTCTCTGAGACAAAGTTTCCTTATCTATAAAAATGTAGATAATGTCTGTAATATCTTACAGAGTTGTTAAAAGGGTTAAATAAGATAATGGATATAAACCTTAGAATGGAATATGAATGTCAACTATTATTTTTTATAAATGAAATTTAAAGGCAATTTATGAAAGATTTATATATAACCTGCAAAACACACTAAATGTCATTTTTATGTCTAAATAATAATACAAGTGGCTCTGGTTGATGATAAGTATTTCCAAATTGGTCTTCCCATATTTTTGTTTATCACTTTTAGTTATTTGTTAAAATCTCATTTCATTTTCTACTTCAAAATAACTCACTGGGGGCAGCAGTGTGAGAAATCTGGGCCTAAACTGTAACATGAATGGAGTAGAAAGTCGAATGAACTTTCTGACCACAACGGTTGTGAGATATTGACAAAAACTATAAAGATAAGTGGAAAAATCCACTTTTCTAGAGATTTTAAAATAGAAGATTCAAAAAATGGTCCGGGATGATGTAGGTACAAATTTGTGTCAAACTATAAGAATGGACTAAATATGGTCTTCAATGGGTCCATCTGACTGTATCCAGTTCATAAATTACCTGCTTTCTAGATACTCATTTTATGGTACTTAAGTGCCTACTTACCTCAGTCAACTCCCAGGTAATACTAATTGTCCAGCACAGGCCATAACTCCGAATCAGTAAGGCCTTCATAGCCCAGCCCCAGAAATGTCCAAAAGCAAATATGTCAAAATGGCTGAGAATCCTCTCCCAGGTAATGACGTGACAGTTGACAGCATACTCCTAATTCAAAGTTGGAAAAGTGAACAATTAAAAACGCTGAGACACACAAATTTTAAAGAATCTGTAAAACCCTGACAAGTACAGTTAGTACAAAAACTGATGAAGTCTGGATAACACTCAAAGATCTCTTCAGGTGTTGGTATAGCCCTCAAAAAAACCCAATCCTCACTTGGCCAACTTTTTGGCAATAAGTCTTTCCAAATATGGCTAGGAGGGATTTTGGAGGGCAGCCATACATTCTATTACCTGGCCTAGACTTGAAGCCTTTCCACACTGTTAAGACCTCTCAAACTTTGTGAACCTGTAGAATGGCCTTTGAGAATAAAGGAACAATCCCACACCATAATGAGACATTAGAATAGGAATTCAGTAGAGACTATAAAATTCCTATGTTTGAGATTATGAATTGTTACTATTCCAAGTCTCTGCTGAAATAACTGGATTATAATAGAAAGAAAAATAATATTACTAAACTATCAATGCAATCTGGTTCCATTTATAGTATTAAGTTTGTTCATTACAGAATTTTTAACATTAAGTTAATGGTTAACGTAAGTTGTGGTACCTGTATGATGTGGTTATCATGTACAGAGCAGTAACACATGTGCTTGATGGCTTATAAAATGCTTTCTTCACGACAGCCCTGTCAGACGGGTGATGCCACTGTTATTTTCCTAATTTTATAGATCAGCAAACACACTCAGAGAGATTACATAACTTACTCAAGATCATCCAGCTAATAAGAGAACCTCAGTTTCCTAAATTTCAACTCCAATGGTCTTTCTACTATATTTGTAAAGTTTATTTATTTGTCTGCATTACTTTAAACTCTCTTACCCTTTCTTCTCAGGGTCAAATTGATATGGAGAACGTTTCAGCAAAGTTGTAGCTATAATGTATGTACAAACTATCTTGCCCTCCACAATTCCCATTCTCTGTTTCAGCCAGCTATAAACTGAAGTGCCAACATTCTGAAGGGAGACAAATGGCAACTTAATACTTCTCTATTTCTCCTTAATTATTCCAAGAAAAAAGGTTTTGAATTTCAATCAGATAAAAAGCTAACCTTTGGCTTATAAATAAGAGTGAACTTACTGTCTTCAAATGACCACTATGAAATGGCTCAAAGTTTAGAATGGTAGGGAAATCTAGAACGCATACACAAGTTGGTCCTGAATGAGATATAGGAGAGCTAAGTTTCAATGGGGTAAGAGCAGGTTATGGCAGCTTGGGATCAGAAGGTTCTAAAGTTGAGGTGTGCAGGCTGGCATCTGGGAAGGCTTCTGAAAGGCAGAAGTAGGAAGCTGAAGAGAAGGTAAACACGAGGAAGAAGGAAGCACCAAGGGAACTATGTCTGATTCTAACTTTCTAGGCCTGGCTCCTACAGAGCATAAATAGTGCTGTTACAGGCAGTCAAAGGAGGTCTGGACACTACGGTCCTTTCCAACTCTAATTCTATGATCCTATATGTTTGAGTAATTTAAAATAGGAAAAGGGAAGCAGTTGCACTATAAGGAAATATTGCAGGACCCTTGAATTCTACTCCTCTTTCCACTACTTATATGTGTGTTGTAGAAAAGTCACTAGTGAAGAGTGCTAACCTTCGAGTCAGTAGAGACTCGAGTGTGAATCTAAGCTCTGACAATTACTAGTTGCAAGTGTGACAACAGGCCAGTCATTTACTCTTTTAAAGCCTGTTTCTTCTCTATCAAGTGAGGATATTACCTACAGTATTTACTCTCCAAAAACTTATTATTATTAATAAAAATAAAACTGGCATTTACCAGATAATTCATGTAAAGCACTTTATTGGTCATTTTTATCACCATACCAGTTGAAGATGGGGGAGGGAAGAGAAGGAAGGAGAGAAGGAGGGAGGGAAGGAAGGAAGGAAGGAAGTTAAGAAGGAAGGAAAGAAGCATTTTTTAAGTGTCAGGAACTGTACTAAGTGATTTACAAACATGATCTCATTCAATCCTAACAACCTGGGAGCTAGGCACCAGGAGACAGTGAAGGGGTGACTAGATAATTTCTTGAGTTTACTTCCAGCTTAGGATCTTAAATTCAATAGGTAACCGCCTTCAAAAACATTAATTACTTTATGACATTATGACCTGATAAGCATAGAGGAGGACTGATCATAATTATCCTCTAGACCAATCCATGAGAGACAAAAATGCATCAGAAATTTATATTGGCAAGAATCTGATAGGAGTCAAAGAATCTGGATCCTTAGGTAGCACATTATTCAGTAACTGACTACACAACTGGAAACCACATCTAGAAGATCAGTTTCTTCTCCTCCCTGGCACGCTGGTATTACTGATTTATAAGAAAATAATGTTTAAGTCTTACTCCTCCAGTTCGGCCCTTTGACTGAATCCAAACTTCACAGAACAAATCGCCTTAATAAAAGGACTTCATTTTATTTCATTTCATTTTATTTTATTAAAGGATTCTGTAAAATTTGGACTCAGTCAAAAGGCTGCATCCAAAGACACAAATGGCCACATGTGGCCTCGAGGCTGTAGATTTCCCACCCCTGGTCTAGGAAAACAGTGCTATGGTTCAAGCCAACATGGCTTCCAAATGTAGCTCTGCCAGAAACAAATTCAGCTTCCAACGTAGTATCATCAGTGTTTTCCTGAATTTCACCAAACACTATAAAGATCCTGAATACCACTAGTTTGACAACTATGAAGCACTGGCTTAATAATAGAGATCAGGTGTCTTGAAAGAATATACACTTAATATATTTCTTGCTGCTTCTATTTCATAGGTTTGCTGAAATACTAGAGAGATAAGAATGATAACATAAATAACATTAGATAAAAGCATTCTGAAAATCAGAAGTTACTATTTCATGGGGAAAAGGTTTTTGTTGTTGTTTAAGTAAGAAAAAAAGCAAATGTGATCTTAAGACGTTTTAACATAAATAGGGCAAGGATATAACCAGGATGACAAAGGGCCTTAGGTTGTTCCATATTATGGTAGTTAAATTTGGGTGTGGGGGTAAAACCTCATAGGTTTTTTCAAATATTGGAAAGCAACATGCTACAGTAGGAAGGGTGCTATATTTGAAGGACCTGGGTTCAAATTCTAGCTCTGCCATTTATTATCTGTCCAATCCAGGCCTTAGTTTCTTATCTATAAAATAGGTGTCAGATCAGATAATCTCTGAAGTCCTTTCCATCTCTAAATCTCTAAACCTATTTGAAAGGCACTCTCATGAAATAAGGATTAGACTTGTTATGATTAGCTCCAGGGGCAAAACTAAGAACAATGAACAGAGACTACAAGGATGTGAATTTAGGCTTGATGTAAGGAAGAACATCCTAACAATTCAACTAAAGATATCCATAAGTTGAAAGGCCGGTCTCTGGAGATAACTGCCTTCTTCCTGGAGGTCTTCAACAAAGGCTTGTCAGGTATGCTGTAGAAGGGATTCTTGTGCAGTCCCTTTTAAACTCTGGGATTCTGTGACATTTATTGTTTAATATGTTAGTAATAAAAATAAGAATGGATTTTCTTTTATACAGTGCATTTTATTATTATAATTTTGTTTGCTTGAAGACAATAAATCAACTCTCATCCTTCATAATGTTAAAAATTACAAATAATTTTTTTTTTTGCTTTTTGGTGAGGCAATTGGGGTTAAGTGACTTGCCCAGGGTCACACAGTTAGTAAGTGTCAAGTGTCTGAGACCAGATTTTAACTCAGGTCCTCCTCTGACTCCAAGGCCGGAGCTCTATCCACTGTGCCACAAAGATAAGTGGAGATGCCGGGAATCAAAGCCAGGGCCTCACACATGCAGTCATTTTCTTATAAGACCCATTTTCCATTTCACTATTATTCTGTACTTCTGTTCATCTTGTCCATAACTTCATTTAAGATGAGTCTGAAGAGAGTCAAGCACAAGTGTATGCAGACTCTTTTTCATGTATGTCACATCACTGTTAACATCCGCTGGGACCTTAGGATCATAGATCTAGTGATGGGACGGCCCTCCCTCTCCATCCAGATCAGCCTGACTTTGCTCATCAGCATTGGGAACAACAGCACTGCACTGTTTGGTACTCAGACCACCTGTGGTCCACTTCCATCTTTTGCCTTTTTAGTGCACAGCCACTGCACTGGCTTTTTCTATTTGATATAGAACATTAAATAGTCAAAAATGGAAAGGAAAAAATATGCATGTTTTAAATACCACTATCATTGAAAGCACAAGAATAATAACGACAATTTCATGGTGGATATGTACAAGTGACAAGCAATTCCGCATACATACAAACAGTTGAGTGAGTTTGATGTATTGAATTCTTCTAAATGACCAAAGCTTTATTTCTGATGTTAAGTATGTGGATGGAATCATAACTTCTTTATTTCATATGCTATCTGAATGAGAGGTCACGCAAATGTAGTTTAGTTTTAAGATACCAGGATTGGAAAGATGAAGAAATGACTAATTAAAAATTTGAAGGTTCAGCAACTTAAGCACAAGAATTTGAAAGTTTCCCTAGACTACCACATACGTAAAAAATCCTCATTTTGATGTTACCACTACATGTTAGCATTCTATTCTACAGTTACCTTTCCTTCCCTTGGGTCCTAAAGTTTCAGAAAGAAAATGTTACACTAACTTGTCTTCTTATCATCACCATCTAATCACTGTTCAACCCCCTGAAACGAAAACTGACCTTACTACTCCACTGGAATTGTTCTTTCCAAGGTCACTAATGCCCTCTTTTAATCATTAAATCCAACAGTTTTTTTCCCCCCTATCTTTATCATTTGCTTGTTCCTTTGGTAATCACATCTACAACTGTACCTTCAACTGTCACCTTTATGCAAATGACTTCCTACTCTAACTTCTCCCCCAAAGTTCAAGTTCCATATCTCCAACTTCCTCCTAGCACCTCAAGCTCAACAGATTCTCAACTAAATTTCTTAACTCTCCCACTCACCAATAACCCCCACAAACTAGCCTAAACACTTAAATTTTACATATGTTCAATAATGGCACTATTATTCTCCCAGTAAGGCAAGCTCAGAACCTTGGACAGAACTTCATTTCAACTACCTTATTTCAAACATTCAATCAGATGCCAAAACCTACTGATTTTGCTTGGGCAATATCCCTTAACTTCCAGGCTCTTCTCTTCAAGCCCATTGCAACCACTCTAGTTGAGGCTCTTTTCTAGCCCAGAGGATTATAAGAACTTTCTACCTAGTTTTACTGCCTCCAGTCTATCCCCTCTACAATCCATCAAACAGCTGCCCAAGTATCCCTCTTAATGCATCACTTGTATTTCGCTACTCAAAAACCTTCAGCAGCTTTCTACAGCATGCAGAGTAAAAGTACACACTCTGGATCCACATATTTAAAGCACTCTATAATCTATTTCCAATATACCTTTCTAGTCTTAGCTAATAATTCTCTTCACTCATTCTATGTTCCAGCTACCATTCATTCTCCACTCTCATCAAGCCCTCTCCCAACTGTCATCTCCCAGCCGTTGTTTAGGCTGTCCACCAAGTCTGGACATTTCATCATTTTCTGTTGAAGTCTGTCCTTCCTCCAAGGCCCAACTCAGGAACTACCCTCTCTATAAATCTTCTGTCTTCCCACATTCCATTCCCCATATCCCTCAGCTGAAAATGATCTTTCCTTCCATAAATTCCTCATAGCATTTTGCCTGGGCCTGTCCATTATATTTATTTTATCCCTTCTTTATGTGTCAGTTACATTTAGTGTACCTTTCCTCCATATTATATTCTAAGCTTCTTAAAAGCAGGGTCGATATCTTCTTTACCTTTGTATTTCTAACACCCAGCACAATGTTTTGCACAAAGAGGAACTTAATAAATGTTTATAGAATCGAAATAAACCACCTACCATGATATCAGCTTCTCGTGTGGCATAACGAAGGTTTGGGTCTAGCCAGTACATTACTGCTTTTACTTGCTCAAAGTTCAGGAAAAGAAGAAATACCAGAAACAGGAAATAGAGCACACTGAGACCTGAGGAAGACAAAGACATGAGATACTCTGTATATATACATTTTGGTTCCATAAATAAAAAATAGGCCAGAGTTAATGTACATACACATATCTACACTTTGCTTTCTAATGTACTGCTTAAATTCTAAAGATTTTTTTCTGTTCTTTTCTTTTATTAATTTATTTTTAGTTTTCAACATTCACTTCTAGAAGCTTGTGAGTTTTAAATTTTCTCCCCCTTCCTCCTGGCCTCCCTCCCCAAGATGGCGTGCAATCTGATATAAGCTTTACATATTAAATCATATTAAATTCTAAAGATTTTTAAAAAAAATTAATGATGGTTCCTTAAAATTTTGAATAAAATTAGAAACTCTTTTCTAATCACAATGCTGCTGTTTATGATATATGCCACTATACAACATCATGTAACTGTTCTTTTTAACAAAAACAATCTTATTGATATATATATATATATATATATATATGTATATATATATATATGTTGTTTTAACATTGCCTACATTTCCCCTTGCATTCCTAACTCTTTCCTCTTTGACTTTAGCTATATAATATTAAACTGTTTAACTGGAATATGTCACAAGCTAGTGATTTCTGCTAGATTCTTCAATATGCTGAAAATTTATATTAAACAACAGTAATGAAGGATTAACAGATGAGTAGGTATTTGTTTTAGAAAGAAAGGTGATTCTAGCTCACCAATCAAAATACAGTGGGCAACAATTAGAAAATCCCAAGGTACCTTTCTGAGCTGAACTTTTTACAGCAAAAAGTTATGTTAAATAATGCAAAACAATTCATGAATAAGGTGGAAGAGGCGCAGGAAGTGTGAATCTTCAGAGGAAAAACTGAAAGAGCTTTAACCCATAGAGCTTCAAAGACTGGCTTCTAATCCTCTAATATTTCTCTTCCTATTAATAGTAACTGAAATTAGTTTCATATTAATATGGAAATGGGAGGTTAACAGCCCAAATTACTGAATTATCAACATTTTACAACACACGGATTTAGCTATGCCTGTTGCATAAAGGGGTGATAGCCCAGTTTTGAAAACTGATTTAGAATATCAAATGTGTATCTTTAGATTCACTGTCCTTTTTTGTCTTTTTATAGGACTAACTAAAGAAACAGTAACTACATTAATGAAAGATAAAATACATTATATCTATCTATTTAATATTTTGAAATAGACAAAAAAGCCTCAATTTAATTCAAAATGTTTTTTCTAAAAATAGAAACTCCAGAAAAAAAAACCTAGACACCCTGCCTCATACCTGAAGATTGTGATCATTTTTTTCTTAAATGGATGGCAGACAAATAAAAAGCCAAGACACAACATAATCCCCAACCATGACCAGTGCCAAAGTTTCTGTCATTGTTCTTTCTGTGGTATCAGCTATAATAAAAGCAGTGCTTACAATGGCACTTGGGCAGAGCAATGCAAGTGACCTTGGATCAACACTACCAAATCCAAATTTGGCTCCCTACTCTTCTCCCACAGGGCAACTCTACAGGAGGGAATATCAGTGACCGGAATAAAATCACTTGTAAGGCATTATCATGTTGTGTACTCCAGTCTTCAGGCTGTCCCAGGGGAGTCTAGGCAAACAGTGTAGGAAGCAAGATTCAGACATGGAAGCAGCTCTACGGGTCTAATGATTCCCCAGTTCTTAGGCTGAGTCATATATTCTTTCTGACTTTATACCAATACTGATGCCTATGCCAGTAGTTTTCAGTAATGTCTTCCAAGTCTTAAAAATGAAAAGAAACCCCCAAACAGCTTTCTGTAATGATCCTTATAATGGTAAAAATAGAGATTCTCTAAAGAGATAGGCAGGAAACAACGATTAATTTGCTCATTATGCCAAATGGATCAGCTGTGGTGAGAACAATTAATAAGCATCCAATCCAAGCTCATAGTAATTTATAACCTCAAGTGGCTATACTAGATCTATGACAAGTATTAGCAGATGAAAATCACCAAAAAAAAAATTAAGAGACTTACTTAAAACTTTTGAGTATTATGGGAGGAAACAAAAGCCAAAACTTTAACCTTTCTATTTTTTTTTTTACAATTACACACAGCTGACCTTTTCCTTTCCCTGCTCTCTTCTACCTATTTCCCTACCCCGTCAACATTCAGAAGAAATTATTCTTTACCTGATGACTCATGTAATAGGTAGTAGGCTCATACACAGAGCTTTTAAGGTTTACTTTTCTATCAGTTATAGCTGTGATTTTGTAACATTAACTTAAATATTCTGGCCAGAAAACTCGAATTCAGAAATCCAGAAACAGCTTATATATTTTCATGAGATGCCTATCATTAAAATAGGGGAAACAGAAACCTTCATGATACTCTATACAAAATCTATACTGCTAATATAAACTTAGTATCTGAAGAAGTCAGTTAAGCAGTGAGCCTGGATTCAGAGACAGAAGTCATTAGGGTACGTTTCCACTGTCTCATTACCTGTCCGTTTGGACTCTGTGCTATGGAGGAAAAAACTCTGTTATCACAGAAAATTCTTATCTACTACCATCAATTTAGGCTCCTGCATGTTTTCTGCCTCAGTCCTCTTCTACATTCCCTGTTGTTCTCCCAATCATGACTTTTAGGAAAAAGTAGCCAAAAATTTCCTTTATTAATTCTTGAATACTTTGAGAATAGGGTATATGCAAAAAGGTACACATGCAGCCATTAAGATAGGTATAGTAACAGGCAATGCTTCTATAATCAGAATGTTATAGGCATTAACAGTAGCACCAGATGTAAACATGGAGATTAAAAGTTTCCTGTAAAGCTCTGGAATTAGAAGTAGGTTAACAATTAAGTTTAACAGTTATAATGGCAAATAAGAATGATATACTGATATAAAGACAGTAAATGTGTATACAAATGTCTGTATATATTAATCCACTTAAACTCACCAAAAACCATTCGCCATAAAGCAGGATGTGGTCGAGTAAAAGGACCTGTGGATAAAACCACAAAAAATTATCATAAACTGTAAATAAGAAAGTGAAACTGTGGATTTTGATACCATTAAACTCTCTAATGCTTAAAGGAAAAATATCAACACAGAAAATCTTTACACTGATTTTTCCTGAGTGAAAGACTATATTTAAAAACTTTACCTACATTATCACCTTAATCCTCATAACCATCACAGGCAATCTTTAACTTAATAAAAGGATGGGTTCTATATATTGGTTGTTTTCAACTCAGTATGAGTTCTTTTCCAAAGCAACAATGTTGTGAAGTAAGATGTAGGAAGATGATAAAGGAAGACAAATACAAGATAAAATTGTTCAATTGCTATTTTGCTTGTAAACTTTTAATAACGAAGAAAACAATATACACAATTAGAATATCCCAATGTAAATGGAAAGAACAACAAAATTGAGTGCTATAAAACTGTAATGACCAAGAAACCATTTTTTGCAGAGATGAGGATGCAAAGGAGTGGAACACTGCAAATGTCACACTTTCTTTTGATATGATGAATTGTTTATTGTTTTCTTTTTTATTCTTTGTTATAACAGATGGCTCTCTGGGGCACGGGGGAGTACAGATACATTGCTTGTAAAAACAAATGACATCAATAAAAATTTATTTCTGAAAAAGGTAACTGATACCTGAGACAAGCAAGAAGAGGGTAAGAAAACATTTATCTCCTTCAATATCTGGCTTAGACAAATTAAAACCCAAGCTACTGAACAAAATTTCAGGTGTGACTGCTGAACCATCATGGAAAAGGTTTTGAGGAATTGTGGCTACCAGAAAGAGTAACAAGGATTTGGAGAATGGCATGTGTTGTTTTAATTTTCAAAAAGGGCAAAAAGAATTTATTTTAAAACTATAGATTTGTGAACTTGACAATAATTCCTGAAAAAATTCTAGAACGGATTGTTAAAGGAAATGTTTAAAAACATTTAGAAATAAGCAATTATTACAAGGCAACATGACTCCTGAAGAACGAGCTATGTGCCAATTTAATCTTATTCTTTTCTGATGGGGTTTTAAATTAGATGAGTAAGATCATGGTAAAACATTCTGTGCTTTAAGCAAGGCAGGTAATATAGTATCTCTTGATATCCTTATGGATAAGTTGGAAAGAGATGATTTGCATAGAAAATAGTATAGTTAGTAGGTTCCAAAATGGTTGACTAGACAGACCCAAATAGTGATTAATGGAACTGATAAGAGTGGAAGGTTTCTAGCAGAGTACCCTAGAGCTCTCTGTATTTAACCCTACTGTGTTCAGAATTTTATCAAGAGGTTTGGACAAATACCCAATTTGCAACGATATGATGCTGGAAGTAATAGCTAACTGAATGACAGAACTGGGGGACAAAATGATTATGACAGGTTGAAGCAGTTGGCTAAAGCTAACAAGATAAATAGGGATAATATAAAGCTCCACCTTTAAAAAACCAGTAACTCAAGTATAGAACTATGCACAGAACTATGGCTAGAAATGTTTTTTTTTTCTTCTGGCATTTACTAAATTGAGAATTAAAAAGATGCCCTCCCCTCTCCAATTCTTTAACCAATGAATTACACATAGTATAAGAGACCTTCTTCAAAAACTCCCTAGCAGTCTTCACTCTTTCCTCTAGAGATGACAATTTTAACTGAAAGGATAGAGATGAGAAGGAAGGAGAAGTATGAAGCACTATTTACAAAAATGAGGAAGTTGGGGACAGCTAGGTGGCACAGTGGATACAGCATTGGCCCTGGAATCAGGAGGACCTGAATTCAAATTCAGCCTCAGACACTTGACATTACTAGCTGTGTGACCCTGGGCAAGTCACTTAACCCCATAGCCTAGCAAAAAACAAACAAAAATGAGGAAGTCTGGACTGAATTCCGACCTATCCCCTGGAGGATTCGTTTAAGTGAGAATGGTGGACTAACCCTTTCAAATAGGGCCCTGAACAATAGAAGCTCTTTAAAAATATCTTGTCTCTCTATATTGCAGATGCTATAGATTCACTTGAATTAACTATTCTTTGGGATTGAAAATATAACCAGGAAGGTAAGTATCATTAGCTACAATACAAACAATATCTGACAAAAATGAAATTCAGTGAAATTTTGATTTAACAGGAGGGAAATGGGGAATATACAAATAAGCCTTCTCTACCAGCAGGCCAGATGTCAACTACCATATATTCTGACTTCCCTTTAATTACATGGGTATTAATATAGATTCCTACTGTCAGAAATCTATTCCTTTTCATTCTAACTTTAATGAGCATCAAGTGAAATGAGTATTTCCAGAGACACTGTAGAATGGAATTAGACTGTACATGAAACTATGAGTCTCTATTTATGTAGAGTTTTTTTTTAAAAGGATCTATTTAGATTCAACACGTAACTTTTCAAGGTTGTCCTGCCTGCCCGTAATTTCTTCTGTTCTTAACTCATTTTTTATTTCTTGTTGGAGCGGGGAAGGAATCCTATCCCTCCCTTTTCTCCCATCTACCTTCACCTTAAGAAAAACATAACTCTCATAACAAATATTCAGTCAAGCAAAACAAATTCCCTTAGGGGTCATGTCTAAAAACATGTCTCATTTTGTATCTTGAGTTTATTCCCTCTCTGTCAAGTTGTGAGGAGCAGCATGCTTCATCACCGGTTGTCTGGAGTTATTATTGGTCTTTGCCTGGATTAGAGTTCTTAAGACTTTCAAAGTGTTTTTACAAAATAGTTGTTCACTTTCCTCTGCATTAATTCATATAAGGGCTTCGCAGGTTTCCCCAAAACTGTCCATTTTATTACTGCTTAGAGTAATATTTCATTAGAGAAGAGAAACAGAAGTGAATCAACATTTATATAGCGCCTATGTCTCAGGCACTATGCTGAGCACTTTTTACAAATATTATCTCATCTGATCTTCACAACAATCCTGTGAGGTAGGTGATATTATCCCCATTTTACAGTTAAGGAAAATGAGGAAAACAAAGGTTAAGTGACTTGCCAAGAGGCATAAAACTAGTAAGTGTCTCGAGACCATGGGAACTCAAATTTTCCTGATTCCAGGCCCAGCACTCTACTGTGCTACCAGCTATGAATCACATTCATAATTTGTTTAGCCATTCACAAATTGATGGGCACACCATAGTTTCCAATTCTTTGCTAACACAAAGTTCTAAATTGCCTTCTACAGTGACTGGATTCAATTCAAAACTCCAATAATAATTTATTAGTGGATCTGTTCTCCCAAAGACCCTCTACATTTATCATTTTCCTTTTTTGGTGATCTTTGCCAATCTGATCCGTGGAACCTCAGGGTCACTTTGATTTTCATTTCTCTAATTGTTAGTGATTAGGAGCTTTTTTTGCATATGGCTGTTGATTGCTTAGATTCTTCCTTTGAAAATTACTTGTTCATATGCTCTGACCATTTATGATCTGGAGAATGGCTTTTGCTTTTACAAGTTTTGTATCAATTCTTTGCATATATTGAAAACGAGAACTTTATTAGAGAAACTTATGACAAGTATTTTTCTTAATTAACTGTTTCCCTTTTAACTTTATTTTTTCTTTTATTAGTCTTTCATTTCAATTATCCCCTCCCTCATTTTTTGAATTATTAGTGATTTAAAGCATTTTAAGAAACATGGTTATTTATTTGGATTATTTCCTTTGAAAACTGTCTATTCATATCTTTTAATAATTTGTCTATCATGGAATGGCTCTCATTCTCATAAATGTGAATCAGTTTCATATATATGTATATATGGAAAGGAAACCTTTATCAGAGACACTTGTTGCAAAGGGTTAGCCTAGCTATTTGTATTCCTCCTAATTTTCACTATATAAAATTTGTTTGTGCAAAAAAATTTAACTTCCTATAATTAAAATTGTCCATTTTATCTTGCATGATACTCTCAATCTTTTTTTAGTCATGAATTCTATGGCTACATCCAAAAGGTGACTTCTTCCTTGTTCCTGTAATTTATCTACAACATAATCTTTTATGTCTGGGTCAGGCATCTTTGATTATAAAAACACGTCTTTTTTATTGAACCATGATTAAGTCTCCTCACTATTATTACCCTCCTCTGGATACTCTCCAGTTTCTCAACATGCATTCTAAAATATGTGCTCCAGAACTGAACATAATATTCCACGCATGATCAGACCTGGTGACAGTATAGTATGACTATCACCTTCCTCATTTCACTAAATTATAAAGATCCCATATAACATAAAGTTGAACAGGACCTCTAGTTCAACCTTCTTATATTAAAGATGACTAAACTGAGGCCCAGAGATATAAAATGTTTTGTCCAAGATAATAACTAATTAGTGGTAGAGCTAGAATTTGAATCTAGATCACTTGACTCCCAAATATTCTAGGGCCCTTTCCATTATACCACACTTCCAGTCCTAGGATCAGATTTTAAACTAGGAAGACTTGTGTTCAAGTTCTGCCTCTTAAACTTACTCGCTATAGGATTATAGGCAAGTCTTTCCTCAAAAAACAAACAGGGATAATATCTGTAACAGGATTATCAGGAGGCCAAATGAATAACAGTGCATTGTAAACCTGAAGGCACTAGAAACACCAGCTCTTGTTATGTTAATGAATCACCACTTTTATACCCGTGGAGGGTTACTTCACATCTCTGAGCCTCAATCTACTCATCTGTACAAATGACCTCTCATAATCTGGGGTCTCTCCCTTTGGTCCCTATTCCCTTTGGTCCTCTGGGCTGTGGTTTCTCTAAAATGAATGTTGGGTTTGATGATCTCTGAGTTTCTTTTCATTTCCAATATTGTGTTGTATAAAATTATATGTTATTGTGATCCTCAATATATCTTAAAAAATATATTTTAAAAATATATATTGTATATAAATATATTTTTAAAATATGTGATATAAAATATATTATTTATATATGTATATAAATAGATATTTTTTAAAAAATATGTTCTAAAACTATATATCAGAAGTACCATCTCAACAATTAGGAACTATGCCCAAAGGGCTGTAAAACTGTGCATAGCCTTTGATCCAGCAATACCACTACTAGGTCAGTATCCCAAAGAGATCATAAAAAAGGGAAAAGGACCCACACGTACAAAAATATTCATAGCACTCTTTCTGTGGTGGCAAAGTATTGGAAATTGAAGGGATACCCATCAGTTGGGGAATGGCTGAACACGTTGTGGTATATGAGTGTAACAGAATACTATTGTTGCATAAGAAATGGTGAGCAGGGGGACTTCAGGAAGACTTGCAAGAATTGACGCTGAGTGAAGTGAGCAGAAACAGGAGAACACTGTACACAGTAACAGCAACATTGTACAATGACCATTTTGCTAGACTTAGCTCTTCTCAGTAATGCAATGATCTAAGACAATTCCAAAAGACTCATGATGGAAAATGCTATCCACATCCAGAAAAAGAATTATGGACTGTGAATGCAGATCGAAGCATACTATTTTCTCTTTTTTTGTTGGTTTTTTTGTTTTCTTTCTCATGGTTTTTCCTTCTGTTCTGATTCTTCTTTCACAACATGACTAATGTCATCATACGTATATAACCTGTATCAGATTGCATTCCGTTTTGGGGAGGGGAAGTGGAAGGAGAGGGAAAATTTAGAACTCAAAATCTTATAAAAAATTAATGTTGAAAACTAAAAAGAAATTAATTAAATTTTTAAAAAGTACCATCTCAGTTGGAATAAGAGGTGAATTGAATTATATATTTATCTTTCTTTAAACAAAACAGGGAAATGGAAGAAATCTGCAGCTTAAACAGAAATTAAAAATTCATTTTAAGATTAGAGGAACTGATAAGAGGGCTTCCTTGGGGAACACAGGAAATACCCACCAGAAATCAAACAAAATTACCACAAGCTGCTTAAAGTCATGTGGATTTATTACCCAAATGGTCTCCTTCCAGTACCTTATGGAAACCATCTGTTACTGAAAACTTAAATTCTTGCTATAAAGTTCCTTTGAGGGAATTGATCAACTACTGAAAAACATATAGTAAAATCTTGACTTTTCTGAATAGAATCATCCTTCCAGAACATTCAGATAAAAAAATCCCTCTAAACCACAAATCTTTTGTGGCCAAGAGATTATATACAACCTTCTGTACACAGCACATCTGATGAATGGAAGGAAGAGAGTACTTTGACTGTCACAAAAGGTCACCTTTGCTTAAGAAGGTGACAAATAAAATAAAGGACATTCAAGAAGATAAACAGAAGAAAGATGAAAGAGAATGGCAGAGGTCAGTGGTGGTAGTCAGCAATCAGAAACAGTAATTTTCATTACTATTGAGTAATAGGTGAGCAGCAGACCAAGTAATGTGACTTTGAGAAGACCTGGTCCTGGTGTACCTGGGATTGTATATATGATACCTTCTGAAACCTTTTAATACAGGAGACATATTTACATTGTGTGTGTGTGTGTGTGTGTGTGTGTGTGTGTGTGTGTGTGTGTGTGTGTGTGTGAGAGAGAGAGAGAGAGAGAGAGAGAGAGAGAGAGAGAGAGAGAGTATGTGTGACAGAGGAAAATGATTAAAACTCAAGGCTGATGTTTTTAATAAAGTGCTTCCAGGGTCACGGCTGAACCTTAAGCTTCGCACTATCTACATGTCAACGTACAGTGATATTACTATAATTATATCATGAGAATGAACCTTAATCATCAATCTATAAAAGATTAAATAATGTTCAGTGTGCTCTGTTTAAGTAGGAAAAAAAATGGTGGTATATTTTACAAAGATTTACATTAAAAAAAATACAAACAAGTAAAAGAAAGAAGAGTCTGAACTTAAAAGGTTACCTTTCAGCTTTATGGAAAATTCATGTCTTAAATGAGGGCAGAGTTGATGTAAGTGCTTATCAAATCTCTAGTTGATATGAATTTGGAAGGACTAACAAATATTAGGCAACATTACTGGGATGCAAAAAGATCGTGGTAGGCTAAAACAATGAGCTAATGAGACAAACTTTAATAGGGATAAATGTAAAATTCTCCATTTGAGCTCAGTAAACAACTGGACAAATATCAGATGATGAAGTATGGCTGGATGAAAGTTCACATAAAAAATATGGGGAGATTTTAGTGGACTTCAAGTTCAGTCTAATCTAAGGCTATATTAATAGAAGCAGAGTGTCCAGAAGGAGGGAGATGATCAATCAACAGAAAAGAGAAGGCTCAGGAAAGGAGATACCTGCCGCCTTCAAGAAGTTAAAGGACTGTCGTGTGGAAGGATTAGCTTTGTCCTAGCTGGGTAGAACTTGAAGCAGGGTAGACCTTGCAGCAGAGGGGCAGATTTCAGCTTGATATAAGGAGAATCTTCCATACATCTAAAAAGGGAATGGTCTGCCTGCAGACAGTAGTAAGTTTTTTCACTGTAGGCCTTCAAGTACAGCAGAAGTTCTTAACTTTTTTTTTTTTAAGGAAGAAAAAACAGAAACACCAAGGCCTTCCCAGACTTCTCTGGCACTCTGGTGAAACCTATGAATTCCTTCTCAGAATAATGTTTATGGCCTGCATTCATAATCAAAGCAAATTGCTAAGTTTCAGTTAGAGGGTTGTGAAAATAAAGTTTATGAAGCAACTAGGTGATCCAGCACAGTAGATAGAGTGCTGAGCCTGGAGTCAGAATTATTGGTGTTAAAATCCAGCCTTAGACACTTACTAGATGTAGTAAATATCTGGGCAAGTCACTTAACCTCTGCTGTCCTCTGAGATCCTTTCTCATCCTGATGGATTTATGATGTGCTAAGGCCTGTGTTATACAAAGAAAGATAGAAACAGTCCCCATCCTCAAGGAGCTTACGTTCTAATAGAGGATATAACATGGAAATACCTACATAAAAACTACATGCAGAGTAGATGAAAGGTAATGCAGAAGAGGAGAGCACTAGCAGTTAGGAGGACTCAGGCCATACGCAGAATGTAGGAGTTAAGATGAGTTGTGAAGGAAGCCAATGAAATGAAAAGGCAGAGGTGACAGGGCATAGGAACGCAGGCAAGGGTAGATGGTCAATGTAAAGTCAGAGAGATGGAAGATGAAGAGTCCTGTCTGAGGAGCTACAAGTAGGCCAGGGTACTTGGATGGAAGAGTTGGTGGAGGGGAAGGCAGGGAGAGCTTCTGAGTTCATGATTCTGGAAGGATTAAGGAGGCACTGGAGCACACTATGCAGGGAGCTGACATTGTCAGGTATATACTTTTGAAAAATCACCTTGGCAGTTGGAAATAGCACCTGCTCTTCCTCCTCCCCCCTCTATCCCTCCTGGTCTTCATGTTGTCTTTTTGTGACATTCCCCAATCTTCTTTAAGCTCTCTTAAATGTTGACTTAGACCAGAATAAGGTTCTCTATACTGATCCCCTTATTGTACAGATGAGGACATGGGGGTAGAAGAAGTGACTTTCACACTGCTAGGATCACACTGCTACTTAGTAGCAGAGCTAGGACTAAAATTCAGGAAAGCCCTGACTTTTAAGCACAGAACCACACTCAGAACCTGTAGGCCAAATAAACGCCAATACCTCTCAACAATAAGTCCTCTGTAGCCATGAAATGATACATGACTGACCTCCCATGAGTGGATTTGAATGGGTTCAAATCCACCCAGATCTTTCTGACTTGAAGGCCAGAACTCTATCCACTAAACCATGTTGTCATATCAGGGAACAAACTCTATTTCAGCTCTTACAATCTTTTCAGTCCTTTCTTCACTTCTAAAGTGGAATAACTGAGGTATAAAAAAGGTGTTGTGAGTTGTTCTGATCAGGCAGAACCAGGTTTGCAGACTCCATTTCAACTCCATCAACTAGACCACAATGCTTTCAATGACTGGAAATGCAATTGTGTGTAGTGAAATGAAGTAAAGTAATCTATTACTTACCATTAGGAAAAGCTAACACACTGATGATGAGAAAGAAGAAAATAACAGAGAGGATGCCTTTCCAAATATTATCTTCTTGAACAGAATCATCCCTGAAAATAGGAAGACAAAATAAAATTATTGTTATTTCTTGGTTACAGCAATGTCCTTAGAGCTTTATTGTGCATAAAAACACAGCCTTCTGCTTAGCCTTCCAGTCCAGTATGTTTTTTTTTTAATAAGGAAATTGAACTAAGAAAGGAAAGTGGGTTGGTGCCTACAGAGACACATTCAGGAATTAGAGTAAGGAGAAATGGTGATGAGATCAAATATAGAAAAAAATGCCTGAAACATCCAAACAATGAAGAGGGAAATACTGACAACCTATCTCAGATCCAGTCCTACTTGTGATTTTTCTTTATTCCCTTCTCTAATAAACTTCATCATGCCAAAGGCATTAAGGGTGGTAGGCCCTGTTGTCTCTCTCTCCTGCAGCCAACAGCAAACCTAAAGAAATGACCTCTAGAAGCAGATGAGACAGACAGTACTCCCTTTGGGGGCCATCCCAGAGCCATTCTGTCCTAGAGTCTTCCTTTATAGAGTTAAATGGAGGTCAAATGGTTGAATGTGTGATGAGAATAGGAAAAAGGAAAAAAAAATTGCATAAAAAAGAAGCTTAAAAGGAAATCAGTGGGAAGAAAAAGATCATAGTCATTATTGAAAACAAAGGAATTATGAGAGGGGCGCTAGGTGGCGCAGTGGATAGAGCACTAGCCCTGGAGTCAGGAGGACCTGAGTTCAAGTCCGGCCTTAAACACATAACACTTACTAGTTGTGTGACCCTGGGCAAGTCACTTAACTCCACTGCCTAGCCAAAAAATAAATAAATCAAAGGAATTATGACCAAAGGAAAGGAATAGAATTATCATAAACCAGGGAAAATTTTCAAGACTGACGATAACCACTAGCAGGGGAGAGGAAGAAAAAGACTCTTAAAGTTTACATGAAGAGAGTCTAATGACACATTTGGTGACTGGAAGAAGGGAAAAATGAAAACTGAGAATATCAGATTAGATAACAGGAAGATTATTTGAATTATTGATAATGATTGAAAGCAGGGAGATATGGGAGAGAATTAAGTTCAGCCTTTCTATTATTGTGTTTGGATAGATGGTAGAAAAGTAAAAGCAAGATGAGAGAGAAGGAAACATGAGATTGTTCTGAAGGGGAAGAAGATAATGTGCCCAACTGAAGGAACAGCAACATTACCATAAAAGTACTCATAATAATCACTTGTTTCCTAGGAAGGGTGATAGGAAAGGAACTCTTCTAGCAGGAAGGCAAGAAATCAAGATGAAAACTAAGCAACAGGGTTGAACAAAGTGGAAAATTTTAAAGGACAGAATAACTGGACAAGAAAATATGCAAATTACCCAAATTATTCATATATTTGAAGAGTTGTGAGGGGAAAATATTCTGGAGGGCAAAGATGTCTCAGCGTCTTACATGTCTATGCTATATGACTGACATTTTGATTAGCTGTTGAACTATGGTTTTACAAATGGCAGAAATTAATTTGCTCCAAGGCCAGTGCTATCATATTACACTTTTGTGTGGTCACACGACACCAAGGCTGCTAAATATGCAAAACAGAGAAGTGTCATCATGTAGGTCATGCATCCAATTCACTTGTCATTCCAAAATGACTGGCAGATTAAAAAAACTAACCTGTAGGTCTCTCCTTTGAAGAATGGGGATCATAAAAGTAATATAATTTAGTTTATCATTTTGATTAACCCTATAAATTCTGATATGGGTCAAAGATCTGAGGGCTCACTTTATGAATTCTTAAATATTTGATCAGAAACAAAAACACAAGTTCTGGGGACTTCTTAAAACCACAGAAGTATCATGATTAGGCATCATGACAATGTTGCAACTCAACCACCACCATCATCATCATTACTGTGCTGAACACAGCCTATGCCCTATAGAACTCTTACAACATATTCCAAGGAACTCTCTATTAAGGATTCAGATCGACTGGAAAAATGTAGGGAATTAATGTATTTCCATTTAGAAAATGACCCCTGGGGTCACATAAATTTCCACACCTATAATTAGGGATATGACAAAACCACAATCTCAGAATAGGACTGATATAAGAGACCTTAGTAATCATCTAGGCCACCCCTTTGTCTCAGACACCTACCAGCTGTGTGACCCGGGTCAATAAGAGCTAGCATTTATATAGCATCTATGTGCCACAGACTGTGCTAAATACTTTACAAATATCTCATTTAATCCTCACAACAACCCTGTGAAGTTGGTGCTACTGTTCCCCCCATTTTACAGATAAGGAAACTAAGGCAAACAGGGTTAAGTAACTTGGCCAGAGTCACACAGCTAGTTAAGTATTTTGAGGCCAGATCTAAACTCAGGTCTTCCTGACTCCAGGGCCAGCATTTATCCTCTGTGCCACCAAGCTGTTTCAGCCACTAATGTCAAGGCACTTAACTGGCCTCAGTTTCTTTATCAATAAAATGGGGATATATATATAGCACCAGGTTTATTGTGAGGATCACATGAGATAATTATAAAGCTTTGCAAACCTTAAATCGACACATAAATTCTACTATTATTATTACTGTGCTATAAGCATTTTGCTAAGCTCTGTCAGTAAGATTGTATTGATTAGTGCACTATGATTAGCGGTAGAGTCGGCACTCGAACCCAGCCCACCTGACTAAGGGTTTTTCCTGCCATCCCAGAATACTTCCCTTTTGTTTTCTACAGACTCATGATATGTGTCACCAGTCAAGCTAAACCTTTGCTAACACTGTTAGATGTGTCCTAAGATATGTCTCTTTTTCTACCCACATCTGTCTCCTTTATTTAAAATCAACTAAACAAAATTCTTTGAAGTATGTAGCAAAACTATAAACCACAGAAACTGAACAATGCATTAAAACAATGAAAGTCTACTTTCAGGCTTTTTCCTTCTTTCTTTTTTTTTTAAATTAGGTAGGGAGAGGAGGCTGTTGACCTGTGATTTCATCAGTGTGGGAAAGGCCCAGTGCTGAAATTCTCTACTGTTAGCTTCTGATCTTACGAGAGTTGAAGATGGGGGAAAACTACAAAATTAAGTGACTAGGCCACAGTCACACAGCTAATATATGTCACAGGCAGTTCTGACCCAGGTCTTTGAGACACTCTGGCAGGCTCTCTATCCACTTCCTTCTCACTTTCAGGTTTGTTAGGTAACAAATCCATTCCTTCGTTTAACACTGAATGCCTACTTTGTTCAAGGTAACAGAGCTAGGAGCTGAGAAACATACCTCTACCCTCAAAGAGCTTACAAAGCACTTTTTTACATTTGTTCCCTTATCTGAATCTTACTGGAAACCCTCTGAGGTAGGCATTGTTTGATGCTTTGAGATGTGCTTATTTGACAAACAAGAGGTGAGGCACAGAACTTAAATGTCTTGTTTACATGTATGATCTTCGAGGTATGTCACTTAATTTCCTTTTGGTCTCAGTTTCCTCACCTGTAAAAGGAAGGAGTTGAACTAGTTGGTCTCTGGGATCCTTTCCTTTTTTTAAAAATTTTGTTAAATTTTTTTTATTTTTTTGGATCCGTTCCTTTTTTAGTAGCACCTAGGCAGCTAGGTGGTGAAGTTGATAAGAGCATAGGACTTCGAATAAGGAAGACCTGGCTTCGAATTCTGTCTCGAACCTTTTCTAGCTGTGTAACCCAGGGTTGTTGTGAGGATATAAGGTATTTATAAAGTGCTCTGCAAGCCTATTAAAACACTATACAAATGCTGGCTATATTATTATTATTGTTATCATCATCATCATCCTCTGACTTGTCTAAGACCATAGAACCAGTGGTAGGGCAACAACTGAAACTTAGGAATCCTGACCTCAATATGGGATCCAGGACAAGACATTTTAACTTTTCATCATAAATATAAGTGTTTGTATTCAGTCTCTAAACCATGTGGAAAATTAGGAAGAGGAGGGAGTCCTCTTTCCAGGACCTCTGAGTAATCATATGGTAACGCAGAAGTATATGGTAACAAAACAACTGAGGAAACCCAACTTGAAGCCTTCCTCTTCTATTTATCTGATGAGCAAATGATTTTAATTTAGTTTACAGATTCAAGTTCTTTATAGCTAGTATTCCTCTAGAGATGAAGGGGAAGAGTCACTGGAGTCTAATCATATGCATGACAAATATCTGCAACCAAAAAAAGAGCACTGTGTGATGAAATTCCTGGGTTGTAAAAGCTAAAGTAATTTGTGGGAAAATACTATGAAAAATGTAATTATTATCACCATGATCCCTCTAAGCTAAGGGATCTTTGTTTGCAAAAGTTGATTCTAGAAAATCATGCTATTAAAACTGAGAATAACTCCTCAAAATCAGAAGTCCAGGACTATAAAGTCCCACACTAGGAAAAGTTGTATTCAGACTTTGTTTTTGCCAACCTAGAGAGCTGTTGCAAGGCAGCTAAATAAAGACTCAGACAGCTGAGTAGCAGTGAATACCTCAGTAATCAATTCAAACTCAAATCACCTTCACATAGAACTTCTGTGAGGTGGCTGTTCTCTAACTAAAAGGAAAGTCATCCTGTTTCCCACCCAAGTCATTTACTACTGATAGGAGCACTTGAAACACACGTACAAAAGTTCTGTTTGACCACTGTCAAAAATCTTTTTTCTCCCTACGGAAAATGTAACCCCAGGATACAAAGTAAAGAGATGTAACTCACTTTGGCTGTGGGTCTGAAGGTTACTTTAATGTCTACCCTATAGAAAATAAGATAAAGTGGGGGGGGATGGGTACTCATTTGATTTTGAAATACTTTCATTGTGATATCAATCAAGGAGAGGAAAAGCAAGGTTTTAAGAAATTCCATCTGTATAAAAGATTTCACATAGACTGGAGGAATTGGCATTTTTAGGATCATGACATCTCTACAACTGTCAGATTGATTGGTGGCTATATCTATATGGTGTTCATAAACAATAAGATGAAAGGAAGACAAATAAGATATAACAACTTAAAAAATGAAAAAAATGTATTTGAGAAGCAAGAAATGAGGTCAGGTGCCCTGGATATTACTTCATCTTTGTATCTTCAACACCTGGCCCAGAGCCTTCTGTGCACATAGCACCTCTATCGAATTCTGTATTGCTATTTATGTGTCATATTTTTTTTTGCTAGATTCTAAGTTAACTGAATGGGCAGAGACCTATCTAATTTAGACTTTGCATCTTCCCCAGTGACCGAAACAGTGCCCAGTACACTCTAGGTTCTTAATAAATGTTTGCTGAATGGTTGAAAGTAGATGCTTAATAAATGTCTAATTGAATCGTTAAACCAAAGCTCCTTGGCAAAACATCATCTTCCCTAAGGAAAAAGATTTGTGCTCAATTAGTCAAAAAAGCTGATTCTCATCAATTCTGTACACAGGTACTGATAGGAGGGTAGCCTAATAATCAACATCTTATGAGCTGATAGAATTTGGTATTTCTAAGGCAAAAGCATGAGCTGAAGAAACCAGTAATTCAACAATTCACATATTACTCATTTCTAAGGAACTATAAGTTATGAATCATGGCAAAGAATAAATATGAGGGCACTGCTATACAATATTATACTCAGAACTTAAGGCAAAGATTATTTTGGGCCTGCTTTGGTTGCACAAATACAGAAGGTATCCAGGTACCTATTTTGAAAAATGAATAAAATTATTCATTAATATTCACAGTTCTTCATAATATTCATGGTGGCAAATTTTAAATTTAAAATCTTGGGGAAAATGTTCCAGTAACATCTAACTTAGTTTATGTTATGGTGCTTCCAGTTTGCCTAGTTGCTATTTACAAAGCAATTACTGGCAAATACAAACTTGTTAGTGGCTTGTGTTAAAGCACCTTAAAAATTTCTATTACTAAATTTGGGGCATGTCTATGTAGTATATAAGATTACCACAAGAGATTATCTGAGCATTATTTCTCATTTACTGCTAAAGTACTTAGAAGTATTTCTCATCTTTCTTTGTAGTAACTAATCTCTGAAAAACAGAAAACAAAGTTTTTTTAAAAACTCACCAAAACGACTGCGCAAAATAGCAGTGCACCCAAAATCTTGTTCAAGACTAAGTATATAATGCTGAAGATTCTAAGATAGATATTATAAAATAATATGGATAGAAGAGAATGATTGTTTTTATGACATTACTAGAGTTCACGGTGCAAAAAAACCCCTCTATGGAAGGATCTCTGCTAAAAGGGATAAAAATAATTACAATTAAGTAAATAAGATAAAGCTGGTATAAAAATCACAGGACCTTAATGCTCATTCAACACAGTGCCAGCCCCTCCTTCTTAACAAATCAGGAAACAGGCCTACAGACAATCGTCACCATAGCTTTAACTTAAATAGCATCTTAGAGTTACAAAGCATTTTCTTGTACATTCTATCCTAAAAATTTAGTTGGAAAAGAACATTGAAATTATCTAATGCTAGCCCTAGAGATGTATTAAATCCTTTCCTTAATCATTTTTGACAAATGGCCACCCAGCCTCTGCTAGAACACTATGTATAACCTTGAATCATGTATGACTTCAGGGAGAAAGAGGCTACTGAGAAGGTTAAATGCACTGAAAAACTGGATAGGTGATCAAGTCGACTAATAGTACATATGTTTTTACATAAAGATCAAATTACTATTTGATACCCTGAAAATATGATTTTTATCTCTTCCTGATGGCCAGGGTTCTAAAAAAAAAATGAAGATGTCATGCAGTTTGTTTTTATAAAACTCATGAGATCCTAGATCTAGAGCTGGAAGAGACCTCAGAGGTCAACTAGTTCAACCCCTAACTCTGAATATGAGGAAACTGAGGCCCAAAAGGTTAATTAACCCGTCCATGGACAAACAGGTACCAGAGCCTGGAAGTGGACTCAAGTCCCCCGACTCCAAGTCAGGGCTTTTTACACTACACAAAGATGTCTTCATCCTTCTGATGGGGGGAAGAGGGGGAGGAAGAGACACACAACTGTATCAAGAATCAGACCTGTGATTACACTGGCACTGGAAACTCTGGAGGAGTTACAAAGATTAGGAGGTTAAAATAATTAAAAACACAGATATATCCAGATATGTGTGTAGTGCCACTGACTTCATTAAACAAGGATGATAAATTCACTCTAGCATCTGCTACTCTACTGCTGTGGCAATTTAACATCAAATTCATAGCAGTATACACTAAAAGAGAGAAACTCTTTCCTGAGCATAAGTTTCAGTAATAACAAACAGGAAGAGAGAGTTCTACTCTCCTGGGGCCTTGGGTGAACTAAGACACAAGGAGATGATACAGTTATTATCATTTCTCCCTCTTAAAAACAAAAACAACCCACTTTCATCATTTCCTCAGGCTCACTGGTTTCCTCACTATAAACCCTTGTTAAAGAGTTAAATTGAAGTTAATATAAAATGTGAACATCTATTAACCTGATCAATAGACATTCCAAAGCATTTTCTTCTCAGCAACATGCCTTCCTTACAGCCATCATTCAAATATTACATATGATTTAGGAGAGTTGAGATGAAGCCAACGTGGGGTGATACAGTGACATTTCCCAATGTACTCTGTATTTGGTGACTGCATGATTTATCTCTCAAGCACGAACTCTGTTCCCTGGGACATCAGTGTGGGAAGAAGGGAGGACAAATCAAAGACCTGTCCTTCCCCCAACACTTATACAAATGATCACCATGAAAGGCAGCAGTACTCTCAAATGCCAAGGGCAACCACTCATTGGCAAACACACAGGCAAAGCGCCTATGGAAATCTGCCCAAGGAAAGAAAGAACACCATACTGAGACAAAATGGATCTTATCTATAGGGTTTCAGTCTGTAGGCTGTGGATGAGGCAGCTTGGAGGAACTCTTTAATACTGGAGTGAGAAGTGTGGGGTGTGTCTGTAAAACAGAGAACTAAAGGGGAAGAAGGAAGGAAGGAGAGTTTTGGAAATTCCTTCAAAAGCCCACAGCTCAAAGGTCGGTTGGTCTGACAGCCCAAAAGCACAAGAATCCACCGCCCCCCCCCCGTTTTTTCCCCCCTCCAGAGACCCAAGCTCATATGTCTGGAGAGCCTCCTTGTCCTCCTGGGTGTGGGTTGGGTGGGCATGAGTGAGGCGTGGAGAGGAATGTCTTTAGGGATGTCAGTTCGGGGTGGGGGGAGGTTTGAATGGGGCTCCCATCCTGGTCAAGCCCCGCCTCACCTTCATCCCTTCATCCCTTCCCACCCTGCTGCCTTCATCCTCCATGCCCCCTACTCAAGTGTCTCCCTTCCCCGCCCCGTGCCTCCAACCCCTTCACCCCAGTGCCTCCCTCCCCTGCCCCCCACCCCCATCCCGGCGTCTTCATCCCCCCAGCTCTCCGGGTGGTGGTCGCGGCCCAAGGCCGGCCGGCCCTCCCGCCTGGCCGGTGTCCCGGGGCCCACGCCGGCGGCCGGCTCCTCACCTGGTAAAGGCGAAGTACATGAGGCTGACGATGGTGAAGCTGAGCAGGGTGATGGTGTGCGGCCGGTAGAAGAAATCGATGGTGATGTCCTCCACTTGCTGCTCGTTGATCATCCGGAAATGCAGCTTGTAGTTCACATCGTCTTTGCTCAGGGTCCGGCTCCCCACGCAGGACGCCATGACCCCCCCAGACCACCACCCCCACACCTCTCCCCTTCCTGCAGGAGCGCCAGCGGTGGCGGAGGAGGAGGTGGGGGTGGCCGCAGCTGCCTCGGCCCGCGCCAGGGACCAGCGAGGGAGGGACCGAAGGAGGCTGGGCAGGCTAGCGTGCTGGCTGGCTGGGCCGGCGGGAGGGCGAGCGAGCGGCCGGCTGCGGCTGGGGGTGAAAGCGAGCAAAGGCGAGAGCGCGCACACACGCGCGGGCGAGCGAGAGAACGAGGGAGGCAGGGAAGCGGTGACAGTGGTTCTGCTTTCTCTGCTCGGAAGGAGAGGGGAACGTAGAGCCCTGAAAAGGTCAGTCAGGGGGAAAAGAGATCTCTTCTCCTCTAAAATTTGTCCCTACTCCCTTGCTGAATAAAATTTAGAGAAAGTAGGACGAAAGAAGGAAAAATATATCGCTATGTGTCAACTCTTCTCCCGCTCCATTCCCCCTTAACTCCCCCCGCCGGGACTGCAGATGGGTTCGTCCACTCCGGGCAGCCCACGTGGGGAGAAGGAGCGAGGCTGATCGCGGCGGGGGCGCTGCGCGAGCTGGAGGGCGGCGGACCCGGGGGCTGCGGAGGTTCGTGGAGGACCCGGAGAAGCCGCAGACGCCGCCAACAGAGCCTCGGGGGTCCGCGGGCGGGAGGCTGGGCTGTCCGTTCCCAGAGGCCCTGGCTTGGTGATCCTGGCTGTAGGAAAGCGGAGGAGGACGGAGCGTGACCTGCCGCAGGTAAAGTCGGGGTGAAGGTGTTTCCGCGACTTGGGGCTGGGGGCCGTCTGACGCTCCCACCCGCCCCCAGCCGGCTCCGCACCCTTGGGATAATGATCCTGGTTCCTGCCACTCCCCCTCTCTCCCTTTGGCCCTGATTGTCTGCGGGCAAAAAGCTTGTTTACTTCCGGCCTGTCTGGTGTATTTTTGAATTATGGGGCTCTCCTCTGCTTTTTGCTAGGAACCCTTGATGCGGACTTGGAGGCACCCATTGGGGTAGTGTAGACCTTTTTTTTTCATCTTCTTATGGACCCTCCCCTTAATAGCAGACTGGTGAAGTCTGTGGACCCTTTCTCAGAATAATATTTTTAAATGCACGAAATAAAACGTGATTACAAAGGCAACTAATTATATTGAAACGTTAAATTAATTGGAACATTAGAAGTTCCAAGTTCACGGACTCCCTGAAATCTGACCATGGATCCTCCAGGTGGACATCAGGTTAAGAACCCCTGGTGTCAAGCCCAGTTTATAAAGGGGCTTCCAGGCTACCACCTGAGGCCAGGGTCTGGCAGACTTAAAATAGATTATTAAATCTAAATGACGAAATTACTGTAATTAATACACTCTTTAGCAGTTTGTATTCATTCCCTAGGAGAGTGTCCCGGATATTATCAATACTGATTGCTTTCCCCCCCCCTTAACTCTGCAAGGTCTGTTGTCTGAGAAAGGTATATATTTGAGGGGAAGAAAATGATCTAACGTAAAGGCAATAGCTAGCTTGCCGCCATGCACGGCATGTAACTATCATTGAGTATTTTAATGAACTACAAAGTTAATTAAGGTTTTTTTCCCCTCCTGTGGAAATTGGTTCCCATAAGACAAATTATCAAGTGGAATTTATAAGCATTCTCAAATGTATTGTTCTTTGCCAAGCACTGTAGAAGCAAATTAGTAGTTCCCAGGTAAGTGTTAATTTAAAATATACAAAGAGCATTAGATGTGTAGCTAGAGAGGGCCTGGGTGGGAATCCTGGTTTTTGCCGTTAATTTTGCTGTTAATTTGAGTAACTTTTGTACTGGTGGTGTGAGGTGTTCAGGAGGACTAGAACTGCTGGTGTGAGGACTTCTTCGGCCCTTTTGAGGGCTGCTCGTTTAAAACCTTTGGTGTCCACCTGATTCATCCAACTGTCATCTGTGGCTGAAAAGAAGCTGCTGGAGAACACTATTGCACGTGGTGGTTTTCCAAGCTGGTGTCTACAGGTTCCCCTGCCTGTATTGAGGCTCTTGGCGGTCCTTGTGTTGGCACTTGTCTGCTCCACCAACCTGGATGTGAGGATCTCCCCCTGGTATGCTGAGGTGGGGCTTACTGGCTTTCTGGAATGCCTCCAGTCCTGTGCTGCTCCTCTTCCCACAGAATGAGAGGGGCCCTTTCCTGTTAATACCCCAAGCTTCCCAGGCTACAAGATTGCTGTGCCCTGTCTTTTTGCTGGCTCAGGGTTTTTCCTGGTTCTATATTTTCTGGGCTTTCAGAGGTCAATGAGAGTGAGAGCAATTTAACTTCTTACTCAGACATCTCTGCCCTGGCTAGATCTCTTGTTGTTGTTGTTGTGTTTGTCCTTCATCCTAGAAGAAGACCATGGCATCAGGGAGGTGATGACAGGACTTGCAATTGACTTTGATTTGAGTGAGGGAGGGTTGTATAAGGTCACCAGCCTCACTTTCTCCTCAGTTCTCTTTTAAAGTGAAGGAGGAACAACAACCTGAGTAACTAGGGTGCCAGCTAGTACCTTGTGAGCTCCTTAAAAGTAGGGATTGTGGGGCAGCGAGGTGGCCAAGTAGATAGAGCACTGGCCCTGAAGTCAGGAGTACCTGTGTTCAAATCCAGCCTCAGACCAAACACTTGACGGTTACTAGCTATGTGACTCAGGGCAAGTCACTAACCCCAGTTGCCTTAAAAAAAAAAAGTAGGGATTGTGTGTTTGCTTATCTTTGTATACCTTGTATGTATCACTGTCCCTGGAACTTAGTACTTAATAAATAGCTTGTTAGCTTGAACTTTTATGACTCCAGCTTCCCCTTGTGTAAAATGGAATTGGATTAGATAACCTCTAAGGTCCTTTCCCTCTCTAATGTTCTATGGTTCTATTTACCTGTGTGTTAGCCATTCATTGTCTGTGCATTTCCCCTATTTTACAGACTTGAGATCTAAAGTGATAAGTTACTTGCTCATAGTCAAACAACTAGCTAGTGGCAGTGAGGATTAAAACCTTGTGCCCCTTACTTCAGGGTCAGTCATAAGAGTTCCAGATGACTGGACTGAATTGGGAGCTGTATTCACACATTTAGATGAATATATAGATAGTGCATTTATTAAGCACTTGCTATGTACCAGACACTGTGCTAGCTACTAGAAATACAAATATGAGCAAAAAGAAAGACTTTCTTTGCCCTCAAGGAGCTTACATTCTAGATAACATATAACAAGGAGTATAAAAGGTGGGAGGTACTAAGAACTAAGGTTCAAAAGAATTCTGGGTAGTCATGGGCTGAAGGATGTTTGCAGTAAGCCTGACATGGGCGCTTCCTCAAATGGACGTCTGAGGACAACTTGCCAAGCAGAGGAGGAGTTTGTAGGGTTCAATTTGAAGTTGACCACTGGAGGTTATTTTGAGGGAGGGTAGTAAAGTGCTTAGTAATAGAATTGTAGAGCTATGTTGTGGTAGGTCCTCAATCTTATCTGTAAATAAAGGTCCAGCCTCCTTGAAGAGGGGAAAACTGAAGTCCTAAGAAGCTGTGACTTCTCTAGCATCATACAGATATTAGTGAGTCAGGGCTTCCATGGCACTGTGGAAAGGATGCTGGATTTGGAGTCAAAGGACCTGGATTTGAGTCATGGCTCTGCCACTCAATACTGTGTGACCTTGGGCATGTCACAGCTCAATTTCTTCATCTGAAGAGCAGTTAGGTGGTACAGTAGATAGGGTACCAGGCCTGGAGTCAGGATGACCTGAGTTCACATGCAGCCTAAGACATTTACTAGCTGTATGACCCTAGGCAAGTCACTTAGCCTCTTAGTTTACTCATCTGCAAAATGTGGATACTAATGGCACCTACCTCCTAGGACTGTTCTGATCATCAATGAGATAATAATTGTAAAGCACTTACCTCAGTGTCTGGCACACAGCGCTACATAAATGTTAGCTATGATTATTATTATCTGTATAGCAAAGGAACTGGACCCATGAAGAAAGTCTGTGATAAGGGAGTTGGACAATATAGCTTTTAAGATCCCCTCTGACTCCAAATCTCTGATCTCTGATCCTATGACCCCAAAATGTAGAGTTCTTCTGTCTCATTCAGACCCTGGAAGTTATAATGGTTCAACCCATTAATTTTATGGTGAAGAAACTGAGGCTCTTAAAAGTTAATTTACTTGTACAAGTTCACATAGCTAGTTCACATAGGTCTGAAACTCAGGTTCTTAAATGCATTGTAGCTTTAAGGAGTAGAAGTTAAAAAAAGACATAGAAGAATGAATATTTAAGTAAAGAGATTTGGAAAGATTCTTCACTGCCAAAGATTTATGAAAAAAATTTTAGTAATAAATAGATGAAGCGTTGTATGGTAGTTGGAGTGCTGGCCTTGAAATCAGGAAGGTCTGAATTTAAGTCCTGCTTCTGACTCTACTGGGTTATAGAGCTAAGTGGGCCTGCCTCTTTCCATTCTAATTCTGCCTCAACTGAGCAAAACACCTAAAGCTCTCCAAGGCTCAGACCACTCTCTTAACCTACTTAGAAATAAGTACTGATCATCTGATTTTCCATATCAGCGGTTACACTGATAAAATCATAGTTCAGGATAAAATTTCAAATTTTGTTCAAATCCTACCTTAATGATAACTACTGCAGTGAACTTGGACAGGTCGGTTAACTTTTTTAGACTGAAGTTTTTTCATCTATGTAGTGAGGGGGTTAGTTGATGGCCTCTGGAGGAACCCTCCAGCTCTAACCCTAAGTAGATGCAGAATATTTCTCAAGTATTATAAAAATGTTTCTATGATCTTATTAGCATGAATGGGCCTTCCCATAGTGCAGATTATAAACCAGTTCCTGCCTTCCTATCCCTTTTAATCTTGTCACAGTGCTAAGTGGTACAGTAGAGGGTTGGACTTGGAGTCAGGAAGTTTGAATCCTGGTTCAGACATTTACTAGTTGTGTGGGCAAGTCACTTAAATTTCTATTTGCCTCAGTTTCCTCATCTGTAAAATGGAGATAGTAATAACACCTACTTCCTAGGGTGGTTGTGAGGATAAAATGAAGTACTGTATTTGTAAAGCACCTTACAAACCTTAAAGCACTATGTTAATGTTAGCTATTATAATTATTGTTATTGTTGTTATCCACAATCTCCCATAAATTCAGTGCAGGAGTGGTAGCCTTCCTTTACTTTCTCCTGACATCAGGAGAAGTGGAGCACAATGAATGTTAATGGGTTTTCTTTCTCACCTGTCATATGAGTAGCCCACTTTCCTTTTTCAGTCATATTTCTTTGATGATGTCAGTCAGCAAGTGTTTATTATGCCCTTATTATATGCTAAGCACTGAGAATAGGAAGTCAGGCTAAACATGGTTACCATTCTCAAGGAGGTCACTTATAACAGAGGAGGCAACGTGCAAATAATGTACATATAAGAGATATCTATATATAATATAAATGGAAGGTAATCTCTGAAAGAAGGGGTAGGGCCAGGACTGAAAAAGGCCTCCTGCAGAACATAGAATTTGAGCTGAGTCTTGAAGGAAAACTGGGAAGCTAAGAGGTCAAGGTGAGCTGGTAGAGTTACGGCAAAGGCACTAAGACTGCTCCTTGCGTGAAGGACTGTATGTAGGTCAGTATAACTGGATTTTATATATACACAGAGGAGTAAATGGAAAGATAATGGAAAGATAGATGGGAAGGGACCAACCACATTGTGAGAGAATGATTTTCTTTTAAGTTTTCATTGTTTTTTTGTTTGTTTGATTTTTGTTTTTGTTTTTTATTTGATAAATGTAGTATCCCCCTCGCCCAGTATCCTTCTACTCCCAGAGAGCCATCCTGTGTAACAAACAGTATTTTTAATGTGAAAGAGAGGACAAATTTAGCAAATCTACTGAAAAAGTCTGAAAATATATGCAAAGTGCAACACTTGAGGATCTCTATCTCTGCAAAGGGGTGGGGTGGAAATATCTTACCACTTCTTTTGAGCCATGCTTGTTCTTTGTAATTTTGGAACATTTACTTTCCTTTTGTGTGTGTGTATATGAATGGTTGTTTTTTCCATTTCCATTCCCATTTTTATTGTGTATACACTGTTTTCTTGGCCCTGCTTCACTCTGTATCACTTCATGTAGATCTTTCCATAATTCTCTATATTAATCATGTTCATCATTTCTTACAGCACAATAATATTTTCATTATATTCACATACCACACTTCATTTCCAATTCTTTGTTATTACAGAAAGTGCTGCTGTAATTATTTTGGTGTATTTGGAGACTTTTCTTCTATCAGTGGCCTCCTTGTAGTAGAAGTTTAGTAATGGAATCTCTGGGTCAAGTTTATTGACATTTTAGTCACTTTATTTCAATAATTCCAGATTCCTTTCCAAAATAGCTTCACTGATTCATATCTCTACCAGCAATACACCAGTGTGCCTATCTTCCCCAAGTCTCTCCAACATTGACCATTGCCATCCTTTGTTACTTTTGTCAATTGTGAGTGAGGTGAGTGGGGTGAAACTGAAACTTTAGATTTATTTTGATTTGCATTTCTCTTATTCTTTTTCTTTCAAATAGTTAATAGTTGGCAATTCTTTTCAGTACTGTTTAGCCATATCTTTTGATAACTTATGTTTTGGGTAATAGCTTTTACTCTTTTTTATGTGTGTGTGTTAATTGTTTAAGATTCTTGGATATTAGGTTCTTATCCGATAAATTTGATATGAAGATTTTTTTCCCCATTGATTTTTTTTCCTTTTGTGGTAGGTGCATTTTTTTTGTGTAGAAGTTTTTCAGTTTCATATAATCAAAGTTAACTATTTTTTTCATATAAATTTATTTATTTTTAGTTTTCAATATTCACTTCCACAAGTTTTTGAGTTCCAAATTTCTCACCGCTCCCCCCACCCCAAGATGGCATGCATTCTGAATACCCCTTCCCCTGGTCTGCCTTGTCTTCTATCTCTCCCCCCTCCCTTCTCTTATCCCCTTCCCCTTCTATTTTCCTGTAGAGCAGGATAGACTTCTGTACCCCATTTCCTGTATTTCTTATTTCCCAGTTGCATGTGAAAACATTTTTTTTTAAACATGTGTTTTTAAAACTTTGAGTTCCAAATTTTCTCCCTTCCTCCCTCCCCACCCATCCTCATTGAAAAGGCAAGCGACTCAGTATAGGTTGTACATGTGCAGTTATGCAAAACACTTCCTTAGTAGACATGTTGTGAAAAACTAACTCTATTTCCCTTAATTCTATCCTGCCCTCCCATTTATTCTATTCTTTCTTTTGACCCTGTCCCTCCTCAGAAGTATTTGCTTCTGATTACCCTCTTTCCCAATCTGCCCTCCTCTCTATCACCCCTGCTCTCTTGTCCCCTTCTCCCCCTATTTTCCTGTAGGGTAAGACAGATTTCCATACCCAATTGAATGTGTATGTTATTCTCTCCTTAAGCCAAATCCTATGAGAATAAGATTCCCTCATTCCCTCTCACCTTCCCTTGTTTCCCTTCCACTGTGAGAGATTTTTCTGATTTTTTTTTTGTGAGATAATTTACCCCCTTCTACCTCTCCCTTTCTTCTCTGAGTATCATCTTCTTTCATCCCTTAATTTTATTCTCCAGATATAACCCCTTAATCTTCAACTCACCCTGTGCCCTCTATCTATCTATCTATCTACATATAAATACATAATTTTTTCCTTCCAACTACCCTAATACTGACAAAGGTCTCATGAGTTATAAATATCATCTTTCCATGCAGGAATGTAAACAGTTCAATCTTAATAAGTCTCTTATGATTTCTCTTTCCTGTTTACCTCTTCATGTTCCACTGGAGTCCTGTATTTGAAAGTCAAATTTTCTATTCAGCTCTGGTCTTTTCATCAAAAATGCTTGAAAGTCCTCTATTTCACTGAATGACCATTTTTTCCCCTGAAGGATTATACTCAGTTTTGCTGGGTAGGTGATTCTTGGTTGTAATCCTATCTCCTTTGCCCTCTGGAATATTATATTCCATGCCCTGCGGTCCTTTAATGTAGAAGCTGCTAAATCTTGTGTTATCCTGATTGTGTTTCCACAGTACTTGAATTGTTTCCTTCTGGCAGCTTGTAATATTTTCTCCTTGACCTGGGAACTCTGGAATTTGGCTACAATATTCCTAGGAGTTTTCCTTTGGGGATCTCTTTCAGGAGGAGATCTGTGGATTCTTTCAATTTCTATTTTGCCCTCTGGTTCTAAATATCAGGGCAGTTTTCCTTGATAATTTCTTGAAAGATGATGTCTAGGCTCTTTTTTTGATCATGGCTTTCAGATAGTCCAATAATTTTTAAATTCTCTCTCCTGGATCTATTTTCCAGGTCAGTTGTTTTTCCAATGAGATATTTCACATTGTTTTCTTTTTTCATTCTTTTGGATTTGTTTTACAGTGTCTTGATTTCTCATAAAGTCACTGTCTTCCAATTGCTCTATTCTAATTTTTAAGGAAGTATTTTCTTCAGTAATCTTTTGGACTTCCTTTTCCATTTGGCCAATTTTTCTTTTTAGGGCATTTTTCTCCTCATTGGCTTTTTGGACCTCTTTTGCCATTTGGGTTAGGCTGTTTTTTAAGGTGTTATTTTCTTCAGTATTTTTTTGGGTCTCCTTTAGCAAGCTGTTGACTTGTTTTTCATGATTTTCTTGCATCACTCTCATTTCTCTTCCCAGTTTTTCCTCTACTTCCCTTACTTGCTTCTCAAAATCCCTTTTGAGCTCTTCCAAGGCCTGGGACTGATTCATATTTTTCTTGGAGGCTTTGGATGTAGGAGCTTTGATTTTGTTGTCTTCTGGTTGTATATTTTGATCTTCTTTTTCACCAAAGTAAGATAATATAGTCTGACTCTTTTTGCGCTGCTTGCTCATGATCCCAGCCAATTACTTGAGTTTTAAACTCTTTGTTAAGGTAAGAGTCTGCTTCCAATGTGGAGAATGTACTGTCCCAAGCTTCAGGGGTTTGTGTAGCTGTTTTCAGAGATACTTGTAGGGACCTGTAAATTTTCAGTTCTTCCAAGGTGGTATGATAAGGGGTGAGGTGTTTACTCCTTTCCTGGCCTGTGACCACAGTATTCCTTTCTGTCCTGTAACTGTGAGGAGGGGTTCCTCTCCATAGCCACTACAAGCTCCACCACACCAGCCGCCCAGAACTGTGACCCAGATCCACACACGGGCAAAGCAAGAGCTTCCTGCCTCAGCACTGGCAAAGAGATCCCTGCAGTCCCTCTCTGATCAGCCGCTGGATTTCCCCTCAGTGTATGGGCCGGAAGCTCAGGAAGCAGCTACCCCCCCCCCCATGCTCTTGGGGAATGGAGCTGAAACCACGCCAAAGTTAACTGTTTTTGTCTCATTAAGTACATCTCCTACTCAGAGCTGTGAAAGGTATATGATCTCTTCTAATTTTTATAGTATAAAATTTAATATTAAGGTTATTTATCCATTTAGAATGTATTGTGGAATATGTATTGAGTAAGCCTAATGTTTTGCCAGACATCTTTTTAAAGTTTTCCCTTTTTTTTTAATCACGTAGGAAGTTCTTTCCTATAAGATACATTTTCCACTTTACCAAACTCTGGTTTTTTGAGTTCTGTTGTTTATGATTCTACCTTGTTTAATCTGTTCCATTCATCTACTCTATTCTTTAACCAATGCTAGATGGTTTTGGTAACTGCTGCTTTATAATATAGTTTGAGGCTGGAAGTGCTATGTCCCTTCCTCCTTTTGTCATTTCCCTTGATATTCTCGATATTTTGTTCTTCCAAATGAATTTTGTTATTTTATCAAGTTTTGTAAAATACCCTTTGATAATTTGCATAGCATTAAAAGTGTAAATTAACTTTACTAGTATTGTCATTCTGTTATATTGACATGGCCCTGCCATTATGACTAAGTATTTCTCCAGCTATTTAAGTTGTTTTTTATTTCTTTAAGGAAAACTTTGTAATTGAATCTCTACAAATGTTTTGTGTGCTTTAGTACATTGATCCCCAGATACTTCATTTATTTTGTATAATTTGGAATGGGATTTCCTTTTCTATGATTACCTAAGAGAACTTTTAAATGCCAAACATAGTAGTTTTATATTTAATTCTAGAGCTAATAAGCAGTTTATTTATTGGAGTGGGGATAGAGTGACACATTTGACCTATGCTCTAGGAAAATCACTTTGGCAAGTGGAGGATGGATTGGAGTGGGGAGAGTTTCAGGTCAGGGAAACCAATTAGAAGGCCATTGCAATAATACACATGAGAGGTGATGACATCCTGTACAAGAGTTGTGTCTGTGAGTCTAGAGATTAGGGTGTGAAAGACATGTTGTGAAGGTACAAATAAGGGGATTTGACAGTACATTGGATATGTGAGTGAAAGTTGTGTCAGGACAATAATGAGGCTTTGAACATGGGGGATTGGGAGAATGGTGCTTCCTTTAACAGTAACAGGCAATTTGGAATTGGAAATTGGGAATTGGAATTGGAAATTCAATTGGGAAATGGCTGAGCAAGTTGTGGTATATGAATGTAATGAAATACTGCTGTGCTGTAAGAAATTATGATCAGGCAGACTTCAGAAAAACCTGGAAAGACTTATATGAACTGATGCTGAGTGAAATGAGTACAAAACCAAGAGAACATTGAACCCAGAAGCAGCCACATTGTGTCATGACTGACTTTAATAGACTTAGCTTTTCTCAGCAATGCAAGGATCAAAGACTTCTCCAAAAGCCTCATGATGGAAAATGCTATCCACATCCAGAGAAAGAAGTTTGGAGTCTGAAATGCAGATGGAAGCATACTTTTTGCTCTCCTTTTCTTTTGTTGTTTTGTTTTATATCTTCTTTTTTGTGGTTCTTTTTATTAGGTCTGATTCTTCCATACGTCATGACTAATGTGAAAATACGTTTAATATGAATGTATAAGTAGAACCTACATCAGATTACACACCATCTTGGGGAGGGGGAGAAAATTTAAAACTCAAAATCTTATGGAAGTGAATGTTGAAAACTAAAAATAAATGCTTCTTCATTCACTCAGAACTGTTCCACTTGAAAGACAAAGGGGCTAAGATGACGGAGAAAGGGCAGGGACTCACCTGACTTTTCCCAAATTCCCCTCCAAACAACTGTAAATAATGCCTCAAAACAAATTCTGAAGCGGCAGAGGAAGGAGATGAAACAATTTTCCTGACCAAGACAAGTTAGAAAGTCAGCAGGAAAGGTCTGTTGCACAAAGGTGGGAGTGAAGTTCACTGCAGCACGGGCTGTAGCAGTACATTCTAGGCAACAGGAAACCAGTAGTACGTTTTGGGAGGGTTACTGAATCAGCAGCAGACAGCAGCTGCTTATAGAGCTCTCAGCCCACAGACGATAAGGAGTCTTTTTGCTGGTATTAGGTGCAGGACTCCTCTGATCTGGGTGGCAGTCCCAGGGCAAAGAGGAACACTAGCACGCCAGAGCTTGCGGCTACAGAGAAGCAGGGACTCTGGTGGCAGTTCCAGGGTGGAAAAGTTTTCTTGTGGCTGCTCACAGGCCAGGAGAGTAATAAACACACCTCTCTAAAGATTATACCACCTTGAAAGGGCTGAAAGGTTAAGGACTGCCCATTCACCCCTAGAACAAGCTCTGAAAACAATTACACAGAAACCGTGAAGTTGGACCCCAATTTTAATATAAAGCTAAAAGTTAAAAAAAAAGAAAAGAAAAACAGACTGGAAAAATGAGCAAAAAAACAAGCAAAAAAAAGATCCTGAGCATGGAAAGATACTACAGTGACAGGAAAGATAAAATATGGACTCAGAAGAAGACAAAAAAGTCAAAACTGCTACATCCAAAGCCTCAAAGAAATATGTGCATTGGTCTCAGATCCTGGACGCAGTCTAAAAGGATTTTAAAAATCAAGTAAGAGAGGTAGAAGAAAAATTGGGAAAAGAAATCACAGTGATGCAAGCAAATCATGAAAAAGTCAACAGCTTGGCAAAGGAGGCACCAAAAAATACTGAAGAAAATAATAACTTAAAAAACAAACTAGGCCAAATGGTTAAAAAAAAAGAAAGAAAGGAAAAAAAGGCTCAAAAATCCAATGAAGAGAAGAATACCTTAAAAAGCAGAATTGGCCAAATGGAAAAAGATATACAGAAATTCACTGAAGAGAAGAACTCCTTTAAAAGTAGAATTGACCACATGGAAAAGGAGGTACAAAAGCTCAATGAAGAAAATAATTCTTTAAAAAGTAGAATTGGGCAAGTGGAAACTAATGCTCCATGAGACATCAAAAAGCAATGAAACAGTCAAAAGGAGGGGGGGGGGAAAGAGGAAAATGTGAAATGTCTCATTGGAAAAACAACCAACCTGGAAAATAGATCAAGGTTAAAGGTTATTGAACTAACTAAAAGCCATGGGAAAAGAAAAAGAGCCTAGCCATCATCTTTCAAGAAATTATCAAGAAAAACTTCCTTGATATTTTAGAACCTATATTCAGAAGGTAAAATAAAAATTGAAAAAAACAATTGATCACCTCCTTTATTAAAGAGATCCCAAAATGAAAACTATTAGAAATATTATAGCCAAAATCCAGAGCTCCCGAGGTCAAAGAAAAAATATTGCAAGCAGCTAGAAAGAAGCAATTCAAATGTTGTGGAACCACAGTCAGAATAACACAAGATTTAGCAGCTTGTACATTAAAGGATCAGAGGGCTTGGAATGTGATGTTCTAGAAAGCAAAGGAGCTAGGATTACAACCAAGAATCTCCTACCCAGCAAAACTGAGTATAGTCCTTCAGGGGAAAAATGGATATTCAGTGAAATGAAGGACTTTCAAGCATTCCTGATGAAAAAAACCAGAGCTACATAGAAACTTTGACTTTCAAATACAAGATTTAAGAGAAGCATAAAAAGGTACACGGGAAAGGAAAATCATAAGAAATTCAGTAAGGTTAAACTATATTTCTTTAAAAAAATTTTTTTTAGGCAATTGGGGTTAAGTGACTTGCCCAGGGTCACACAGCTAGTAAATGTCAAGTGTTTAGTCTGAGGCCAGATTTGAACTAAGGTCCTCCTAACTTCAGGGTCAGTACTCTATCAACTGTGCCACCTAGCTGCCCCAACTGTTTATATTTCTCTATGGGAAGATGACAGTTGTAACTCCTAAGAACTTTCTCATTATTCAGATAGTTAGAAGGAGTCTACTAGACAGAGGGAACAAGTGTGAGTTGAGTATGATGGGATGATATCTTTAAAAAGAAATTTAGGTGTGAACAAGAGGAATGCATTGGGAAAAGACGGAAGGGAGAAGTAGAATGGAGTAAATCATCTCACATAAAAGAAGCCCAAAAGAGTTTTTACAGTGGAGGGGAAGACTGGGATAGGGTGGAGGTAGGCGGGAGCCCTTTACCCTCACTCTTATCACAGTTGGGTCAAAGAAGGAATAACGAGGCAGCTAAGTGGCACAGTGGATAGAGCACTGGCCCTGGATTCAGGAGGACCTGAGTTCAAATCTAGTCTCAGACACATAGCATTTACTAGCTATGTGACCCTGGGCAAGTCACTTAACCCCATTGCCTAACCAAAAAAAACAAAACAAAGAGGGAATAACAACGCACCATCAGTTGGCAGGCTAGTGAGTCCAACCCCCTCCTTTTACAAAAGAGGATATGAATCCCATCTAGGTTAGGTGATAAGTATAAGAGCTAGCATTTAAACCCTGGTCTTCTGACTCCAAGATCAGTATTTTTTCCCTCGTATTTTGTTGCTTCTGATGATAAAAGACAAAAGAGAAAATCAGGATTATAGAGAATTCAGAAAATTTTCAAAAATAAAATCAATGTAGGTGGAATCAGAAGAAAATATAAAGTAGGGAAAATCTTTTAAATAACTGATAAAAGTCTGACATTTAAAGTCAGGGACACAAATATATATGATTAAGAACCACATCCCAAAGGACAGGGAGTTAGGTGACTCAGTGGATAGAGCTCTGAGCCTGGTGTCAGGAAGACCTGCTTTCAAATCCAGCCTCAAACAATTATTAGCTGTGTGACCCCGGGCAAGTCACTTAACCTCTGTTTGCCTTAATCCGGTAGAGAAGGCAATGGCAAACTACTCCAGTATCTTTGCCAAGAAATCCCCATGGACAGTATTAGCATTCTGGGGACCATAGGGTCCTGAAGAATAGGACACAACTGAACATCAAAACCCAAAGGACAAGTAGTCAAAGGCTATGTAAGACCAAAGTTTATGGAAGGAGATTATATACATTCTCAATAACAACCTGGAAAATGTTCAGAATAACTAATTAGAGAAATTTAAGTTAAAGTAACACTGAAGTATCAGCTTACACTGATCAAGCTTGCAGAGATGTTAGAAAATGGTGAAACTGTTGAAGAGGCTGTGAGAAGAAGGCTCACTAATTCATTATTTTGTAATAGGGAATTATTTCACCCGTTCAGGAAAATAATTTGGAATTGTAAGAGAAAAGTCACTAAGTTGTTTGTATACTTTTGCCCAAAGAGTTCAGTACTGTGACTGTATTCCAAGAAGTATTTTGAGAGCAAGAAAATAGAAATTATAGAAAAATATTCATAGTAGCATGATTTCATAATATCAAAAAAACAAGAAACAAAATGTGTCCATTGGTTAGGCAAGTTGTGTCACAGTGGAATTACTATTGTGCCATATGGAATAAAGACTATGTGGATTCAGATTTCTTTAATACTAGCTGTATAACCATAGGCGAGTAACTTAATCACTAAACCTCAGTGTCCTCTCCTGTCAGTACTTTTGTTTCATGGCTTTGTGATCAGATTTAGGTTTTATTTCCATTAAAATTTTTTTATTGCTAAAAAAATGCATGTGGCTTCAGAGTTTACAGCTAGCATGAATTTTGTAATTCTGTAAAGAATTTAGAGAAACATGTGAAGATTTATATGAAGTGATAGAGTGAAGGAAGAAAAGTCATGTCAAAGAAACAAACTATGGCATTCAGACATGTATTAAGAATCTACTTTGTGAAAGGCTCTGACTACAATAATGTAAATTGTTAGGGATCTATCAAGATGTAGAGGGCCACAGGCTATTCAAGAGGTCTCACTGATGGGCGGAGGCCCCTCTCCGGTGCGGTGCTCCATTGTGTAGATCTGTAACAATCTTTAACTCCCCTAGTTATTGTATGGTCATTATTAGTCTATTCTGGGATTGGAGTCAGATAAGTGCACAGGACGTGCATGCACTGTCCTTGAGCACAGCATGGGCTATACGTCACTGTAACCTGAGAAAGAGTTCCTGCTATTTTACTATATAAGTAAGTGCTTTGCTAAAAATAAAAGGAGTTGCTTCCATCCTGCCTCCCGCCTCATCAGTGCGCATTCGAGATAGAAAATCAAGCTGGTCTTGATTCATCAGGTGATTGGGAAATCCTAGGCCCTAGGTAGGCTCTGTAGCCAAGTGAACTAGTTGTGCACAACAGCAAATAATATCAACAGAGAGGCGCAGCAATAGTTTGGTCACTTAGAGTGATCATTTTTAGGTTGTCAGAATTAAAGGACCATTCCTTCTTTTTATTGACAAATGATAAATAGAGAATGTACTTTGTAATGATGTTTGGATACTGAGAAGTATTTATATGAAAACTATGTATCAATAAATTTTAAAGGTAAAAAATGGAATCAAAGTAGGTTGGACTGTACTCGAAGTTCTTTATTGGCCAGTAAAGTCAACAAGAAAAGGCTAGAAGCAAAATTGTTAGTAGATAAATTCAAGCAATTTTAAGATCCTGATTTCAGTTTTGGTTAATTCAGCCTGAAATGTCAATTTATGATATATTCACTTTAAGACTGTTGTCTAGCCAGATTTGCCTTTTAAATTTACAAATGTCTTAAAAAAGCATTTGGTATTCTCACAGACATCTTCATTAGAAAAGGCAGGATTTGCAGGGGTTGAATAGCATCTTTCCCCAATGATAATCTCTCTTTTAAATTTTTTTTTGTTGGAGAGAAATTTGTATTTGTTTGCTGCCAGATTCTTGCTTATTGCTGTCATTTCATTATCCTTGCCAGTTGTGACCTTTTTTGTTAAAAGCTACATTATTTTTCTCCATCTAATTTCACCCCCGTTACTAATGTAACAGGACTCAACAGAGCTGCTTTTGTTATGAGCAATTCTTGGTTTAGAAAACAGTTTTATTCTTGAAATAATCAAGTTTTAGCTCAGCTCTGTGGATGAAGCAAAAGAAATAGCATTCACTGTTCTACATGTAGTATAATAAATGTTTTGATAGTTCATATAAGGCAGAGATGATTTCTTTGTGTTTCTATTTTAACAGCTTTTATAGTCCATAAAACACATTTCAGTAATACTGATATTCAGGCTCACAATCTGCTGCTTGAAGATTGAATTTCAGGACACTAAATTGTTCTCATGTTCTTCTCTTCCTGAAATGTGAATTCTAAATACGAAGTCTCAAATTGATAGATATATTTGACACAATTATAGATATTTGTCTTAAATATTTTTCTCTTCCACTCAAATTTTTGCCTTATATTTTGAACTTGTGTGTATTATGTGTTTGTCAGTGTTAGGTTCTTCATCCATCTGCACATCTGCATCCTGCAGATTCCTTCCTGTCTTTCTCTTGAAGATCCTGGTTCTTAACTTCTCTTCATGGCCAAGAAAAACCCTATATAGACCAGTTTGGTACATTGGAAAGAGTTTGGAGTCAGAGGATCTCATTTCAAATCTGCCTCTTAAATATACACACAGACACACATGTGAATGTGTGTGTGTGTGTGTGTGTGTATGTATATATATACATAAATACAAACACACACACACACACACACACATACATATATACATATATGACTTTGGTAAAGTGACTTAACCTCCCTGGAGCTCAGTTTTGCCATCTGTAAAATGAAGGGCTTGAATTTGGACTCCTTTCTAGCTCTAAAGCTGTGGTCAGTTTTTTGTACTTATTGAAGGGCTCGTTTTTAACAAGGACTTTTTTTTTCTACCTTGAATATATTGTTTTGCTTGTTTAAATATTTTTTAGCTTTTTTTAAACTTCTGTTTATTGTATACTTCTTTTATAGATACCAGCATTATATGGAAAATGGCTCTGCCAGCTCAGCAGATACCCAAATGGTTCTACTCAAGAAAAATACAAAATTTCATCACCATCATGCAATTCAGAAGTCAGTTAACGAGACCAAGAGAAACAACTTTACATGGACTCTTGGCACTGCCTGAACAGTCTTCTGGCAATTTTTTCCATTGGGGATTCAAGAGCTACAGGACTTCTTCCATATGGAATAGTTCTGAGGCTCCCAGCTCAACTAGACAAGAGAATATTTCTGCACAAGACACTCACCCTCCTTCCCTTAACGAACTACAACTCAAGACTGAAGTAGCCAACTTTGATTCACAAACATCACTAGAAGGTAATTCTGAAATTTGGGGCAAGCTTCTGTTTATGAATTCATTTGGGGGAAGGGGGGAGTTGTTTGTAGAAAACTGCTTAGTCTGTTAGGTACTACTCTAGACTACTGCTCTAGGCTAACAGTTTATATTATACTAGTAGAAAGTAGTATACTTTATACTTAGCAAGGAAAAAACCAAACTATAGTGCTGCTACTCCCTATAACTTTTAAATAGCTATACTATGATGAAATGGTTTTTTTAAATCTGCTGATAAATTTTTGTATTTGTTTACAAGACTGCTTTTGACCTACTTTCTAGTAACATTTACAAATTTTATTTCAGTGTTTAGATTCTTAAAACTGTAGTCAAACTGTTTGGGTTTGGAGAGATTTGTGGAAGACAGCTTGCAATCCTTATAATTTTAATATTTGTATTCATTTCTTAAAATTGCATTAATTTTGGATTTGTTGTGTGTTTCATAATGTAATTCATGCATGATATAGGGGAAAGAGTACCAAATTTGGAGTCAGAAGGCCTGATTTTGAATCCCAGTTTTGTATCTTTGAACAAGTCACCCTCTTTGGACTGCAATTTTCTCATCTATAATATGTAGGGTTTGAATTAGAATGAGCTCTGAGGTCCCTTTAACCTATATATCCGTGCATGAGCCTGAGCATAGAGTCTATGGGCTACTGTATTAGTCTTATGCTGCCAAGTTGGTATCAACCCATTAATGACTTCTCTTTGTATCTAGTCCAGCTCCCTCTTCTGTGGGAAGAGTCTCATACCTGTTAACCCCAGGTGTTCAGTGGTCCTTCTTTGCTTCCTTCTTTTTGTCCCAAGCTTCTACCCTCTAGCCTCCTGACAAAAGTCAGGAATTCCTTCTGCCCCATCAGATCCTTTTTTCTTCATTGTTAATAATGAAGCCGTAATTGTTCTTTGAAATAACATCTTTTTTTCCCTGATAGCCTGGAGAATGGAGAGCTATTCTTTAAGCCCATTTTCCTTCTCTTTAGAGGAAAGATACCACCTTTTCTTTGGGCACAGATTGCAATTATTCATCCATGGCAGAAAGATAAACATTGTATGCTAGATGCAGGTCACTGCAGTTTCTTTTTTGCCCTTCATCATTGTTGGGAACAGGAATCAGTCCTCAGTCCTCTGTTTTTCTCAGGGTTATTGTTCTTCTAAGTTGGAAGTTGTCTCTTCTTTCCATTATTAGTCACAAAGGCAGATTTCTTCCTACTTTTTGCAGTAGGTATTGCCAGGCTTACTCTTTCTGGTAACAGGAACTAACTTGCATTAAGCGATGGCAGGCATTACTCTTTCTGATGAGTTCTCCTACAAATTCTTGTCAGCTTCTCCTGCAAAGCCACATCATTCCTAGCAGATAGTGCCAGGTATTTTCCCTGCAGCTTTTGCTGATGCTGAGAAGAAGGCCACCAGAACTTCCCTGTTTGGCAGGAGCCACAGTTCTGCATTACAGCCCTTGCCTTGGGCAGTACAGGTTAGAGACCTCCTCTCAGTGAAGCTGCACACTTTTGCCACTCTTCTTCCTGACTTCTGACTTCACAGAACCTTGTCTTCCTGTGTTTTTTGGTAAGGATGCTGGTAGCTGTGTAAAGATGTAAGCAATGGGAAAGATCACTCTTCCCTGAGGGAGTTAAAGAAGGTTTCCCACAAGCAGCTGCCCTGAGTTATACCTTGGAGTAAGGGAAGAACTTTGGACACAATTGGGGTGGGGGGTCAAGTGGATTCCAAACCTATTGAATAGTAACCAAAGATTGGTATGGGAAAGGGCAGGAAAAAACAGGACACAGAGAATAGGTGACTTTGGCTACAACATAGAATACTTGAAGAGGAGCAACAAGAGAGGAGGCTGCGCACATAGGTCAGGGTTGACTTGTGGAGAATCTTGAATGCTAAGATCAAGAATTTAAATTTGATGCTTTGGGCACTGGGGAGCTGCTTAAGATTTTAAATAGAATAGTGACATGATCATAGGCTTATAGATCTAGAGCTGGAAGGGACCTTAGAGTCCATCTTTATTCCAGCCCTTTCATTTCACAGGTGAGAAAACTGAGGCCTAGAGAGGTTAGTGACTTGTCCGAGGTCACATGATATAGTAAGTGGCAGAGGTGGGGTCAGAACCTGAGTGTTCTCCAAATTCAGTGCGTTTTCCAGTGTACTGTTCTGCCTCTCAAATAGAGCAGTGCATTGGCAAGATGACTCGGATAACATTGTGTAGCATGAATTGGAGAAGAGATAGTGTTGAAGCAAAAATATGTCTTAAAATAGTCTGGGCAAGAAGAGATGTGGTTTCTGCCAGAGCTGGGTGGAAAGGAGGGGCTTGATAAGACAGATTGCAGAGGCAGAAAAGGTGGATGTGTGGGAAGTGAGGGAGAAATCAAAGCTCACAATTCTAAGTTCGAGGGGAAATGGGGGTACCATTAAAAAGATAAACTGGGAGGAGATTGTGGTAAGGAATTTTTTAATGAAATTATTAGGGACCAGATAGATATGCTTGACTAAATTAGAATTTTTTTAAACATACAGTACAAAAAAAGGATGATTACAAGAAAAAAAGCAACTAGTGAGAATAAAATGTTTATGGCAAATACAACAGATTAAAACTTGATAGCTTAAAATATAAAAGAAAAAAAATGCACAGGAGTAACTCTAAGCCCATGGTGAATTATAGAATGTGAACAAATATTGTTATTAGTCATTTGAAAAGATGCCAAAGATGCCAGTCTCACCAACAAGCAAAGATGTGAAAAATAGAAGAATTTTGAAATACTGCCACAAACTATCAAATCAGAAAAAAAAATGAAAGTAGCACTCTTTGTTGGTAGGGTTATAGAGAAACACACACACACACACACACACACACACACACACACACACACACACACACACACCACACACACACACACACACGAGAACACAGACTCCTCATTCAAATGAAATCATAGGTGTGAATCTAGCAGCCTATTCCTTTACCCCCACCCCACCTCCAGGAAAAGCAGAAATCAGTCTAATTTGTGAAAGATGTAAACTCAGAAATAGGTTGTCTTGATAGGAAGTATGCATGCAGTAGGGAGAACTTAGCTTTATTCTTTCTTTCCTTGCACATGTCTACAATGATGACTTCAAGAACTGGAGGATTTGCCCCCAATCTCTCCACTGCAGCAGATTTCTGAGGAGGATGCTGTGCAGATTATTGCAGAACCGCCTCTGCCCCCAACTTCATTCACACTTCGAGACTATGTGGATCGCTCTGAAACTCTGCAGAAGTTAGTTCTCCTGGGTGAGTAGTCTATCAGGTATTGTTTTGAGCACCTTTTATGTTGCTAGTTCTCTTGCAGCCATGAAGAAGGTTTACATTGTGGTCCTTGTCCTCAGAAAGTTTATGACTTAGAGTAATTTATAGTTTTGTAAAGTGTGTGTGCTAGATACATATTTAATGAGTATTAACACATCCCACTTGAGGTTTGGCTTCTACAATTTTACGCAAAAAGAGATTGCTGATAATTTACATTTAAGTGTACCAATGGTACCATCGATGTGGGTTATTATGTCAGTGATGCAGTTTGCCAGTCATTGCCTTCTAGGGACTCTATCCTCTCATAATCCTCAAGGGGAGTCTACTTAGTGCTGGGGTGTTTCCTCTAGGTTTCTAAATATCACGTGATGGCAGAGTTCCACTAGGTTTGTCTCTCTGATATCCTTTCCTCTAGCTTCAAGGCCAGTCCACCTCCTTTTCCAATTATACATCTTTAGGGTGATATCTTTTATGTTTTTTCTTGGTGGTAACCTAGCAGTGTAAAAATAGTGGAACTATGACTGAATCATTGGATAATATTTTGGAATGCCCTTATGCATGTATCTCTAGGAGTGATTGTATCAAGTGGTAATTACAGGTGAAAAATAAATGGCCATTGCTGAGGTGGTGAGGTAAAACAAATCATTAATGAACACTGATGGCACTACCTTAGTCAGCTAGAGTCTGACAGCTCAGACTGAATGAAATACTTTAACATGTAGAAACTGCAGTACTTTCTTAAAATTAAAGGCTGACGCCATTGGAGGTGACATTTAAGCTGTTACAAAGTGTCCCCACCCTCATTAAACACAGTTTTTTGGAACCAGCTTCCATTTTACTGAATAACTTTAAAATCAAGGGAGGGCTTTTCTGTAGGAAGAATTTGTATTTGGTATTTATTTCTGTGAATCCTGTTTATTGTGGAAACCAGTGAAGAAATGGTAAAAGAATACATTTGAGAAGAAAAGTATAACTCATAATCCTGTTGCTATGTAATGCAACCCTGTAGACTTCCTTTTTGAATATCAGGCCTTAAATAAGTACCACCATTTTCTTTTTAACTTGTTTGCTTTATTTTGAACACTTTATTTTGAATACTAAGTTGTCACCAACTTAGTTTAGAAATCATAGAATCCAGGATTTGGAAGAGAGTTCAGAGACCACCTAATATAACCCTGAGCAGAAATCCCTTTTACAACATACTTACATGTGACCCAACCTCTTTTTAGTGTATTTTAAGTGATAGAGATTTTCAGTACCTATCAAGGCAGTATTTTCAGTGATGGGGAGCTCAGTACCTATCAAGGCAGCCCATTCAACTTTTGGTTAGCTCTACTTGTTGTTTTTCCTTGTTGGGCCAATATGTGTTCCCTTGTAGTTTCCCCCCATTGATTCTAGTTTTTCCAGATAAAACAAGTTTAATCCCTCTTCCACAGTAGAGCACTTGAAATATTTGAAGACAGTGACAGTATTCCTCTCTATGTCTTCTTTTCACCAAGCTAAATATTTCACCTTCCTTCAGCTGATCCCCCTCTTAGAACGTTATCATAAAGGCCTACCTGGAACTGTCCAGAATGAGAATGTTTTCATTTGCCCATCTAAATTCTTTTCTGGATATAAGGATGATTGAGTGAGAGTGTAGTGTATTATTGGGAAAAACATTAGATTTGGAATCTGAAGACCTGGATTCAGCTACTGACATTATCGCTTACTGGTTTTTTGATATAGGACAAGTCACTTGAATCTCTGTATCTGATTTCTCATTTCTTAGATGGAGTTACTTAGGCTACCTTTACCTCCTAGAGTTAAGAAGTTCAAATGAGATGATAAATTTAAGAACTTTGTAACTGTAAAATGGTATGTAAGTTACAGTTTGTACTATTGTTGATGATATATAAAAGTAATTGTTTAGATAAAATATTTATGAGCAAAGCAAAATGGGTAACTCAGCTAATGTATATCAATTGCTGCAGGGGTCAATTTGTCCAAGCTGGAAAAACGCCGAGGCGTTGGTACCCTCCTTCTGAGACTGGATTTCAAAAACGACATACAAAAAATACTTCTGTTTCTTAAGGACATTGGTGTAGAAGATAACCAATTAGGAGCGTTCCTTACTAAAAACTATATTACTTTAACTGAAGACTTGGAGAATCTAAGAACCAGGTAGGACTTTTGTAAAGTGACTGCTTTCGCTAAATACCAAAGATGTGATTATGGGAGAAATGTCATAGTTGTGAAGTATTTCTTTTTGTCTTTATCTTACCAGGTTGTTTTGAGGATCCAGTGAGGTTATAAATATGGAAATGCTTGGAACACAATAGCAGACTGCAAATGTGAGGTGTTGAAGTGGTGGTTTCTTTGTCCCACTGAGGTCTAAAATAAGCATCTGAAACAGAACTCATTTTGTTAACTACCAAACCTCCCCTTTCCTCACACTGTCTTATTGTTCCCAGCAATAACAATTAATCTTAGTGCTTCCCTGACTCACAGCCTTGGAATAATCTCTACCCTCTTTTTTTCTTCAATATTCTCAGAGCTGTTCCTTCTCTTTTAGAAATGGCCCTAAAAAAAAATAAAATAAAAAAATAAAAATGGCCTTAGAACTTAATCATTTCATGTGTAAGTAGTGCAGCTAACTCCTTAACAGCTTGTCTGTTTCCATCTTCTCCCCACAGTCCAAAATTATTTATTTAGTTGCCTTTACCTGTATGAGCCATCAGTCTTGTATAAATTCTTGTAATTGGAAGAGCTCTGTTAGTACATCCCCTTTTTTATATCTAGCTCTGTGATTAAACCAATTCTTCGAGAATGAAAGGTGATTTCTGTTTAGTGTACTCTAGTGCACTCTAAAACTCTTGGATCATGAAGTTGTGGGGAAATAGAGTCCTAAGTTAGGCTTTTTAATTTCTCCTAGAGTCAAAACAATATACATTTGTGGTCACCAAATTTTAATGAATTTCAATAACCCTTGCCTAAGATAGGGATTTTATTTTCCTTACTGGATTTAGAAAAAAGATTTCTTGTAAGTTTTTCTCATGGATTTTCTCTGGTGCTAACTTTTGTTAGTCTGAACACTGTATTCTTTTTGGGCTGTGACATAAGGATTAATTTTTGTTCCAATAGAGGGGATAGAAACACCTAGAGATGAATTTCGGTGTAAATACATGCTTAAGATGTGCTCATTTCAGATATTTTGAAATCTCTCTACGTTAATTACAGTTGGCAGTTAGGTGCAAACAATCTGATTTGCCATTATAAATACATGTATATAAACTAGAGGCAGCTAGGTGGCTTAATGGATAGAGCATTGTGCCTTGAGTGAGGAGGACTTGAGTTCATATCCACCTTTAGACATTTATTTAATAGCTCTGTAACCCAAGGCAAGGCACTTAACCTCTTTCTGCCTCAGTTTCCTCACTCTAAAATGGGGATAATAAAAGTACCCTACCTCCTAAGGATAAAATGAGATAATTTTGTAAAGTACTTTGCAAACCTAAAAGTACTATGTAAATGCTAGCTATTATTATTACTATTATGTGTTCCTCAAGGGAAAAGGAAAGTCCCCATGTGCTTTACATAAAGGAGTTTTAAAGAAATTCATTTTGTTTGCTTTTCATTTACTTAGTAAGCATTTATGAAGCACCTGCTATTTTCCAAGCACTGTTGTAATTTCTTGGGATACAAAGACAGATTAAACAGACCTTACTTACAAGGAGGTTATATATTGGAAGGAAAATATTATGTGTGTAGGTAAATATGTACAAAATAAAAAGTAATTTATAGGGAGAGGGCCCCTACAACTAGAGGACTGGTATAGGCCTCGAGTAAAAAGGAAGCTGAGGATTCTAAGATACTGTGAAGAGGAATATGATGCAGACCTGGGAGCCATCCCATGTAAAGAATGGAGATGGGGCACAGAATGTTGTAGAGAATAGCAAGGAGGCCAGTTTGACTGACACATGGAACATGTGAATGGAAGTAATGTGCAGTCTGCCTGGGAAGATGGGCTGGGACCAGTTTAGAGAGGACTGTAAGGGTCAAACAGAGGGATTCTGTAGTTTCTTCTAGAGGCAGGTAGGTTCTCCTAGAGTGCTATGGTCAGTGTGTATTCTAGAAATATTTCTTTAACAGTTGTATGGAAAACAGATTAGAGAAGGGAGAACCTGGCTTCAGGAAGACCAATTAAGAACTTGTTGTAATGGTCCCAGTAAGGGGTGTTGAGAACCTGAACTAGGATAGTGGTCATGTAAGAAGAGAGAAGGGTGTAGGTGAAAACTATGTTGTGAAAATGGAATTACCAAGATTTGGCCCCTGATTGGATATGAGGAAAAAAGAGAAGGGAAAGTTGAGGATAATACCTGGGTTACAAATTTGGGCAACTGGAAGAATGATGGTGCCATCAATAGAAATAGGGGAGATGGGAGGAGAAAGGGTTTGGGGGAAAATATAATTAATTTTGTATTGGATATTTGGAGTTTGAAATGCCTATGGGCATCTATTTGGAAATGTCCAGTAGGTAGTTACTAATCCAGCATTGGTTTAAAGGGGAAGAGACTAGGGGAAGGATAAATGCCTAGCTTTATCACAGTCATGTCACAACATTTAGAGCTGAAAAGGACTTTGTAGAGGTCGTCTTGTCCAACCTCCTCATTTTGTAGATGAAGTAACTGTAACTGATCAAGGGAAGAAGGAAGGATTTATTAAGCACTTGTTAAGTGCTATATGCCAAGCACTTTACAATTATTATCTCATTTAATCCTCACAACAACCCTGGGAGGTAGATGCTATTATGATCCCCATTTTGCAGTTGAGGAAACTGAGGCAAATAGGTTAAATGATTTGCTCAGGGTCATATAGCTAGGAATATCTGAGGGCAGAGGTCTTCCTGACTGCAGGCCTAGGGCTGTTGGCTGCCTTGAGGATGTTCAAGTGACTTGCCCAAAGCCATACAATAAGAAATGATGAAATCTCTACGCACTCCAAGAACATCCATTGCTCTTTTCCATACAGCATGCTTACTTCTAACCCAGATGTTAACTTAGTTATCTCATAGGTTATGTCATAGGATTTTGAATTGGGTGGAACCTTGGAGATCATTTAGTCAGATCCCTTCATATTCCCAGAGATGTGAAGTTAATTGCCTAAGGTGGCAAGCCAGTAGTAGAGTCATAATTAGAACTAAATTCTGCTGATTCCTGATCCATTTTTCTGCTATATGCTAGTTCTTTTTCCTAGCTAGGAGCTCCAGTGTGAGGGACTTGCACTATGTAAACATTATACTAGAGGTCTTTCTCTGCTTAAAGCAGCAGTTGGTAAATTCTTGACTTGCTGATAATTTCAACTCTCTGAAAATAGAGGAATAAGATTTTATAACTGGAAAAGACCAGTCCCCTCATTTTAAAAAAAAATTTTGCGGGGAGGCTAGGCAGTGGGGTTAAGTGACTTGCCCAGGGTCACACAGCTAGTAAGTTTTATGTGTCTGAGGCCGTATTTGAACTCAGGTCCTCCTGAATGCAGAGCCGGTGCTCTATCCACTGTATAACCTAGCTGCTCCTAGTCCCCTCATTTTATAGAAACCAGGGCTCACAGTTAGTGCTGAGGCTGCCAAGACAAAAATGAAACAGTAAGCTTGCATTCCATTGTGTGAGATGGCATGTTTATAAATTAATACAGTATATACAAAAAGTAATTAAAGGGGGAGTGGTACCCAGGAAGGCAGTTGGGAAGTCTTCATATAGATAATGGTGCTTGAGCTGAGCTTTGAAAATAAAAAAACTAGAGATTTCAAGACGTAGAACTGAAGCGGAAGTACATTGTAGGGACTGACAAACTCTAAAGGCATGGAGATGAAAGATGGGAGTGTGGCAGGTGATAGTACCTATCAGATCCAAAACTTGAGCTCACATTCTCTTATTCCAAATCCAGTGCTTATTTCTTTATACCAGACACACAGGCACAGCAATGCTTGCTGTACAAGTAAGGATAAGTATCTAAGTGATGTTGATTAATAAAATAATATTATATAAGATAACATTCTCTCGTTAAGTGACAGTATTTTTATCATCTTAGCTGCATGATGCCCCAGGACGTCTTTTTCTTCCCCGTGCTCATATTTTTTCTTCTCTTTCTTTGTATTAAATATTTTTGAAGATTTAAGCATTCTGCTATAGCTTTTGATTTTACAAGAGGGTTATATATCAGTATAAAAACTTAGTTTCTGTCAAAAACTTAGTACCTCCTTTGGGAGTTGGGGGGGATCTCTATCTCTTTGGACTGATAAAACTCATTAAGTGAAAAGGTTTTGTAGAGTTGTTTAAGGTGCATTTTAAAAATTACTTATCTGAGCAAAACCCTTTTGTCAATTAATAAGCATGTATTAAACACATACTATAGGCCAGCTAATTGCTGGACATACAAAAATAAAAATGAAAAATTTCCTACCTTCAAATACCTTACATTATAATGGGGAGAAAGTACGTATATAAATATAGAGAGAATATTTCTAAGATGAATACATGATTATTTGGGGAGGGATGATTTCATATAGAAGGAGGAACTTGAGTTTTGAGGAAAACCAGAAATTCCAGACTTTTCATTGTGTATAATAGTTGGAAAAAAGAAGTGATAGAAAAGAAATTGAAGTGTTTAGACAGTGTAAGTTAGAAGCTTTGTCCTGAATCTGTTTATTAGATTGTAAACTTTTGGTTGTAAAAGTTGTTTTTGTAAACTTTAGGAGAGTAAGACCTGTGTCTGATTCTTGTGTACTTTAGTAATTTATGGTTTCATTAATGTCAAGGCATATCAATGGAGATTGTTGATGTACAACTTTGACAGCTACTGCAGCTGGAAAAAATCCAGCTTGGTGATGAGTGTTCCAAATTTAACTAGGTTTATTTTCAGGCAGTAGACATGCGTTCTGTCACTGGGTCTACACTGGGAGTCATTCCAGCTTGTTAGAAACTGCCAGTGCTAGCATAGCCTTTATGATCCCAGGGTCACCTCTATCCTGTGAGGAGACACCAGAATAGGACTTTAGCAGAAGCTAATCAGTTAGGAAGTGCTTACAATTAATTATATGTCAGGCACTTTGTTAAGTGCTAAGGATGCAAAGAAAAAGGAAAAACAATCCGTTCTTTCAAGGACCTTACACTGTAATGGGGAAGACGCCATGTATATAATTAGGCACATGTAAGATACATATGGAGTAGTTAGAAGGTGAGCTTAAAGGGGAAGAAAGCACTGGCAACTGGGTGGACTGGGAAAGGCCTCAAGGTAGAAGTGGCAATTAAGTCTTGAAAGAAGCCAGGGATTCTAAAAGTCAGAGGGAAGACATTCCAGGCATGGTGAACAGTCAATACAAGGCATGGGTATGTGGAATGGGGCAAGTCTACTATTATGTCTGGACTATAGAATGAGGGAAATAATGTATAAAAAGACAGGAGAGATGGCAAGGGCTTAGGTAGCAAGGAGCTGTAAATGCCAAACAGAGGACTTTATATCTGATCAAAAGGTAATAAGGGATCATTGGAGTTTATTGAGTAGAGGAGGGTAACATGGTCAGTTGTATGCCTTAAGAAAATCAGTTTGATAGTTGTATAGAGGATGGATTAGAGGAGGTAGAGACTTGAATCAGGGAGTCCAGTTAGAAGCCTATTATTACAGTAGTACAGACTAAAGGATAAGGGCTGAATTAGAGTGATGATTTTGTGGGTAGAGAGAAAAGGAGATGCATCTGAAAGATGTTGTGGAGAAAGAATAGACAAGATTTGGTAACTTATTTTTCCTGGATTAATTAGACATGCATTATTTTCAGAAGACAGGAATAATATTCACTATGACTGTAACAATTTATAAAAAGTAGTGGGGAGAGAGATAAGGTGGTCTATTTAGGGTCAGAAACCAAAACGCTGAGGGAAATGATTGATCTTAGGAGTCATATGAATCGCATGTGTCAGTAATGTGCTGTTGTGAGAACAGCCTAAATGATACTTAGTTTTATTGAGTATGACATGTTAAAGACTTCACAGTTGCTGTGTTAGTATTTAGATTATTGTGTCCATTTCTGTTCAGTTTCTCAACATCTTTTCTGAAGTATTATAGAGAAGGTCCAGAGAAGAACATAAAAAATTAACATATGGGATACAAAAAAGTTTGAGAAAAAATTTGGGAACCAACCTAGAGATAGAGAAGGCTTAAGGTAAAGATTTCCAATTTGGTGTTTAATCTGTGTTTCCATGTTTCTATTGAATATAATTTTTATTGCATTGTGATCTGAAAAGGACACATTTAATGTTTCTGCTTTTATGCATTTAACTGTAAAATTTTTATGCCCTAATATATGGTGAATTTTTGTAAAGGTACTGTGTACTACAGAAAAAAAAGGTATATTCATTTCTATTCCCACTCAGTTCTCTCCAGTTATCTGTCATATCTAGCTTATCTAAGATTCCATTCACATCCTTAACATTTAAAGAAATTTTTTTTGTTATATTTATCTAATTCTGAGAGGGGAAGGTTAAAGACACCCACTATTGTAGTATTATTATCTATTTCCATCTGTAATTCATTTAACTTTTCCTTTAAAAATTTAGATGAGTTTGATGCATATAGGTTTGGTTTTGATACTACTTCCTTGTCTATGGACCTTTATTATAATGTAGTTTCCCTGTTCATCTCTTTTAATTAAATCTATTTTAGCTTTAACTTTGTCTGAGATCATGATGCCTATCTTTGCTTTTTTTTTCTACCTCAGTTGAAACATATTAAATTCTATTCCAGCCCTTTATTTTAACTGTGTATTTCTCATTTTTAAATGTTTCTTATAAACAACATACTGTAGGAGTCTGATTTTTAATACATTCTGCTATCCATTTTTGGTTTTATGGGTGAGTTCATCCTATTCACAATCAAAGTTTAAAATTTGTTTCCCTTCATCCTATATTTCCTATCATCCTTCTCTTTTTAGCCTATCCCCTCCTACCAGTCTACCTCCCTAATCCACACTCTTTTAAGAATCTCTCCTTTATCCTTTCCCTTTGCCCTCCTATTCTTTAATCTATCCACCTTCTGAGAATCCCTCCCTTATCTTCTCCTGCCACCCTCCTACTTCTTAATCTACACTTAATCTACCCTTCTAAAAGGGCTTCCTATCTGGTCCCCTTGCCCTCCTATTTCATTATAAATTTGGAAGACTTTTATACCCTTCTATATGTGTGCTATTTCTTCTGTAACCCAGTTCTGACGAGAATGAGGTTCCTAGCACTGCTAGCCCTCTACCTGCTCCTGCTTCCACTGTAACAGTTCACAACTTATTTCTATGAGGTAATTGCTCCATTTTACCTCTCCCTACCCAATTTCATTTTTTAGAATCATTCCGTCATACTCAACTCAACCCTAAGTCTGCTGTCTATGTATGCTCTTTCAAACTACCCAAATAACAACACTCTTAAGAGTACAGATACTATTTTCCCATATGAGAAGTAAACTGTTTGATTTTATTGAATCTCTTATAATTGATCTTTAATGTTCACCTTATGTTTCTCCTGAATCATCTTATATGTCAGATTTTCTATTGAGTTTTGGTCTTTTTATCACAAATAACTGAAAAATTTTCAATTTATTAAATAAACCTTTTTTTTTCCAATTCAGGATTATACTCAGCTTTGCTGGGTAAACTATTCTTGGTTGCAAACCCAGCTCCTTTGCTCTTTGAAATATAGTGTTCCAAGCCCTTCAGTCTTTTAATGTAGAAGCTGATAGGTTTTGTTATCCTTATTGGTATTGGATTCAGTGCTAATAGTTTTGTCAGGCATGTTGCTTATTTATAATATAATTTATGCCAATTTGTTATCTATTAACATATGTCTTTAGAAAAATGATAGATACTATGTGAAGGAGAGAAATCTGAATAACAAATTATACTTTTTCCTCTCACCTTTGGTAGAAAACAGCTGGTTCTTCTCTGTTCTTGTTTCCAGAAAACAGTACACTTGATGATAAAAGTTTCTTTTAAGATAATCTGTTTCAAAAGTACTGATGTTAAATGGTTTAGATTTAATGTAGGAAAAAATATTCTAAAGCCTTATATTAGCCTTGCTGTAACTGCAAAGGAATGGAGGAGACAGAACTCTTGTTTTCTGTTCAGTGGAAAAGCATGTGAGAAAATGTATGGCTTATTACAAATGAAAAGTGAAAACAAAAAGTCTTGCTTTTTAAAATTGAAAAACGTGGGACAGCTAGGGGGCACAGTGGATAGAGCACCGGCCCTGGAGTCAGGAGGACCTGAGTTCAAATGTGGCCTCAGACACATAACACTCACTAGCTGTGTGACTCTGGGCAAGTCACTTAACCCCAATTACCTCACCAAAAAAATAAATAAATGAAATTGAGATATGCATGAGATGTGACTCTGCAATTGTGATATATAAATTGTAATTAATAATGATAAAAACACTTTTCAAAGAACAGCTATATGAGATTAGTGGTCCACATGTTATTCTCATTATACAAGTGAGAAAATTGAGCCACAAGAGTTGTTATTCTTATGAAATTAATTGTACAGAAAAACATAATAAATATTAAACTCTGCCACTCAAAATTATCTTTGTGTATAAAATACATACTATTTTGTCTGCATTTTATGTAAAATAATTTTATAAACACATTTCTATGTATTGACTTAGTCTGCATGTTTCACTTTTCATAATGGTATGGTTTCCATTTTGTTAATATATACCATGGTTTATTTAGTCTTCCCAATATAAAGTGTCTATATACAAATAACTTTTTTTCTACCTTTTGGATTATTTCCTTGAGGCTAACATCCAAAAAAAAATAGAACAGGTTTTATTTTTGTGGTTGTTATGTTTAGTGCTTGATTACTTTCTTCAAAGACTGAACAGTGTATAGTTATTCCACACGATATAAATATATGTTTCCTCACCAGTTCTGCCAACTGTTTTTTTTTAATCATTTTACATTTTTGTTAATTTATGTGTGTGTATGTACGTATGTATTATTAAGGACTGTTAAGGGGTCACCTGAACTTGTCTTTTTGAGTTGCCATATTTTCCCTGTGTGTCCTTGGGAGTCAAGACAGGTGCTAGACAGTCTGCACTAGGCTTGTGCATCTGGGACCCTTGTAGATAAGCAGACCATTCTATCTTCATGGTCTAGTGCAGGCTTCTTAAACTGTGGGTCCCGACCCTATATGGGGTTTAAGAAGTGCTGAAGGGGTCATGAGTAGAAAAAGTTTAAGAAGCCCTGGTCTAGCGGTTCCCAAGGGAAAAGAATGTGGCTTTTGCCATTGCCTTGCTCCTCCCCTTTGGAGGGATTTTGTTCTTTTCCTTCCTTTCCCTCTTCCATGCCATGCCCCTTTAGGTGGAAATTCCTGTTACTTCTTCCTACCTTTGTCCTGCTGTTATAAAAATGCAAACTTTTGTATGGATTGTGAACTCTTCGGGTTGCACATGCACATTCATTTCTCTTCTAATAAATCTAGTTTTCACATAAGTTTCATGAGGTTGTGATTGCCTGTTGACAGTGTATGTATGTGTATGTATATACACATATCTACATATGTGTGCAGATATATATATATGTGTAGATATGTGTGTATATACAAAGTCATATGACTTTGTATTATTTTCTGTAGTAATGAATCTTGTCAGTTTTTCCCCCATGCAATGATTTATTATTTTATTTCTTCATGTGTGTGTTGATCTCCTTTGGTCACTTACCCAATGAAAACTGGGTACCCATTTAAAAAAATTATATTTGTATCTCTTCTTCATATATTTGGATAGAAGCTGTATCTGCTAGTATTTTTAGCATATGTCTCTTCCTATGCTGTTACTTTGCTTTTAATAATCTATTACTATTATATGAGCAAAAACATAACTTATGGCTTCAAACATATTTATCTTGTCTTAGAAGGAGTGAGAAGTCAGTCTTCTCTTTTTAGTAGTCAGAAATTTATTTCCCCTCCATTCCTGGGATCAATATGTTATACTGATTTGGTTTCACTTTGGATTCAAGCTGATCCTCTGCACTGATATCTCAGTGTCATATCAATATTTTAGTGAATAGTCATTCCTTTTACTTTTTGCATTAACTTGTGGCTTCTCATACAATAAATTCTTGTAACAAGAGGCAGAATAGCCATGGTGGCAAGAACTTGAGCTAAAGAGAAGAATCAGAACTGAGGCCTGACACTGCCCTTTTTAGCCATGTGGCTTCTGGCAAGTCATTTTAACTGCTCTCAACTTTTGTCTTGTTGGGTATAAAATTAGGATACTATTTGTAGAACCTACCTTTTAAGCTGTAATGAGATAATAAAGTGTGATGTAAATGATATCTTAGAAATTTGAATATATTTCTGGAATTTCTAATCCACTGACCATTTTTTTCCTCTTTTTTAGCCAAATACTATATTTCATGGGCCTTTTTTTTTAAACAAACATAATATTTTTGCCCCACAAATTTAATCACTTTCGGAAGATGCAAGCTTATTTTGCCATTGTTCAGTATATTGCCATTGTACAAAAACACTTTGGAAACTGCCTTCAGAACCTGTGTCAGCCTTTCAAATAACCTAATTGATGACATCTTCATTCTGGTGCTATAGATTTGACTTGAAACACCAGGTTCTTTGTAAGGAAGAACTTCCCAGCAGCTAGAGCTGTGCAAAAGTGAAAATGGGCCTCCTGGTAGAAGCAGGCTCTCCCTCCCTGAAGATAATTGCTCGAAGCAAAGGCTCCGCAGCTTCTTGTTCTGTTGTAGAGGGGATTCTTGGCCAGTAGAAGATAGGACTGGACTAGTTGACCCCTGAAGTCTCTTCCAATTCTGAGTCCGTCTGATTCATTTGGAAATAAGTCCGGATATCCAGATTCATCACTGATCAGAAATGAGTTATAAGTGATTTTCTTTTGTTGTTTGTAAACTGACTCTAAAGACAATACTAAAAGAAGGATTTAAAACAACAATAAGAATAGCAACAGATTTTGAGTAACAGCATTATTTTGGTGGTAAATGTGCAAGTAACTACTTTGAAGGTAACAGTATCCATTTGTATTTTATATGTTCGGGTGTGTTTAATAAAGAGCCAGTCATGCTACTTTATAGTCACAATATGTAGATAAATATGACTGTGATCTTGACCAAAAAATTTGCAAATTTTTTTCCTGGTTTCATAGTACAATAGTTTTTTCCTTTTTAAATTGTGGCCAAAATGTTAAAAGGCTTGTAAAAAATGTCTAGTTAATACTAAAATGCTGACCATATTTTTTTCTTTCCAATAACAGCTAAGCACATCTGTCTTTGTAGAAGAAATTCTAAATGACTTTTAAAGAAAGAAATACCAATGCAGATAACAAAGATAAAAAGTGAAAAAAGACCTTTTATCTTAGTGACATAGTGTTCCTTTGTGTAGATGATGTGATTTCTGATAATTACACTGATAATCCATTTAACTTTTTTTAAATGAGTAATGAGGAAAAAAATAAAATGAATAGAGCCAAAAAAACTCAGGACTTTTTTGTCTTCACTGTGATGTTAATTGTGGTACTTGTAGAATTAGGCCAGGATTTTTGTTTTGTTTTTATTTTGGCTAACATTGTCACTTTGTTATACTCATTAATTTTATTCATTCAATAGATGTTTATTACGACATGTTAAAGAATTAAATGAAACCAATATACTAGCAGTAAATTTTCTCTCTCTGATGCATACATACATAAATATGTTTACATGTATACTTATCACCTAGGGTGGCTTACCTTGAATCAAAAAAGTTCAGTAAGACAGACATCTCACGGATGATTGTAAATGCACCATATTTGCTGAGTTTTCCAGTGGAGAGACTGGATAACAGATTGGGCTTTTTCCAGAAAGAACTTGGACTGAATGTGCAAAAGGTAAAGGGGAAAAATATTTAAATGTATAAGAACCTGTTATGGCTCCAGTAGCATTTGTAGACTCAGAATCATTTGATTCTTGCCTAGAAAATATCAGCTGCTTTACCCACATGTTCATATGAGTAGAATGCCTCCTAGAAATGTAAAGCCATGACACAGAGATTAGTTTTTTTAGAAGTAAATATGCATGTAGACAAAATTTAAAAGTCACTTTGGCAGAACAGATTGTGTGTGTGTGTATAGATATAGATGTATCTTGGTCTTTATTTTGGAATCTGAATTTCTCACAGATAGGATAATTAAGTCACATTTCAAATTGTTACTGAGGTCCAAGGGGAAAAATTTTCATGATGATATTTATATATACAAAGTGCATATTTAATAATAGCAAAACATTTGAAACTGTCCCAGTACCCAGCAATAGAAAAAATGGCTAAGCAAGCTACCATCTCTTTGTACCCCTGAATGCTCTATAGCTATCAAAAATGATAAGTATCTAAATTATGTTGATACTTAGAAATATGTATATAATGTTAGGTAAAAAAAAAATCAAACCCAAAATAATTGCTGATTATAATCATATCAGAATGGATGTATGTACATCAGGTTTAAACACCAAGACTAGTTTCCAAATGAGTCACACTCAAGAATTGGAAGAGACCTAAGGGGACAACTTTTTCTCCTTTATCCAAACAAGGATCTTTTCTACAGTATAACCAACAAATGATCTCCTAGCCCTTGCTTTGAAGACTTCCAGTGAGGGGGAACACAATACCATCTTTGGACCTTGCCCATCTGCCATGCTGCTTTCCCTTCCTCAGTACTACTGCCATGAACTGAACATAGAAACAATTCCTCCTTTATGTGTGCTTTCCTGGTTAGAATGTGAACTCCTTAAGAACAGGGTGTGTTTTGATTTTCTGTTTGTATCCCTACTGCTTGGCACTGTGCTTGCATAGTAAATGCTTAATAAATGCTTTTCTATTCCATAGTTTTCTTACTAGATTATTTTTCTATAAAGTGTACTAAGTTCATAATAATTTTAATAGTTTAACATGTCATTGTTCATGCTAGAATAAATGTTGCTTTCTAAAACTGATTGAATTTTTATGTATTGTGATAATGGATTATTTTGTTTTTTAGACCAGAGATCTAGTTATTCGTCTTCCACGACTATTAACTGGAAGTCTTGAGCCTGTGAAAGAAAATATGAAGGTAAGGATTTTTTCTCATTTTTTCAAATAAGTCGATCCTTGCCTTAAATTATTTTCTTTTAAAGGATTGACAATTTGCCTGTAGTTTCGTCTAAGACAAGTAGAGTTTTGAGACTTTGTATTTTTTAAAGTAACTGTAGCTCCTGTAAAAGTATTTCTGAAAGGATTGCTTTGTTTCATCTAGACCTCAAATCCCAAGCTGCCATCAGCATCTGGGAGTCCTCCTTAAATGGAGGTTCTAGAAAGAGCCATCCAGTTGGAATGAGAGGCCATAGGGGTCAAGGGTGCTTCTAATGTGTGGATTCTAGGGCTGGAGAGTGGCTTCAGGATGAAGAGCTGTGGCACGGTGAATGAAGTCCAGAATGCAGTCTGGAGAGGAATGAGCAGGCGATCTAATTATAAGTCACAATTCCACTTCTGACCATTGACTCTGTTGTGACACTCCAAGAAATATGGATTTCTTTGTCAGGCATCTCATCCCTAGCACTGTCTACAAGGCTAACAACTCCTTCTCTCATGTCTTGAGACACAGTGGACATGGAGGAAGAGTCAGCATACTCTTTGATCTTGACTGCTATTAAGATGCCCTTTATTTGCCACCAACTCAGCAATCTCTTCTCCTTTGAGGTTCATTTCATCAGTTTATATCATCCCATTCAGATCTTTGCTGTGGCAGTCTGCTGGCATCCAGGTTACTCCATCCTTTCTCAAAGAGATGAATCCCTGGCTCACAGCCTTCCTCGCCACTCCAACCATTCATTGCCTTATTCTCGGTGACTTCCAACATTCTATCAACCAACCAATCAATCACTCAAGAAGCGTTTATTAAGCATCTTCTGGTGCCAAGCATTGTGCTTTGTGCTGGGGATATTTTTTAAAAATCACTGTGAAACACTCTTTGTCTTCTAGGAATTTTAGCTAGAGCAAGCAAAATGCCCACATATAGGCATATACAAAATAGATAAAAGGTAATTTAGAGAGAAGGGCATCAGCAGCTGGGGATCTCAGGAAAAACTTCATGTAAAATAATAACAGTGAAGAGCGAAATGAGCAAAACCAAAAGAACATTGTATACAGTAACAGTAATACTGTTTTAAGAACATCTTTGAGCAAATAAGTCATTTTGACTATTATAAATACCCACATTAGCTGCAAAGGACGTATAAAGGATGCTATCTGTATCCAGAGAAGGAACTGGTAAATAGAAGTATGTGTAGAATGATTTTACATGCATATGTAAAATGTATATATTTGTTTCTTATGGTAGCCATCTGTAGGGGAGGGGAAGGAACAAAAAAAAAAAGAAGAAATTTGCATGATGACTTTATTATATATTTAAAAGAAACAGCAGGTTGTACATAATAGATTTGAAGTTTCATGTGCAATCATTTTATTATATAATTTTATTATTTATTGTATTTTTATTATATAAAAGCATTTTGTTATGGAAATGCTTGTTTTATTCCATAAATTTAAAATAAAATAAATAAAAAATTTTTAAAAGATAGTAACAATTTATGGTTTGCAGAGTGATTTACAAATATTATCTCATTTGATCCTCACAACAATCCAGCAGTATAGTGTTCACTGTTCCATGTGGCTGAGCTGAGCCTTCAAGGAGACTGGGGACTCTAAGAGGGAGTGAGAGGTGGGGAAGGGTATAAGAAATGATTTGTATTCTGGGCATGGGAGAAAGCAAATGCAAAGACATGGATATGGGACATGAAGTGTTATACATGTTATACGTGAGGAACAAGGCCAGTTTGGCTAAACTATTATGTATATGGGAAGAGGAGTAGTGTATAATAAGCCGGGAAAAGTAGGTCAGACCCAGGTTGTATAGGCCTTTATGTATCAAACAGAGAAACTTCTGTTTGATTCTTGATAGGGAGCCACTGGAATTTATTGAATGGGGTGGGGGTAGGAGAATGGGGGATCAGAACTGCACTTTAGAAAAATGAGTTCCGTAGCTGTGTGGAAGATAGATTATAGTGGAAAGAGACTTGAGGTAAGGAGACTAATTAGGACACTGTTTCAATAATCCAGGCAAAGAGGTCATGAAGGTCCAAACTAGGGAAGTGACTGTGTAAGTGAAGAGAAGCAATCAGATGTGAGAGATATTGTAAAGGGAGAAATGACAGTATTGGGCTACTGTTTGGGTAGGTGGGATGAGTGAGAGTGATGAATTGAAGATGACACCTAGGTTTTTACTTGGATGATTGGAAGGATGGTGGTACATGCCCTTTGACAGAAATACTGGAAGTTTGACAGAAGAAAGTTGGGAGGGAGGGAAAGATAATGAATTCTGTTTTAGACAAGTTGAGTTTGAGATGGTTCTAGAACATCCAGTTTAAAATGTCCCAGAAGCCAGTAGTTTCCAAAGTGGAGGCCCAGCCTGGTGGGCAGTGGTACAACCCTACAGCCAGCCAGTCTGAGGGTGAGAAAATTGGTCACACTCCACTCTTCCCACAAGAGCCAACTGCTGGTCTTGTCCCTAGTGTAACTGCGCTATCTTCTTTGTCCATTTCATAAACACTGCTCCACCTTCCTCCCTCCTTAATCCCCAACCACCTGTAGGTGTATATGTGGAACAGCCATATTTCCTTGTGGCTCTGGCTATATGTATGTGCGTGTGTGTGTATGTATGCATATATTCTTGTGCGTGTCAAAGAGGTGGAGTACAATGCTGCTCTGTGGATAAAGTGATTTTAATTGATTTAACTGTCCTGCTTTAGTATTTGTTGTTTCTCTGTGCAGAATATAAGCTCTTTGAGGGAGAGAACTTTTTATTTCTGTCTCTGTATCCCTCACATGTAGAAAAGAGTAGATGTTTAGTAAATGTTGGTTGAAAAAAATGAATGGACATTGGCATCTCAAACTCAGAATGTCTAAGATGGAGCTTATCCTAAACATTCCCCTCCTGTTAGGGCATCACTGTTTTCCTAGTCACCCAGATTCTCAATACCAATATAATTTTTTGACTCTCACTCCCCGTCCTAGCATTTCTTCATACCATCTGTCCCTTCTCTCCCTTTCTCTGTACTAGCTACCTGTGTTACTCTAGCTTAGGCCTTGTCACTTCTTGCCTAGTCTCTTTCTGATTGATTTTCTTGCTTCTTCTAGTCTCTAGTCTCTCCAAACCACCTTCCACACAGCTGCCTCAATGATCTTTCTAAAGCATAGATCTGACCTGCCCTGATTTAAAAACCATCAGGGATTTCGTTGTGCTTCTAGGAGAAAATAGAAAATCTCAGCTTGACATATGAGAACTCCCCAGTTATGATGCTAACCTTTTTCATCATCACCATCACTGTCACCACCAGTACTGGCTTTAGTGCTTTATAGCACTTTAAGGTTTGCAAAGTGCTTTATGTGTTATCTCATTCAGTCTTCACAAACAACTCTGGGAGGTAGGTGCTATTTTTATCTCCACTTTAAAGCTGAGGAAACTCAAGCAGACAAGGTTAAGCTACTTGTTAGAGTCACTTAGCTAGTAAGTGTCTGAAGCTAGATTTGAACTGGAGCCAGGCCTGACTCCAGGCCCAGCCCATCATCATCAGCGAAAGGTTCAAAGGACCAACTTCCTCCTGAAGGAAAACTTCTATCCCACAAGGGATCAGGATAACTTGCCACAAAATTCTAAATGCTTTGTTTATGATCCAGTGTGGATTGAGATATCATTTCTTATTTAATTCAGAAATGTATGTAATTTATTTTTTGTTGCGTTTGGGTTTTCTTAGGTTTATCAACTTCAACTTGGCTTTAAACATAATGAAATTCAGCACATGGTGACCAGAATCCCAAAGATTTTAACTGCAAGCAAAAGGAAACTAACAGACACGTTTGACTATGTTCACAATGTGATGAGCATTCCCCATCATATTATTGTAAAATTTCCACAGGTAATGCATATAATAACTTCTCTGGAAAAGTTTTTATAACTTGTCTTTAAATGCAGTCAGAGCTGGCAAATCTGTACAACTTTGGTAAATGTACATATACATGAGTTCATTAGACACTCTGGAGTTGAATCTAAATATAAATGTGTGCTGGCAGTTTTCTCCCTATACATTTGAAATTATTTTATTCTAGTAAAATCTTTATGTGAGAGGCAGCAGCCTTGGAGTAAGCAAGACTCATGTTCAAGCCCTGTCTCAGACACATTCTAGTCATGTGACAATGGGCAAGTCACTTAACCTCTCAGTGTCTCGGGCAAGTCACTTAACCTCTCAGTGTCTCAGGCAAGTTTCTTAATTGATAGCTTTTGTTTTTATATCATCTCCATTTCCCAATGTATCCACCTAACTTGTGTCTTATGGTAAAGAATGAGAAAGAAGAATTAACCATCATATAAAAAAAGTGTAATATTATTCATAGTGTGCCCTAGCCATAATCCTTCACCTCTAAAAAGACGGGTGGCAGGTGTCTTTTCATATGTCTTCTTTGGGACCAAACATAGTCATTGTAATTTCCATAGCATTCAGCTTCAGTAGTTTTGTTATTCACATTATTCTCGTTATGTATCTTATTTCTCTAGTTCTTCTTACTTCACTTTACTTCAGTTTATGGACGTCTTCCTAGGCTTCTCTATGTTCGTCATAAGTATACTAATGTTCCATTATATTCATCTACTACAACCCATTTAGCTGTTCCTCAATCGATGAGGAATAGCTACCCTGTAGTTATTTGCTGCTATAAAAATGCTGTGATAGATATTTTGGTGTACCCATATGGAGCCTTTCTTTTTGTCATTGATCTCCTTGGGTTCTGTGCTGAACAGTGGAACCTCTGGGTTAAAGGCCAAGAAGCTTCCTAAGACATTAAGTTGTCATTCTGCATTACTGGAAGTTTTCATACTGGGAGTTATCTGTGACATTGAAATCAAAGGTTAGAACCAAAATTCCTTATATACAATGGAACCCCTTTATGATGTCATTTATGGTTTGGTCTAGTTTGCCCAAACCCACATAAAATGAGTCATGTTCTAACAGGGGCCTTTTGAGTTTAACTCTTTTCAAGCTGTGTTGCACTCTTCTAACACAGTGATCGTGCTTCAGAAAGAGATAAGGCTTCCTTGATATTTACTAGTGAGGGAAGGAATGCAATTTTAGGAGTTCCTTGTTACTTTCTCCTAAACTTCATTTATTATTTATCCCTCTTTACTTCACTTTGTGCCATTAAGGATGACAAAATTGGCATGAGCCTATTGAAATAAATTACTTATGGAAAATAAGATTGCATTAGGACAAGTCCCTTCATAAATTCTTGAATATTTATTCACTGATGTCTAAAATCTTTTACTTGATCTGGAGGACATATTCCCTTCTGCCACGAATATCTCCCCTGTTGATTTATCTTTAACAAGGTCTTTAACTGAGGCCTTTTCATTCTGAGATCTTTGGTAATTTCAGTCTTTTTTCCCTTATTGTTCATATTCTGATTTCCCTATGATTGCGGTCTCCCTTGGGGATGGATCCCATTGTGTCTCAGTTCCCTCCCACACTGGGCAATTCACAATTCACCAGCCTTGGTCCCTGCCCCAGGTGCCTCTTTGGAGGGTCAGATCTGGCTGACTCCGCTGGATGCCTGTCTCTTTCCCTAAGGCTTAGAGCAGTGCCACACAGACACATTTGTGTCCTGCCCCCTTTCTCTGTGTTCCTCCATTCTCTTGTGGCATAGAGCATTGCTTTTATGATGTTGCAGCCTAAGCAAGTTACACTATTTGAATTTCTGAGGTACGGGGAATGAGGAAGGTAATTTGGATTGCAGAGGGTGTTGGCTTATGCAGCCCTGCTTCTGGGAGATTTATTAGGCAGTGGGGAGAGAGGATGCTGAGGGAGAGAGTTAGGGGTTAGGGATTCTTCTCCGTTATTAGTTCATTGTCTTTTTACTTTATTTGGATTTTTGGTGTCCTAGACCAGGGAAAGACCTGAAATTGCTTTAGCTTTTACACATAATTCCTGTTTTGGAGAGACTTGAGAGATCATGAGGATCAGTGAAAATGTTTAGTCTTCCATCTTGTTGGTCACCTGACACATCCTTCACAGATTGTTGTGTCTTTTCACGAATCAGAACTTCAAAGACTGTCAGTGTTGGATGGGAACTCGGAGGTCATTTAATCTACACCTCCCCTCCATAGATACACTCTCCCCCCAAAATCCCCTTTATGCCATACCTGATAAGTGATCAATCCAGACTTTGCTTGAAAATATCCAGCAAGGAAGGAGCTGTTACCTCCTAGCCCATTCTACTGTTGGATACATTTAATTGTTATGAAGTTTTTCTTTGCCAAGCAGAACACATGTATCCCTGTTTCTATGTAGTAACACTTCAGATCTTTGAAGACAGCATTCTCCCCTTAAGTTTGTCTTCTCCAGGATAAACATTCTTCCTTTCATTTGATTCTCATCCAGCATGATCTTAAGGCCTTTCGCCATTCTAGTTGCCTTTCTTTGGATATTCACATTTTATCAATGTCTTTACTAGAATGTGACACCCAGAACTGACCACAGTTTTTCAGATGTTATCTGACCAGGCACATTATAGTGGGACTATCATCAGTTCTCTGGTCTTGGCCCATATACTTGGCTTTTATAGCTGCCACATGTAACATGACATGGCGTGACAGCACTGGGGTTGCCCACTGTTGATTCTTTGAGCTTACAGCTCATTTAAACTTATATGCAAATAGTCCCTAACATATGTAACTTGTTTTCTGTTGAATTAAATGGCAAGATATTCCACATAGAAATGTTAATGGCATATAATTATATGCCTCTTCTACTCATGATTAGTCTACCTCAGAAGCAGCTGTGTAACAGTTCGCAGTCAAAAACAAATTCAGTATATTTTTTTTCCTTAGGGAAGAAGATAACAGCATAGGTGTTGTAGAACTGATTACATGATGAAAAACTTTGACCTCAAGCCTCTTGTCAGCACATAATGATTGCATCTCCAACTCTAGCTTATCTACACACATCCCTCCTTCCTCTTCCCCTAACATTTCAAACAAGGTGTCAAGTTCAGTAATAGGATTGCAGCATGTTTTCTCCAGAGGTTTAATGAAGACTGAATTGATATTCTCTATAGCACTTCCAAAGTGGTGAAAGAATCTTGCTTTACCCCTAGAACAGGGATTCTTGGCTTTTTCTTCGAGTATGGACCCCTTTGGCAGTTTGCTGAAACCTGTGAATGTCTTCTCAAAATATTGTTTCTAAATTTATAAAACAAAATGCATAGGATTACAAAGGAAACCAATTATATTGAAATAAAGAGGAATTTTCCCTAAAAAATTCAGGTACCCCACCCCGAAATCTATCCATAGACTCCCTAAAGGGGCTGTGGACCCTAGGTTAAGAACCCCTGCCCTACAGGGCACTTCAGGGTTGCAATTAAACTTGTCCTAAAGTGGCTTGGGTCTGAAGATGTGCTGAGGATAAGGAGGTTTCCACATGTTCTAGGATAAAGAGTGGGGTCAGAATTATCCTGCAATCTGTGCCCAGTCCATGTGGGGTAACACAAGTTGAGGTTTCTCCATGATGAGTTGTTATCAGTAATTTGAATGTTCACAAGCTTTTTTGTCAGTAGGCCAACCATGGTCCTTCTGTCCGTTTCATCTGAGGATTGATTGAAGGAACTAAGAATGTTTAGTGTGGAGAAGACAAGACTTGTGAGGGACATCATAGCTGTATGCAAGTACACGAGAAGTTATGTGGGTGAAAGATTGGGCTTGTTCTGTTGGGTGCCTGAATGCAGAACTAGGAGAAGTGGGTAGAAATGGCAAGGAGGTCTATTTAGACTTGGTGTGAGGGAAAGACATCCCAAGAATTAGAATTATCCTGATGTAGAATAGGCTGCCTCCCCCTGCCTCTCAACCAAAGTCTTCAAGCAGAGTCTTCCTTTTAGGACACACGGATTGGTCTCCATGGCTACCAAGATTCTTCTTATCTCTGAAATTCTGTGATTCTTTATCTTAGAATATCAAAAATGGGCTTATATTTCTTTGATAATAGCAGGGTGACCCCTGGTGGTCAATGAACTGTGGGGAAATTTTTTTTTAAATGAAGCCTTTGCTTTTGCTGTCAAAATAGATGATAAATTAGACATGTCTGGTATCACTTAATAACTGTATCCTGAGCTGGTAGAGGTCATGTTATGGCTTCTGAAATGTTCTTCTAGTTTGAAAGTTGGTTATCAAGATGACTTTGGGAATTCAGTAGTCATCTGTGGTCCTGCCTATTGTGAAATGTGCTCATGTTATAGGGCAGCAAATCACTGTCAACTCTGGAAACTCAACCATAATTCTGAAAAATCCAGCTGTGTCCATTTCTGCTTCTTATATACTCATGAGTAACAACAGTATGGTAATTCAATTTTTGCTGTCAGATGTGTTTATCAGACATGAAATAGGACAGCATCCATTCTGCTTTTCCATAGGCATGCTGGTACTAGTCAGAGTAGAAAACTTACAAGGGAAGCCAGTATACCCCCCCATTGAGATGGAATCATTATGTACTTGGGGGGGGGAGTATAATTTTCAAAATATTTTAGTGTGTGGGAATATTTACTCGTAATTTTCCTTTCAAATAGGTCACAGTTTTCATTTATAGATGGGGAAATTAGAATAAAATTATCCAGTCTGAATAGTGCCAAAATCTGAGTTCGGGGACTTTCTCTTAGTTATAATCTTTTGGACTATATATCTTGAAATTGTAGGTTTTTTAAAAATGTTTTAAAAAAGATATTTTAGATGGTCTAAAAAGTGTGCTTCTTAGCACCATCTACTTGGTTTCCCGCCATTGTGCCACCATCACTGCCATAGAGAGATGCATAGGAATAGGAGCCATTTTTTATTTTTCAGGGTTTCATGGCTGGCCATGACCAGAATTTGAAGGCCAGCATTCTACTAGTGAGCTTCTCGGTGCTTAGGCTGTTCTTTGGAAAGCATACATTCGCTATTGCTGGGACCATTCTCAAAGCCTTTCATATACAGTAAAATCTGATGGAGCTTGCATTTTCTTTTAGAGCCTAGGGACTGACCCTTCATACCATGATGAGTTGCACAGAGTGAATAAGCCTATATGAATTGCCATTTGCATTATTGGTGACATAAGCAGGTTGATCAGATCCTCACTCCATTGATATATTTAAAGAAAAAAAATGAGTAATATATTTCTGATCTACTGTGTAGACATTTTAAAAGAAAACTGCTAATTAAAAACCTCTATTATTGTGAATTTATTCTGATACTCTTGAAATTTCTTTCGAGCTGTTTTTTCCACAATGTCCTTCTACATGTAGTAAATGTCCTAAGGGTTGGGGAAGTACATAGTTGTGGTTGTGCAGACATAACTCTGACCAACATGAGGAAGTCTTTTACTTTGTTGCAAGCCTACAGAATTTGATTGTGTTTGGATATATTCATTTCTCAGAGACTTCTTGTAATAATGGAAGGTGGTGTTTGTACTACTCTTTTTCCTCCCTGGTTGAGTTGTGGGATCTTACAATGTGTTGTGGGTTATCCTAAGGGTCTTAATTACAAATTTTCACCTAACTCACTGCAGCTGACAATACTACAAAAGCTGAAGATGGCAAGCTGTCTTCAGCAGTTGTGTGGTAGCCAGAGAAAAGATGTCATTACTCCCACAAACCACCGTGCAAATTTAGTTCTTTTTCAAACTCAGTGTTTTGTGTAACGAGCTTTTACCTACAGCCTTGTAGTTTCTAATTCTATCATTAAATTTCTAATATCTATTTCCATGTCTACTTCATTTAATTCTTGACAGTCAGTAAATATTAATGAATAATCTGTGCTTCTTACAAAATAGTTTTGACATTAGACTATTACTGTTCTTAAGATTCCCTTGCCAAAATGATTGTAAGATCATAGATTTCAAAGTGGAAGGGACTTAAGTGATAACATAATCCAGTCCCTTCATGTTATAGTTGAAGAGGATTGGCCACTTAAGTGACTTATTAAGGTCATACAGGTCATAAGTAGCAGAGATAAGAACCCAGATCTCCAAATCAAGCTCTTTTCCCAGTGTTGGGTTTTTTAAAAATGCTGTATTTGGTTTTTTAACCCTTTAGAAAAAATGAGGTTCTTTTATTTCACCAAATAATTTGACTACACAATTGTAACTTTTTTCTTTCAGTGAGGAAATTATTTTGAAAGTCAAACAGTATTAACCCATTTTTATATCATGCTTTGAGGTTTACTTAGGACTTTCATTACAACCACCCTGGGACATAAATGGTACCAATATTACTGTCTCCATTTTACATGAAACTGAGGTTTGTAGAGGGTAAAGTGACTTACCCGTTGACACGTTTTATAAGTGGTAGAAGTGGGAGTAGAACCTAGGTCTTTTGATAATTGGCTTTGATTAGAACCAAACTAGAAAACTGATAAGGACAACGTAGCAAACGTTTTGTGTTTTGTTTTTGCCATATATCTCATGTGTTCAGGATTCTCTCCACTGGGAATGATATTTCTAGGTACTCCATATTAAATACGGTAAGCATTTAGAATAATATAAATCATTCTGGAATATAGGTGTGCACATATATATTTTATGTATTGTTACATATGTCTATAAAAATACATATCTTGATGAATTGTGACTGCTTTTGGGTGAGAATTGTCACTTTCAAAGTAGTTAATTTAGGAGTATATATGCTTATTCCACTAGGACCAATTGGTAAAGAAAAATGAAAACAAAAACTCTTCTTTTGGAGTTAACCCTCAGGACTATGACACATTCTGTTAATCATCCATGCTTGTGGCAAATCTTCATCCTTTCAGCACAGATTTGATTTTTTAAATAGCCGAAAGTCAGAGCCAAGTTTGAGAAAGGTGGATGGATGATCAAGCTTAGCTTGTTTTATCTTAGTTGAGAATCTAAGGTGGTGTGACATAATTCAGTCTTTTTTTTTCTTTTCTAGGTGTTTAATTCAAAGCTGCTAAAAATCAAAGAAAGACATTCATTTCTTACCTACTTAGGAAGAGCACAATATGATCCCCAAAAGCCTAACTATATCTCTTTGGACAAACTGGTATCTGTTCCTGATGAAGTATTTTGTAAAGAGATTGCTAAAGCCTCACTACAGGACTTTGAAATATTCTTAAAAACTCTTTAGCTGTTAATGGAAAGGAATTAATTTAATAATCCATTAATATTTATGTGGATCAGTATGTGTTTTGTATAAATAACTTTTAAGTCTCAATAGGTTTAAATAAAAATTTATTTAATATTATAAGAAGGCTTGTTCCTTTCATACCTTCCTAACTTGTTCTTAATTCATTTTCTTGAGAACATAGCAAAGGCCAGAAGGAATTATAGACAAGTAAGAGCTTTGGAAGTAACATGGTGAATTTATTATATACTTTAAAAGAACAAGTTGTATATAATAGACACTTGAAGTTTCATGTAAACTCTCTCTGCTCAGTTGTGTATATGTAAGAACCCATTTAATTCATGTTTGTTAAATTCAGAATTTTTTTTCCTTCATTTTTTTTTATTAGGCAATGGGGTTAAGTGACTTGCCCAGGGTCACACAGCTAGTAAGTGTTATGTGTTTGAGGCTGGATTTGAACTCAGGTCCTCCTGAATCCAGGGCTGGTACTCTATCCACTGCGCCACCTAGCTGCCCCAAATTCAGAATTTTTTAAAAAATGGGAATCTCATTAATTTCAGTGTTTTCTCCAGTGATGCAGACTGTAACTTATTTGTGCCTGTCCATCCTGTGTTCCTCTTGTACATGTTCGCCCAAAAGTTCACCACAAGGAGTCCACTCAGCATACTCAGGACCTTCCTTAAGTTAGTTCTGCTGAAGTCCTCTGCTGTCTACTTGTTATCTGTGAGTTTGAATCCTGCTTCAGGCATTTACTGGTAGTGTGACCCTGGGCAAGTCACTTAACTACTCTCAGCCTCAGTTTCCTTATCTGTAAAATGTAGATTATAAGAGCACTTAACTCACACAGTTGTTGTGGGGATCAAGTGAGCTAACACGTGAAGCAATTTGGACAGCTTAAAATGCTATATAAATGCTAGCTCATCCTATCCTTTGCTCCTGCCACATGAGCAGCCCATCTTTTTTTACTATCATAAAATTTCTTGATGATGCTTTTGCTCCAGTTCTTCTCTGTTCCTCCTTGATTAGCGATGCAGCCTACTCACATTTCCCCATGTATCTCTGCATTACCACAGTTCATTCTTTGGAGCTATTGAGGTTCCACATCTCATTGTACCAGTAAATGGAAGCATTGACAAGATGGGCCTTGGCCTGCATAGGAAGCTTGCATTCTGCAAAATAAAGAGGGAGGGAGGGAATAAGCATTTATATGGCACCTATTATGTACTAGGAACTGTGTTAAGCACTTTATAAATTTATTTCATTTAATCTTCAACCCTGCTCATTTTACAGTCGAAGAAACTGAGACAAACAGAGGTTAAGTGGCCTGTCCAGGGTCATAAGGTAGGAGTTGTCTGAGGCTGGGACTCCAGACCTGGGACTCTATCCACTGTGCCACTGAGCTGCCTAAGAAAGAAAGATATGTCAGTAAAACATTTGAATAATTAACAAGCTTGGAAAATAATATAAAAAGGATAACCTTGTTATTACCATGTTAAATTTTATATATTATACATATATTTTTTAAAACTTTATATAGCAAAGAAAAAAACTTTACATAGCAAATTGACAGTTTTATATGCAATGCTCCTTTTTGTTCACATTTGTATAGGGAATTACCCATGTTGATGTTTCTTGTTGTTCAGTCATTTTTTAGTTGTGTCTGATTCTCTGACCCCATTAGGGATCTTGGAAGAGATATTGGAGTGGTTTGCCATTTCCTTCTCTAGCTCATTTTACAGATGAGGAAACTGAGGCAAATAGGATTAAGTGACTAACTCAGGGTCACATAGCTTAGTAAGTGTCTGAGGCCAGATCTAAACTCAGGGAGATGAGTCTTTCTGATTCCAGACCTGGAACTTTATCCACTATGCTAACTAATTGCTTTTGATTTTCTTTTACAATAAAAAGTTTTGATGTTTCTTACTTCTTTTTTTTTTAAGGCAGTTGGGGTTAAGTGACTTGCCCAGGGTCACACAGCTAGTAAGTGTCAAGTGTTTGGTCTGAGGCCGGATTTGAACTCAGGTCCTCCTGACTTCAGGGCTGGTGCTCTATCCACTGCGCCACCTAGCTGCCCCTCTTACTTCTAAAATAAAAAACAATAAGTTAAGTTTAATCTACCATAAAAAGTATAATGCATTCATTCTTTTTAAAAAATTCTTCCTCCTCCAGGTAGAAGGGGAGGACTTTTAAACTCATATATTTAACTGTCACTTTCCTTCCAGGGAAAGTGTGAACTAATAAGTTCAGAGAGAGAGAGAGAGAGAGAGAGCAGTAACTCATTTTAGATATATTTTTCTCAATAGTGGTACCATTGTCGAAAACACTTTTGGAATTGCCTTCAGAGCCTGTTTGTTTTGAAACAGACTTGAAGTAAGGAAAAGCTTCCTATCAGTTTGAGCTGTTCAAAAGTGTGATGTGCTGCCCAGAGGAAGATAGTGGGTTCCTCTTCATTAGAAATCTTTGGCCGAAGGTTAAATGACATCTTGTCAGGTATTTCACAGAGGAGATTTTTGTTTAAGTACAGGTTGGAGCAGATGGCCTTTGAGGTCCTTTTCATTCTGTAGTTTGTATCACCCTGAGAGGAGATGGTCTTCATCCCAAGGGTAGCATAAAGAGTATACGCAATGATGCATGCTCATTAGAATAGCCTAAACACCAAGGAGGGTGGCTGATTATCAACCCTGACTTTGAGCACTTCACTTAAGCTGAGATTTAATTTCCTCATCTTTAAAATGGGGATAATACTTGGCAATATTAACTTCACAGTATCATTGTGAGGAAAGAGCTTAAATGTGTTGTTATAACTTTAACACCCTATGACAACTTTAGTCTCCCCACAAATTTCTGTTTCTGTCCTTCCCTATCCCTGTAAACTTTCTCCACTTAGAGACAGCTGGGTGCTAGAGTGTCTGAAGTGAGAAAGTTGTTATTGACTCATTTCACTCATAACCAACCCTCTGTGACCCTATTTGGGATTTTCTTGGCAAAAATACTGGGTTGGTTTGTTATTTCCTTCCAGCTCATCTTACAGATGAGAAACGGAGACAAACAGGGTTAAGTGACTTGCCCAGGGTCATATAGCTAGTAAGTGTCTGAGGCCACATTTGAACTCAGGTCCTCCTGATTCCAAGACTGGGCTCTTTATCCGTGGTGCCACCTAGCTGCTCTGAAGTCATGAAGACCTGTGTTCAAATGTGGCCTCAGATGCTTCCTAATTTTATGACCCAGGGCAAATCACTAAACCTCTTTGTGCCTCAGTTTTCTCAAATGCAAAATGGTGATGATAATAATAGCATCTGTCTCTCAGAGGATCAAATGAGGTATCTGTAAGCTGTTTAGCATAGTGCCTCACTCATAGTAGGTACTTAAATGCTTGTTTCCTTCCTTACCCGTATCACCTACATCTAAAAGCTATTTTTTCCGGGGCGATTTATCCCAATTCCACTCTAATTCTTTTTATTCCCCCCCCCCCATCATTGCGTATGTACTTTCCTTTCCTCTTTCTGGGCTTTTATATATACAATATCCTTCCATTCTGGAAGTAGCCACCCCTCCCTAGCCCCATGTTCTCCATCTTTTGAAATCTTTTCTTTCTTTCAAAGCCTAGCTCAGATATCACCATCTCCATTACTCTTTTCATAGCCCCTCAACTACCAGTGATGTCTCAAAATTTTCATGCCATTCTGTACCACTTGTGTGTACCTGTCATGACTCATTTAATAATGAATTCTAAAAGTGTTTCCCTACTAGATTTTACACTCCTTGAAGGCAGGGGGCTATGTCTTTCACCTTGGTCTCTCCTAAGCCTGATTGTGCCTGGTGGGTGCATAATGTATGTTATTGTCTTGAATTGTATTTTTAATCATATTTTGCACTTGTTAAAATGTTACTTTGTACACATTCATATATAATTTCACATATGTCTCTTTTTCCAAACAAGATTAAAGAGAAGGAAACAAGTCATCTTTTTCTTTTACATAGGCAGAGGCGAACCACCTTTTAAAATTGATATGTCACATTTCTGATTCTGCAACCATCCTGGTGCAAGCCATCATCACTGGTTGGTCTCCCTGCCTCAAGTCTCTCTCCATTTCAATCTATCCTTTCTTCTGCTTTCAAAGAGATCTTCATAAAGTATAGGTCCGACCACATCAGACCCCTACTTAATAAACTCCAGTGGCTCCCTGTCACCTCCAGGATCAAATATCATGTAATCTGAGCTTTGGAGCCCATTGGTATGGGACTCTCTCCTCATTGGTGGATCTCAGTGCCCCAAGTCTGCCTGAGAATGGGAGAAAAGAGCTTGTCTTTTCAATTTCTTCAAGTGCTTCTGGCTTCCAGTTTTGAGAGAAAAGATACGTGATGCCAAACTCTTCAGGTCCATGAAGTGAAAAAGACTGGGAAGAAACTGGTATATAGAACTTTGCCAGCTTGCTCCTTGAGAAACTTCAGGTAATTTTTCTGTGTGAGATCTGGAACCCTGTCGGTTGAGTTGGGTTACCTCACTCCCAATGAGATCGCCTTCATTCTGTATTCTCTACAGTATATATTCTCTTGTGTATACTTTTCTCTGATTTCTGTTTTGCAGTCAGCTTGGATAAATGGCTTTCTTTTCTATTGGTTATGTGTATGTTCATTATGGAACTGGCATTTGTTGGGAAGAATGTCAAACCTTGGATATAAAGCTTGTGGATCCTACTTCCTCATTAATGAATAGTGAGCAAGTATTTATTCTGAATCTTAAAAATTACATGCTCTAGATTAACATTTCAGGGAGCAGATAGAGTTCATTTTAGCCTGGTACCACCTCTGAGGATCAGAACAGAGTGGCCAACTACTCTCAGAACAGTTTGGAAAAGAATGGGGGGAAGATACACTAGAGATAACATTTATTCCCACCTCTCTTGGAACCATACATCAAGACAGTCCTTGCTACAATAAAATCCTCTTTGACTTTTAGAGCTCTTCATAAAGTAGTACCCGCTCCCCCCAACCTTAACTTTCCAGGCTTCTCTCTAGATGTACTCTGTAATCCAGTGACACTGGCCTCTTTGCTGTTCCTCACACAAGACACTTTATTTCCCAACTCTGGGCATTTTCACTGGCTGTCTGCCATTCTTGGAATGTTCTCATCTCTTGGATTCCTTCACTTCTTTTTTTAAAGAATTCATTTATTTTTAGTTTTCAGCATTCACTTCCATAAGATTTTGAGGTTTAAATTTTCTCCCTCTCCCCTTCTGTCCCCCTCCCCAAGATGGCATGCCATCTGATATAGGCTCTACTTATACATTCATAATTTCACATTAGTCATGATGTAAAGAAGAATTAGAACTAATGGGAGGAACCATAAGAAAGAAGAGACAAAACAAAACAAAGGAGAGCAAATAGTATGCCTCTATCTGCATTCAGACTCCAAAGTTCTTTCTCTGGATGTGGATAGCATTTTCTATCATGAGGCTTTTGGAGATGTCTTAGATCCTTGCATTGCTGACAAGAGCTAAGTTTATCAAAGTCAGTCATCACACAGTGTGGCTGTTTCTGTGTTCAGTGTTCTCCTGGTTCTGCTCATTTCACTCAGCATCAGTTCATATAAGTCTTTCCTGGTTTTTCTGAAATCTTCCTGCTCATCATTTCTTATAGCACAGTAGCATTCCATTACATTCATATACCACAACTTGTTCAGCCATTCCCCAGTTGATGGACATCCCTTCAATTTCCAATTCTTTGCCACCACAAAAAGAGCTGCTATGAATATTTTTGTACATATAGGTCCTTTTCCCGTTTTTATGATCTCTTTGGGATATAGACCTAGAAGTGGTATTGCTGGGTCAAAGAGTATGCACAGTTTTGGGGCAAATTTCAAATTGCTCCCCAGAACGGTTGGATCAGTTCACAACTCCATCAACAATGCATTAATGTTCCAGTTTTCCCACATCTTCTCAACATTTATCATTTTCCTGTTTTGTCATGTTAGCCAGTCTGATAGGGTGATGTGGAACCTCAGAGTTGTTTTGATTTGCATTTCTCTAATCAATAGTGATTTAGAGCATTTTTTCACATGACTCTAGAGAGCTTTAATTTTTTCCTCTGAAAACTACTTGTTCATATCCTTTGATCATTTATCATTTGGGGAACCTTGGCTTCTTTCATGTCCCAGCCAAAATTCCACTTATTGCAAGAAGCCTTTGCCAATCCCCCATAAATGCTACTGCCTTCCCTAAGCTGATTATCTGTAATTTATCCTGTATATATTTCATTTGTACATAGTTGTTTGCATTATCTCTCTCACTAGACTGTGAACCCCTGAAGAGCAAGGACTGACTATCTTTTGACTTTCTTTGTATCTGTGGTGCTATGAGTATTAGGTAGTGCAAGATATGTCAGTTTTATAAATAAAGAAATAGAAATTCAAAGAGTTTATGTGGTTTCAAAGAGATCTATAAATATAGATCACTACGTTTATTCGTAATACCTAAGTTTCAAGGCCCAATCTTTTGGTTTTTAAGGCTTTTCAGTCAACCAATTAATACGAATTTATTAAGTGCTTACTGTGGACAAACACTAGGGATACTCAGAAATACCGGAGATGTTGTAGAGAAAGAAATACCAGTATTTGGCCACTGACTTGGATATGTGAAGTAAGTGAGAGAGAAGAATCAGGGATGACACTGACGTTGGGAACCTGGGTGATTGGAAGGATGGCAGTGCCATCAACAGTGACAGGAAAGTTCAGAAGAGGTTTTCTGAGAAAAGTTCTCTTTTGGTACATGATGAGTATAAGATACCATCTGGTTCAAAATGTCCAACAGATAATTGTTGGTACAGCACAGGAGCTCCGGAGACACTAGGGCTACATAGAAAGCTCTAGGAGTCATTTGCATAGAAATGATCATTGAAACCACTGATGAGATTACCTAGTAAGAGAGCATAGAAAGAAGAGAGAAGATGGTTCACTTATGACAAATCCTTGGGGACAGCCAAGGTTAGAGGGCATGACATGGATGAAGATCCAGCAAAAGAGACTGAGAAGCAGTGGTCAGATGACACTAAGAGAAAGTAATCACAGCCAGAGAAATTCAGAGGGGAGAATACCTAAGAGGAGAAGTTGTAGTCAGCAATTTCAGGTATTTTGGAAATCTCAAGAAGTATGAGGATTGAGAAAATGCTGTTAAACTTCTCAATTAAGATAGCTTTGGTAAACCTGGAGACAGCAATTTCAGTTGAATGATGAAGTTGGAAACTAGGTTGTAGAGGGTTTAAAAGGGTAAGAGAAGCTGAAGTGACATAGATGTCTTAAGGAGTTTAGCTGAGAAAGAAAGTAAAGTTAGGAGCTAGTGAAAGTTTTTTAAGGATGGGAGAAATGTGGATTTACAGGAAGCAGAAAAGGAACCAGATGATAGGAAGAGAGAGAAGATTAGAGGTGATGGTGGAGCAGCCTACTGGAGAAGATGGGGAGGAGTGGAATCAAGGATGAATGTAGAGAGGTCGGCAAGTATAATGGCTATTTTGTCAAGAGACTGGAGTGAAGTAGGAGGAGATGAGTATGAAAAGATACCAGAGACATGAGATGAGGAGAGGAGACAAGGAGTTCTTGGTGAACAACCTCATTTTTTTTTTAAATGAAGTAGAGTTCAACTTCTCTTTCTACTTGTATAAGACCTCCTGGCCAAGTGCAAAGAAAATCTTGATCCAGGGCTTCCAAAAAGAATTTAATTGTTTTGAAATGTTGAATTTGCGATGAATACAGGGAAGCATGGACTTACATGAGCTGTTGCAAAGTGAAGTAGGCAGAACCAAGAAAACAATATACAGAATTTCTACAGTAATGTAAATAGGACAACCACAAGCCAGTTGAAACTGAATGTTGCAAAATATAATGAAGACACTTTGGCCCCCCCAAAAAAAGAGATGTGAGAAGATACCCCTGTTGCTTTGAAGAAGTGGAGGTACACAAGTATGGAACATTGCTAATAAAGCCTTTTTTTTTTCCCCAGTATGTTGATTGGTTTTGCTGAATTTTTTTTTCCTCGCATCTTTTTTTTTTCTTTGTTACTAGAGGTGGCTTGCTGGGAGGATAGACACAGAGGGAAATGTAGGAGCTATAAAAAGTAAAGGTATCAATAGAAAATTTTTAAAATAGAATTTAAGTGGAAGCCTTCAGCTCTCATGTATTCCCCATCCTCATATTAGCCTGTTTTGCTTCTGAGAAGTGGAAATTTTTTGATTTTCACTTGTCAGAATCCCTTTGAATTTCAGTAATTGGTGGGAACAGGATTGGAATTAAAGTTTTGTGACTTCGGTATCCAAGGTTTTTCTCTTGTACCAGGCTGCCTATATCTGGTATTTCATTCAGTTCTGTGTGCCACATTTTGGGAAGAACACTGACAAGATACTGCAGAGAAACAGCAGACTAAGATGAGTAGCCTCCCCAACCCGACCAAACCCTATGAGAGTCTGTTAAAGCAGCTGGACAAGAGAACAGGAGACCATAGGTAGCTGTCTTCAAGGATTTTGAACAGTTGTCACACATGGGAGCGACCAGACTTGTGCTGCTTGGTCGTTGACGGCAGAACTAGGAACAAGGGTGAAAGTTATAGAAAGGCAGATTTAAACTTGTTTTATTTGTTTGCTTGTATTTTTTGAAACTGTCTCCCTCTCTCACCCAGGCTGGAACTGCAGTAGGGCCGTTCATGGGCCAGTTGGTATGGAAGTTTTAACCTGCTTATTTCCAAATTGGGCCAATTTTGCCCTCCTTTGGCATCCTGGTGGCCCCTAACTTTCTGGGGCTCATAGTATTGGTGCTTGACTTAGTGTGGTCAGTGATCAGCTTTTAGCTCTACTGTAGCTCAGAACTCCCCAGCTCAGGATCCACTAGGCTCAGCCTCCGCCCCAGTACCAGGGATTATAAGCATGGGCCTGCCTAAATTTATTTTTAAGGAAGAATTTACCAAAAATTAGAGCTATCCAAAAGTGGAATGGGATGGCTGCCTTGGAAAATATCCCCTGTCTGAAAGTCTTCAAGCAAAGGCTGGATGAATACTTGTCTGACTTGTAGGGGGAGATTCCTGTTCACCTGTTTATGATTCCTCAACAAGATTGTAAGTGCATTCAAAGGAAAGAAACAAGTCTTCTTTTTCTTAAAAAAAAAATTTACATTTTCCTTTCTTTTTTTCTTTTAAGTAGGCAGAGGTGGTCAACCTTTTCAAAGTAGTATTTCAAGTTCCGACATATTGCATCAGATGGATGTCCCTTCCAACCAGTGGTGTGCTGGTAGATGTTCAACAACTGGCTATTCTATGCACACACTTAAATTTTATCTGAATTATTAACATTTTTTCTCCATCACTTTTCTTAGCCTAGAAGTCAACAAAACAATAAGTTGATTCCTAACTTGTAGGGTTTGCCTGATATATGAAATGTAAATACCCACATTGAAAGTTTAACAATCACTGTCTGGTAAGCATTAGCAACAGCCTTTCCCTAAATCCGCCCCCCCCTCCCCATTCTATGTTCCTAGTAATTCCTTACCCTTCCTAGAGTCCAAGAGCAGAAAGGGACTTTGATAATTTGTTGACGTTGCACCTGTTATAAACCAATGTATAAATAAAGTAGGTCTAGAACACCTGAGTTCAAATCTAGCCCCAGAGATATACTAGCTGTGTGATCATCATTTAACCATCAATTTGCTCTGTAAAAGTGAGCTGGAGGAGAAAATGGCAAACCGCTCCGGTAGCTTTGCCAAGGAAACCCCAAAAGGGATCCTGAAGAGTTGGGCACGACTGAATAGCAATAACAACAATAAAAGTGTTTTCAAGATACTAATCTGTGTTTAGGGACCTTAAAAAAATGGCGTATGTGTTAGGCTGGAAGAGATAAGGGGCCAAGCCAATAGTCAAAGGAATACTCAATGTCAAGTGGGTAGAATGCTACCCGTTGAAAGGTGAAAGCCGAAGGGCGCCTGCGCAGAAGCAACTCCCTGGCCTTTGCTCTGGCGCCCCGCCCCGCCCCTCGCCTGCTGAGGCCGGACTTCCTTTCCACGTGATTCCTAGTGTCCTCTAGGACTTAGCCAGCAGGCAAAGCGCCTGTCTCTGCAGATCAAGATGGCGACGCGGGTGCCTGGTAAGTAATCGGGGCGCCTGAAATCTAGGTGGGGCGGACTTTGCTCCGGGCGCCTTCCAGCCTTCCCGCAGCTCCTTCAGCCATCTGGAGCGGGAGGCAGGGAGGTGGGAGGCCCCAGCCTCGAGGGAGCGTCTCCGCAGAGGCTCCGTCTGGAGTGACCGGGCCCAAGGTGACCTGGGGTGGGAGTCGGGGCTCTGCCGAGGCCTAGGCGGAGGCTCCCCGGCTGTCACGGGGCTGGATGGGCTGGTGGTGCTGGGAAAGTCCGTTTTTCTGTCGGTAAAATTTTGGTAATAATAGAGCCTGTCCCACCGGGAGAGTCAAGTAAGCGTGCGGAGGTATGAAAAGCGCTTTGCGTATTTTTTATGTGCGTAGCAGTTACTTCTCCAAGCGCTTTGCAAGCCTTAAGGCGCCACACAAATACTAGCTATTTTGAAATAACCGCATTCTATGAAAGAATTGCATTTACCTCACCTCTGCCTTTTTTTCGTCCTGCACCTGAATCAATCTTTGAAGGAACTGGACTCTAGTGCAGAGAGGGCTTGTAGAGAGGCAGAACTTTTAAAATTTCCATTTTATTCCTCAACTAGAAAGCATTTACTTTCCGCCCTGTCTCATTTCTAGCAATTTAAAAGAAGAAAATCTCTTGGGTCAAATAGACCTATGTAGCCAATAAATTCGTCCACGTCCAAAAAATACATGGGTCTCATACGACATCTTGAATCAGACATCTCAAGAGGTGATAGACCAGGAAGCTGAGATCCAGAGACAAAAAGGAACCTGTCCAAGGTTACATAGGTAGCAGTGTCAGAGCCAGAACTCTCATCTTCCAGCTTTGAAAGTACAGGAAGTTTCCTCTGTTCCAAATCTCTTGCGATTAAGTGACAAAAGTTACTTTTATTTCTACAGTATTTCTAGCTAGAATCATACCTCTACCTTCCTTTGCCAGGGAAAAAACTCTGAGAATTGTTTTAAATGTCTTGAAATTATTGGGAGAGGAAGAACTTCAGCTACGAAGGACATGCCCTTACAGAAATAGTGTGGCTGTTTTCTTCTTCCCCTTTAAGGTAATCTAAAAAGATAGCTTGGGTAGATTTGAGCCCCCTCTAATACTTCTCTTTTGGACTCTTCATTCCCCCCCCACCAACTTTGGATCGGAGAAGCATTTTTTCTTTGCCTATTTTCGCCCTCCCCCTCTCACCATGTCACTGAATCAAGTGAGAAGAGCTCTGAATCTGGAGTCAAAAGGCCTGAGATCCAGCATTCGATGATCTTTTCTGATAGAAAATGAAAAAACAAGATTAGGGGAAACTAGGCCCATGCTAATCTAACAGTGTAGGTGCTTGTTCATTCACCAAACATCTGTTTAGAAAGTTAGATAATTATTAAATAATAACATTTTGGTTCAGTTGAATGTTTAAAAATGCCTAAAGGAGCATATTTAAGTTGTGGAATATTTCCAGAGACATGGAGATTTATTGCTTTCAAATATATTCTAATTACTTTCAATAAATGGATGACTCATTTGTAATTAACTGCACATTTTGCATATAAACAGAATGCTTTCAAAGATTCTTAAGTAAGTTAAATTATCCTCCAGATCTTTAAAATTTTTGATTAGTGGAAGTTGTGTTACTATAACATTTGTAAATCATCATAGCAGTGTTAAAACTGAAATGGGCTTTGGACATCTAGTCCAGTCTCTTCTCTTGATAGACCAGGAAACAAGATCTAGAGACAAAAATGGACTTGCCCAAGGTTACAGAAATCAGATTATATCAGAGCTAGAGCTCTCCTCTTCTGTCTTCCCAAGTCTCTATTCCAGATCTCCAGTGATTAAATGACAAAACTTAATTTTATTTTTACCAGTATTTATAGCTAGAATTTGTGCCTCCAACCTACCCTTCTCCTCCTTTGGTAGAGCAAGCACCATAGAATTGTTTTGAATGTCTTGAAATTATTAGAAAATCCTTTCTAATACCTTTGCCTTTTTTCCCATTACAATGTATGATCCCTGAGAGTAGGAATGGTTTTTCAGTTTTCTAAGGGTATTTCGAAGTGCCTTTCGGAACATAGGAACTTAATTTGTTTAATTGAAATATTTGTCAGTTGTATTCCAAAACTTCATTTGTAAGTTATTTAGAATGTAGTTTCCTATTGTGAGGATATGGTTAGGTTCCTTGTCCAACCCTAAACCCTGGACCAAGGAGCTATGTGGTACTGGAACAGAATATCCTTTCTTATTTACTGGGCCGGTCCCTAGGCAAAAATTTTGACATAGACATTTTGCACTTTGTAGCTTTGTATTTGCTAAGTCTTTCTCTATGCTCTGTCTCAACCTCCTAGTTTTCTCCCTGGGTATCCATTGCCCCTCAGTGCTGCTCTGAATCCCCCCACAGTGGTGCCAACATGGGTATTTCCCTGTGTGCTTCACGCTCCCTGTACCTTGTCAAAATTCTTTCCCCAGAGGAACAAATCCCAGCTAAATGTTAAAAAGCAGTCTGTATGATTGATAGTAACAGCCTTCTCAGAGGTATTTGCATTTTTAAAAGGATGCTTTTAACCAAAGCGAATCTCTAATTTGAGGAATTTGGGGGAATCATATGCCTAACTTGGAGTCAGGAAGACTTGTGTAAAAAAATCTCAGACGTTTTCTAGCTGTGTGATCCTGGGCAAGTCACTTAACCTCTCTGTGCCTCAGTTTCTTCATCTGTAAAATGAGGGAGTTGAATCCAAGGGTCTCTAAGCTCTCATCCAGTTCTAAATCTATGCTATTATGTATAATAAAATGAAGAGAAAACATTTAGGCAGTGATAAGGAAAATACTTTGGACTTAGGCTAGCAGGACCTGAGAATTATTCCTCAGAATTGGCTCTCTAAGCACTCCATTAAAATATTATCAGTGGTTTTGATGTTGTTGTTTTAACTGAGCAGTTACATCTGGACCATTCTTTCTTTAACAGTGCATGTGATTGTAGAAACTAATGGAGATCAAGGTAACTAAGGACCCATTATCAGTGTTTCGGTGTCTTTTTTTTTTAAACATCAGGATCATTTCCCAATATGCCTGACCTGTGCTCCCTCTTAATAATAAGTAGTAGTTTAGCCAACTTGACACATAGTAATTATCAGGTCTGCCACTTTAAGCATCTGTAGTCAGCTCCATCCCCGAGTTCCCTCCAACCCCCGGCATTTGGAGTTTCAGTGACGGGTATGCAGGCACTACCAGGACTATTTTTATCTTTATGATCTGCTTGTAAGTAGCAGAATGTTTATATATTAAGAACTGCCTACATTAGCCCAGTTTAAATCAGTGATAATGGTTTGCATGAGATAACTAGATGAAGTGGCTAGAACTGGACTTGTGACCCTGGACAAATCATTTTAATCTTCTGGGACCTCATTTTCCTCATCTCTATAGAACACTTTAATGTTTGCAGAACAATTCAATTTTGTTAACTCATTTGATCCTCGCAACAAGCCTTTGGGGTAGGTACTGTTAACTTCATTTTACAGATAAGGAAGGATACTAGGGACCCAGAGAGGTTAGACTTGTCCAGGATCACATTATTAGTAAGTGGCGACTATGTGTTTTCTTGTTTAGCTTTAAGATACTTTTTATCAACTCAACTTGACTACTTTACCACTTACAATCTTTTACATAGATCCTTGAGAGTCAGCATCATATTGCTATTTGAGTAGGAGCTGTATTGGTAGGAAACTCAAAGATGAATAAACTCTACCTAGGCAGAGCAGCACCTTCTTTGTAACTCACACAGAGTTTTTCTTTCTAGAGAGCTGAGAGGTAAAGCAACTAACCAGATAACACCTGAAGGATGATGTAAAATGTTTGCTTATCAAACTTTGTATTTCTGATGAATAATGTTAACAAATATTATGGTAATTTCAGCTGCAGCATCAGGCCGATGGCTCCAGAGTCTTCGGAAGTGGTATTACAGTGCTGCAGGATTCAACAAACTTGGTAGGTATTTTTATCTTTGCATTTTAAAAAAATTCTAAAAATGGTACTTTTTTGAGAAACAGGTTCTGTCATTTTGAAATGATTCAGTGTTAAGAAATTTACTATTGGCAGAGACTATATAGATAGTCATTGTAACTTTCTACACAATGTTGTTGGCTTTTGGAAAATTGGGGGGGCAGCTAGGTGGTGCAGTGGATAGAGCTCCAGCCTTGGAGTCAGGAAGACCTGTGTTCAAATAAGACCTCAGACACTTGACATTTACTAGCTGTATGACCTAGGTAAGTCACTTAACCCCAGTTGCCTCACCAAAAAGCAAATAAGAAAAATTGGAAGTATCAAAAAATGGCAGTGCACTATTTGTATGATTAAGCACAAACTTAAAACGTAAATGTTTAGGTATGATTATTTTATGACATTAACAATTTTGAATCTGTCTAATTATGGTATTCAGTTATTCTCAGCCATGTAATATCACTGGGAGAATATGAGTGTTAAAGAAAATCATTCAGCAAATTAAGTGCCAGGTACTGTGCTAAGCATTGAGGATACAAAGAAAAAGCAAAAACATTCCATTCCATCAAAGAGTGGGGGGTGGGGAAGGGAGAAAAGGGGGAGATGGATAACATATATTAAATCAGAATATACAAGATAAATATAGATTAGGTGGAAGAAAACCTTACAGAAGATAGCACTAGCATCTGGGGGCCCAGGAGAGGGCTCTTGGAGAAGATGACTCTTGAGCTGAGTCTTAGTCATAAAGGAATCCAGAGATTCTAAAAGTCAGAGGTTGGGAGAGTATTCTAGGCATGGGCAGCAGCCAGTGAAAAGGCACAGAAATGGGAGATATCATGGCCTTTAGCAAGTAAGCCAATATGGCTGGATTATATCAGCTGTGTAGGGGAATAGACTATAAGAAGATTGGAATGGTAGGAAGACATCATATTTTATCTGAACAGTGGCTAGATTTTAAGAATCTGAGCACCTTAATGGAGACCAGATGAACCTTATTTACCGAAAGACTGTGGGAGAAATCTAGGAGTGGCCAAGTAGTCCAGAGTGGGGTGGGGGGGTGGGAATGTGAGGTAATGGACCTGGAGAATAGAGCCTATTTAGGGTTAAAGGTGGGAAGTGGCCTGGGGCTATAGGGAGGCAAGAAGTGGAGGGCAAGGCTAGTTTAAGGGTTACCTAGATTGGGCAGAGCCACAATGAAAGGCCAGTTGGGATTATAGCCTCAGGAGAATGCCAGAGATTTGGCCATGTGGGAAAGTCCAGGGTTTTCCTTTTTGGTGTCTATATCCCATCTTCATCATTTACCCCTGCATTTTTTACTTCTGCTGAAGCATAATATATTCTGCTCTAGCCTTTTGCCTTTACTCTGTGTGTATCCCTCTGCTTCATATGTGTTTCTTGTAAATAACATATTGTAGGATTATGGATTTTAATCCACTCTGCTATCTGCTTTCATTTTATGGGAGAATTCTTCATATTATGATTCACAGTTATGATTACTATCTGTGTCTTTCTCTCTATCCTATCTCCCCCTCCCCTTTATGCTTTCCTTTTCCTTTCTCCCGTTCCCTCATTACTAGAGTTTTGCTTTTGACCACCACCTCCCTCAGTCTTCCCTCCCTTCTGTTAGCCCCTCCTTTTTCCTCTCCTTTACCCTCACTGCTTCTTCCCTCCCTTCTGTTTACTCCTCCCTTTTCTTTTCCCTTTCTCCTCCTGCTTTCTATACGATGAGTTAGATTTCTGTACCCAACTGATTATGTTATTCCCTCTTTAACCAAATCTGATGAGGGTAAGGTTCAAACAATGCCATTCTTTCCCTCTACTGAATAGGTTTTTGTACCTCTTTTCCTTTTCTCCTGGTATAATCCACTTAATTAGATCCACTTAATCCACTTAATTATTAGATTATTTTTATCATCACATCAAAGTCCTTTTATACCCATCCCCTCTGCTATGTATACCCCTTTTAAATGGCATAACAATACAGTTTCTCAAGAGTTACAAGTGTAATCTTCACTTGTAGGGATGTAAACAGTTTGCCCTTACTAATAACATATTAGTTTTTTTCTGTCCTGTTTGCCTTTTTATGCCTCTCTTGAGTCTTGTATTTGAAGATCAAATTTTCTGTTGAGCTCTGGTCTTTTCATCAGGAAGTTTTGGAAGTCCCCTATTTTGTTGAATGTCTATCTCCTCCCCTGAAAGATTATGCTCAGTTTCGCTGGGTAGTTGATCCCTGGTTGTAATCCAAGTTCCTTTGCCTTACGGAATGTTGTATTCCATACTCCTCGGATCTTTTACTGTAGAAGCTGCAAGGTCCTGTGTAATCCTGACTGTGGTTACATGTTATTTAAATTGGTTTATTTCTGGCTGTTTGCAGTATTTTCTCTTTGACCTGGTAAAATTGGCTACAATATTCCTTGGTATTTTTAATTTGGAATCTCTTTCAGGAGGTGATCAGTTAATCAGTGGATTTTTTCGATGGCTATTTTACTCTCTGGTTCTAGGACCTTGGGGTGGTTTTCCTTGATGATTTCCTGAAAGATTCTGTCCAGGCTCTTTTTCGTCATGGTTTTTAGGTAGACCAATAATTTTTAAATTGTCTCTCCTGAGTCTGTTTTCTAGGTCAGTTGTTTTACCAATGAGGTATTTTAGGTTTTCTTCTATTTTTTCATTCTTTTTTTTCTGTTTGACTGATTCTAGCTCTCTCATGGAGTCATTAGTTTCCACTTGCCCAGTTCTGATTTATAAGAAATAGTTTTCTTCTATTACATTTTGTACCTCCTTTTCCATTTGGCCCATTTTAAAAACTTTTTAAAGAATTCTTCTTCTTAGTGAGTTTTTGGTCCTTCTTTTCTATTTAGCCAATTCTACTTTTTTTTTTTTGGTGAGGCATTTGGGGTTAAGTGACTTGCCCAGAGTCACACAGCTAGTGAGTGTTATGTCTCTGAAGCTGGATTTGAACTCAGGTCCTCCTGACTTCAGGGCTGGTGCCCTATCCACTATACCACCTAGCTGCCCCTTTGCCAATTCTGCTTTTTAAGGAGTTATTTTCTTCAGTATACTTTTTTTCCATTTGGCCAGTTGTATTTTTAAGGACTTGTTTTCTACTAATTTCTAATTAAAATTTCTAATTTTTGTCCTTTTCCAAGCTATTGATTCTCTCTGTTGCATACCTCTCCTTTCTTTTCACAATTTTTCTTCTATCTCTCTTGTATGATTTTTAAAATCCTTCTTGAGCTTTTCCAAGAAGGCTTTTAGAGCTTGAGACCAGCTAATATTCCCTTTTGAGGTTTTGGATGTGGGTATATTAATAATGTTGTCCTTTTGCTGAATTTGTGCCTTGATCTTCCCTTTCCCTATAATAAGAATCCGTGGTCATTGTCTGTTTTTGCTTTTTGCTCTTGGTGTTTGCTTATTTCCTGACTTTAAAAAAAAAAAAGTTGAGCTCTCCTGCTAGAGTGCAGGGAGCGCTGACCCATTCTTCTTGTGCTGGGAGTCCAGGACCTGATCACTGGCTTTATGTACTGGGGCCTCAGGTGCTGGCAGTTGGAGGCCGTAGGGTTCTGGCAGCTTACTTGGTGGTGGGCTATGGTCAGCAGCAGTGGAGCTCTAGGGATAAGGGTGGGGAATCTGCCCCTCAGGGAACACTTGCTCACCCAGGCCTCGCACTGGAGTGTTTGGCTTCTGGAGAACACCATCATCTGTGGTGGTTTTCCAAGCTGGTGTCTACAGGTTCCCCTGCCTGTACTGAGGTACTCAAGGATCCTTATGTTGGCACTTGGCTGCTCTACCACTCTGGGGCTCAGGACCTCCTCTTGGTATGCTAAGGTGGGGCTTGCTGGGGTTCCTGCCATTCTGTACTGCTCCTCCGCCCCCAGAGTGAGAGGGGCCTTTTCCATTAATCCCCCAAGCTTTCTGTGCTACAAGACAGTAGTCTGGTTCAGCTGTTCCAGGGATTTTCCTGGAGCAGTATTTTCTAGGCTTTCAGAGGTCAATAAAAGAGTGAGAGTAACTTATTTCTTACTCAGCCGTCTTGGCTCTTGGAAGTAGAAGTCTAGGATGATTTTTCTTAGTTGGATTTCACGCAAAGCTTTTTGCATGCTTATTTTCTTCTCTACTGCTTCCCTGTTTTCTCAGGATAGATGTAGTTCTCTATTTCCATAACCTTCTGCAAAAGAGATTGTGCCCTAAACCAATGTTATTCATGACTGCCATGGCTCTCGTTTGGCATGGAAAGCAAAATTTGCTGCCTGAGAAGATTTCTGAGGTCTTTGACTATGACAGTAGTTTGGTTAAACTTCTGTAGGCATATGATAATCAGTGTGTGTTTTTACATTTGTGTTTTCATTTTTCAGTCAGCAGCTTATTAAAAAAAGATTGGGTTGGAGTTGTAATTGAAAACAATGTCTTCTCCTTTATCTTTCTAATTTGGATTTGATTTTGATCTTTGCTTTAACTAGTCATTCTGACTGCATGTAAAAACCAATTCTGAAATAACTCCTGGATTGGCACCCAGGAATTGGTCAATTTAAATTTTTTAAAAAATATATTGTTTAGTGTTTATAATGTTGAACACTTTCCAACTCTTCTTGGAAAAAAATATACTCGTTAGATACAAGTATGAAGCTTCTGTGTAATCCACAAATCTTTGGCCATTTTCTTTCTTTTTCTTTGTTCTTATTAATATTTTCTGTTTCTTACATCACCATAATATCCCATGAATCCTTCTCCTCTCCCTTCCTAGAGTCATCTCATGACAAATAGCATTTTTTGGAGAGGAAAAATAAAAGCTGCAACTGACTGATATATTGAAAAAATTCATTCTTTGGACTTTTTAATTTCTTAGTCCCAAATTTAATTTAACATTTTCTTTTCATGAGCAGTGCAAGAGTATGAGGTGATTATATAACATGAAGTGTTTATTTTATTTTTTTTGTTGTTGTTGCCTTTGAGGACATGATCAGGTTTCATTACTTGCTTCCTCAAGAAGATGCCATTAGCCATCTTTCCCTTTAGCTATAATTTTCTGTCTTTTGGTTTCGTTTATAGAGAATTGTTAACATTATATTTTAAGTAGTATAATAACTTAGAATCATAGTCATTGGATTAAAGTTTCACATCAGAGTATGAACAGTTAAACTTGTGTTTACAGAACATCAAAAAAACTGTAATTATTGGTACTGTCTGACCTATTTCTGCCACCCTGTCACAGAGGAAGCAGAAAGGGGCTTCATAATACTAAGGACCATCTAAAATTTTTCTCTTTTTTATGGGTTGCTGTGATTGACCAAAGTATTCATCACCTAGTGATCAACATACTGTTTTTACTTACTCTCCTGGTCCTTAGAGAGAAGATGCCATCAGGTCACTGGAACTGTTCAGAAAGCCTTTCTAGCTTGGTGGAATCTTTAGAACTTTCACTCTGCTGACATAGTCTTTGAGAACCTAAGTTTGACTACTAGCTACCATAAGGCATTGTAGCGAGATCATTGTAGAGGATAAAAAGGTTAGGATGAAAAACTAAATTTAGTAAAATGCCATAAATTTTGTATCAGTAGATCTAAATGATCATTTGTTTCTCGATTTACCAAACCATTTTTATATAACATGTCCCTGCCTAAATTTCACTTTAGTTTACCAACTATTTAATGAAAACTTGCTTTGTACATTTATTTTATGCTTTTGTACTTTTTGCCTCAAAGCAAATAGTAATTGAGCTATAGTTACCAAATCATCGATAGATTTTACTTCTTGACCCTTCACATTAAACTGTAATGTCTGTTCTGAGATGTTTCCATGACTTAAAAAATTGCAGCAGTTTTTGTTTTTTAAAAAATGTCCAATTCAGCTCTTTCATCTACTCTTCCTGTTAATAGGGTTAATGCGTGATGACATACTTTATGAAGATGAAGATGTTAAAGAGGCCATAAGGAGGCTTCCAGAGAATATGTATAATGATCGAATGTTTCGTATCAAGAGAGCTCTGGATCTGACCATAAGGCATCAGATACTGCCTAAAAACCAGTGGACAAAATATGAAGAGGTATAAAGCGTTTCATATAACAGAATTCTGACTATTAGGAATTGTTAGGGGGGAAAAGATGACTGTGTAAGTCAGTCTGTCAGATTGTGTCTCTGTAATTCTTTGAACTAGAGATGACAATAAAACTGGATTCTTTTTGAGTGTTTTGGCTACTTTCACTTTCTAGAATGAGGCTAAGTGCAGTCTGGTCTCCAAAAATTGGAATTTCAGGACAAGCCTTTCTCTTCGTGTCAGCATTTATTCCCATAAATTGGCAAAACCATTTTTGAAAAAGATCTTTGTGGGGGAAAATCTGGTATTTCTGAGTTTTTAAATTCAAAATGTTTTCTCTTGATTTGGAGCTAGAAAAAGTAATTGTTTCAGTGAATTCTTTGTTAGTAATTCAGAGAAATTGCATATGTAAAACTGATAATCACAGCATATAACATAGTATCTTGACACTTTTTTCTTTAGGACAAATTATACCTTCAACCGTATCTGAAGGAGGTTATACGTGAAAGAAAAGAGAGAGAAGAATGGAATAAGAAGTAATCACGTCAAAAGAATCTATCAAGACGTTAATTTTCAAAACATTTTTAATAAGTATGTTTGTGCAAAAGATGAGGTTAGCTAACCATTTGTAACTGCTGCACATTTATTTAATTTAAATAAATAACTGTTATAGGAACTTGTGAACTAGAAAACTTTGCATCAAAATATCTTGAAACTTGCTACATTCATCTTAAATCGTGTTATATAATTTCTAGTGTCTTTAAGGTTGTCCTCATAACTTAACTGTTTCCTCTAGCTTGAGGGATAAGATAATTTTAAATGAGTGGTTGTTAAATTTCACTGCTACTCTAGCCAATAATCAACAAAATGCTGTTGCTACTTTATAATTAGCTTTGTAAATATGCAATTAAGATGACTGTGGGGGAAAATTCTAGCAAGATAGTATTGTGGATAGATAGCTAGAATTGGAGTCAGGAGGGCAGAGTCAGGGGACTAAGTCAGTGCTAGAGTCCATGTCTTCTGTCTTGGCTTAGTGTTTTGTCCACCATAACTCTGCCTATGGTGCATTTCAAAATTTTTCTCTCTGCTTTACATGGTTCATTCAATTCTATACAACATAAATTCTAATTGAAAAAATACAGAGAAATAACCCAGTAACCAAAATAATTTGTAATTTATCAGCATTTATTGAACACTACTAAGCGAAAGACATTGTCATGTGGTTAGGATACAAAGAGATACGATACTGTCCTTTTCCTCGAGTTTATGATGGAGGTGGGGAGGGGGGAGAGATGGGTCATATATTAAATAATACAATTGTTATTATGATACCATAATTAGCCTGTGATAAGTGCTATGTAAAGGGAGTACATCTACAGGCTATTATAGGAGATGAGGGTAAGGAGAGAACATTGTGGATTAAGAAGGACAGGAAATGGTTTTATGGGGGTGGGATTTGAATTGGACTTTTAGCTGTCACTGACCTGAGTATTCTAACCTGTAAATGAGAGGATTGGACCAAAAGAGTTGTTTCTTTGCCATCTCTAATATTATGACTTTTATTGATTAGACACTAAATTTTAAACCTTATTTTTATTTTTCAGTCCTAAGCTTTAACTTTAAAAATAGACCCATATATAAATTGGGGTTTTTGTTTTAAGGGATTATATCCAGGGACATTTTTTTCTTAAGAAATTGAAGCTTATGAGCCTTTATAAATTAGAACTTCTGAATTCTTTATAAAATTTAAGAATTTATTTGCAAGTGTGATATTTGATTGGTAAATCATAATAGCTGACATTTCTATAGCTATTTAAAGTTCAAAAGTTGTTTTGCATATACTTCATTTGAACCTCACAGCAAAACTGGGAGTATTGAGGGGAGTGGGGGTTGGTAATCAGGCATTATTATCACCGTGTTACAAATGAGGAAACAAATTCAGAGAACTCAAGTGACTTGCCTGTAGTCATAAGTGTAAGAGTTAGGAGTCTCTCCTGTTGATTTTATTGCAGATATGGAGAGAGGTGGGTTATATGATTCTGTAGTATAATTAGGTGGTTCTAAACTAGATGAATGGCAGAACCTCAAGAGTAGTCATTAATGATTCACCTTCAGCTTGGAAGGAGATTTACAAAGGAGCACTCCCAGAGCTCTGTGTGGTTCTTTATTGTTAGTATTTTTTGAAATCACTGGCTTGAATAAAGCCATAAATGCCATTGTTATAAATTCACCAGAGATTCAGTGTTTAAAAAGTTTGACCGGCTAGCATATTTGACCAAGTATAGGAATAAATATAGTCTTACATTATGGTTGAGAAAAATCATCTTCACAAATACAAGGTAGAAGCATGGTTAGCAGTTTATCTCAACCAGGAGTTCTTAACCTTTTTTGTGTAATGATTACCTTTGGCAGTTTGAAGCCTAGACTGTTCAGAATATTTTTTAATGCATAAAATGTATATAGGATTACAAAGGAAATGAAATTATATCGAAATGTAGTAATCAAAATATTTTTTAAAAATTTACAGATCTTGGGGGGCAGCTAGGTGGCACAGTGGATAGAGCACTGGCCCTGGAGTCAGGAGGACCTGAGTTCAAATCTGGCCTCAGACACATAACACTTAATAGCTGTGTGACCTTGGGCAAGTCACTTAACCCCATTGCCTAGCCAAATAAAAACAAAAACAAAGAAAAAAGAAAAAAAAATTTACAGATCTCAAATTAAGAACCCTTGATCTCAACTCAGCAACAGATCTGAGGGTTTTAATGAACTATAGGCTTACTGAGCCAACAGTGTGATAATGTGTTGATTAAGGAATGTAATTTAGGGTTCATTGAGGGGACATAATGTTCAAGAATAGGAAGATGTTTATCCTCTTGTTCTCTTCTCTGGTCATACTCTATCTGGAATATTGTATTCCATTCTAGGTACTATTATTTTAGGAGAAACATTAAGGAAAGTAACCTGGGTGGTGAGATTCACTTCAAGGAAGTGAGAATGCTTAGCTGGGCACAGAGAGAACTGGGAAGAGGTGGGAACGTGATTCCTGTGTTCAGGCATTTGAAGGGTGGGTGCTGTGTGGAAGTTGGCTTAAACCTAAATCTGCTTGGCTCTAGAGGACAGAACTAGGAGCAGTGGGTAAAGGTGATGGAGACCAGTCCAGGCTTGGCTTAGGGAGAGCTTTCCAACAGAGCTCTCCACAATACTGATGTATTGGTTTCAGAGTAGTGGATTCCCTCACACTGAGAGCTGGCAAAAGACGAATGATCCCTCTTTGGGTACGCTGAGGAAAGATTCTTTTTCGGGTTTGAGTTAGAATAGAATGGTCCTTGGGTGCAGCCTTTTGACTGAGCCCAAGTTTTACAGAACAGATCCTTTTATTAAGGGGATTTGTTGTGTGAAGTTGGAATTCAGTCGAAGGGCAACGCTTAAGGACCTAGAGGGCCACATAGAGCCTTGAAGGCCACAGGTTCCCCACCCCTTGAATAGATGGATTCTGTGGTACCTTCCTTTTCTGAGACCGTAATTCTATATCTCTGTAGCTTCTATCAACTGGCACTTTTTTCTGCTCTCAAGGGCCAAAAAGTCCAATCCCTCATCTAGGTGGTAACCCTCCAAATATTTGGAAACTGCTGTCGTGCTCTTCTTCTCCCCCCACCCCCCAGTGTTTTTTCTTCCCATGTTTAACCCCATTTTCTTCAGCTAGTTCTCACTTTTCATAATTTGTAGTCTGTCCTGGTTCCTTTGTTGTTGTTGTTGTGAAGTCGCTTATCAGTTTTGCTTCTTAAATGTATTACTTGAGCTGGACCTGATATTCCAATTGTGGTCTGTTGGAAGCAGCGTTCAGCAAGATCACTCTTTCTTGATGCATCATGTTATTGACTCAGCTTACAATCTGCTCATCCTAGATTATTTTTTGCCATTGGTTGCTTTCTAGCCATGTCTTCAAACAAAAGCTGAATGACCAGTTGCTAGCACATTGTAGACTGTAAATGCTTCTTGATGATTGACCACTTGTCAGGTGTGTCATGAATGGGGGGGCTTCTTAATTATTAAGCATTAATTTTTCCCCTTCCACGTCTCCCTCACTAAAAAAAGAAAAGCAAAAACTTTAATAACAAACATGCGCACTCAAAGTAAATTCCCATATTAGCCATGCCCTAAAATGTATATTTTATTCAGCATATTTCTCCATCACCTCTCTGTCAAGAGAGGAGTAGCGGCTTTCATCGTCAGTCCTTCCTCTTTTGTTTCTTAATCTTGGATCATAGTTTCCAATATATTTTTGCCATAATCTCCTATGCTGACTTTCTTTCTCATTGAAGTCCCTGAGTGGTGGTTTATTTTTTGACTTGGTTTAGAATTTTTTGTCAAATTCTTTGTAGAATTTATTTAACTGCTTCATCCTGGAATTAAATTTTGGTCTGTAAACTTCATTTTTTTTTCGTGCCTTGATAACAATAAAATATCTATTAAAGGCATAAAACAGAAAGATAGGCTTTTGAAAGATGTTCACCACTCTCATGGAGCATGTCCAGTTTAAAGTCCAAATGCAAGGGGGATTTCCTAAAGTGTTGAGGTTCCCCAGATGTTATTGGTTTGGGGTTTTTTTTAATGTCATTTTATGTATTGTATCAAGACCCAGAACATGACAGAATTTCTTCAGTGAGATTCATTACTTACATAAAAAAAATCCACTTACAAATCTGCAGATGAAAAACCAAATGTATGAGAAAATGTTTTTTATCTGGACTGACATGTAGTTAGATAGGCAGTGTGGAGATGGAGACCTCATATAGTTTGCTGTAGTTTGGTTTGTTTAAGATTTTAATTATGTCATCTTTCAACTTTACATCATATGCAGATTTAGTAAGCATATTATCTGCCACTGATAAAGAATATTAAACTGTTCAGGGCCAAGTATAGATCCTTGAGCAAGACATCCCACTGGAGACCTTCCAAATTGACTTGGCCATTTCAATTAGGGAGGGAATTAGCATTTCTTAAGCACCTATTATGCTAAGTACTTTTTACAAATATCTTATTCAATCCTCACCACAACCTTTTGAAGTAGGCATATAATCCCATTTTACATTTGAGGAAACTGAAGTTATTTTACCAGGGTCACATCAAGTGTCAGATTTAAACTCAGTTCTTCCTGCCTCCAGGCCCAGAACTCTATCCATTCTGCCACCAGCTGCCTCTGATTCTAGATCCATCTAACTATAATATCATCTATCCTACATCTTTTCATGTTCTGTGCAAGAATAGCATGAGAAACTGTCAAATGTCAAAATCATCCCTTTAATCTTTTGTTTAAGAATATTGCCAAGCATCACAGTCAAACTCAGCAGCCTGTACTTTGTAGGCCACATTTCCTTCCTGTCTTTGAAGATTGTGGGAACATTTGGTCTTTCCCAGTCGTGGAAACTTTTCTGTTTTCTGCCTTCTATCAAAGAGCACTTGACAGTGAGTAGCTCAGCAGTCACAGTTACCTGTTCTTTCAGTGCCTACAGATGTGGTTCATCTGGGTCAAGTGAACTCAAAAGGCGGCTAGGTGCTCTCATGCTATTCCTTACCCTACTTGTGTTGAGTTTAATGTTAAACTCCAAAGTATTTCCTGTGATAATCTATGCATCAGAATGATGGCCCATAATGGTATGTCAAAAGAAGGTTCAGATAACCCAGGAGAAATGGAGAGGATTAAGTATAGTCCAGATGTAATGGGACATATGCAGAAAAGCAGTACACTATACAAAATTAATAAAAAACCACAGCATTTATGGGAAAAAATAAGGGTCAGTGGTGCAACTTAAAAAACTTCATCAGTGACAAAGAAAAGATAGGAGCGTAATAAAAATGGTAGCACAGTGATGGAAAGTGTGTATTTAGAGGGTTCAGATCTAGTCTCTTGCCCACAGCTCCTACAGCACCAGAAGATATACATTAAATATGGCAGCTTACCTTAGTAAAGACTCGAAGTTTGCTTGTGGAAGTTGGCTTTAGAAAGGTTGCAACTTGTGAGTGCAAAGTAGCAAAGTTTTCTGCATTCTCACCGTTTTTTTAAAAATGTTATTAATTTATTTTGATTTATCAATAATCACTTTCATATGCTTTTAAGTTTAAGATTTTTCTCCCCCTTCTTCCCCACTACCCTCCCCAAGACAGCGCACAATCTGATATAGGCTATACATTTACATTCCTGTTAAACATATTTTCACATTAGTGGTGTTGTAAGTAAAAATTAAAACCAATAGGAGGAACCATCAGAAAGAGGAAACAAAACTCAACAGAAGAGAAAAAAAATAGCAATTCAACTTTCATAGTTCTTTGGATGTGGATAGGATTTTCCATCATGAGGCCAATGGAGATGTCTTAGATCCTTGTATTGCTGGGGAAGGGTTAAGTTTATCAATATTAGTCATCACACAATGTGGCTGTTATTGTGTACAACGTTCTCTTGATTCTGTTCATTTCACTCAGCATCAGACCATACACGTCTTTCCAGGTTTTTCTGAAGTCAGCCTGTTCATCATTTCCTATAGCACAATAGTATTCCATTACAATCATATACCACAGCTTGTTCAGCTATTCCCCAACTGATGGGCATCCTCTCAATTTCCAATTCTTGGCCACCACAAAAAGAGCTGCTATCACTCTTTTTGTACATGTGGGTCCTTTTCCCATTTGTATGATCTCTGGGATATGGCCCTTTGGGCGTAATTCCAAATTGTGCTCCAAAATGGTTGGATCATTTCACAACTCCACCAACAATGCATTCGTGTTCCAGTTTTCCCACGTCTCCAACATTTATCATTTTCCTGTTTTGTCATGTTGGCCAATCTGATGGGTGTGATGCATTCTCTCTGTTTTCTCAATGAAGAAATCATGAACAAGCAAACCAGAATTCATATTATGTTTCTTAATATGTCACATGAGTTGGACAGATTTATTTTCTAAACAAGCATTATAGCAGAACTAACTACAAAACCTTGGTTTGGTAAATGAGGAACTCTGAAGAATGACATGGGTGACAGACGAATTAGGATAAGTTCATTCTTGAGAATTATGGGGAAAGATGTCGGGTGCTTCAGATGACAAGAATGAAAGACAAGTAGACTACCCAACAGAGTAGGTCCTATTAGACCATGAATGGCTATGTTGGGGGTAGTGGAAGGTGAAACGTGATTGGTCTTGGTCTGATCCAGGCTCGGCAATGGTTTAAGGCATTTGGACAAAAATGGAAATTTATGAGCAAAGGATTGTTGATTCTGGTATTTAGTGATCTAAATTAGGAGCTAAAATAAATGCAAATGTGAGAATAGAGTAGAAAACACTAGTTCTGCTACTTTCTGCTACCTGTATGACTGCAAAAGACAACCTCTGTGGACTTCAGTTTACTCATCTGTAAAATTAGGAGGTTGGGCTAGACGACCTCAGGTTCTTTCTAGCTCCAAATCTGTAATCCTTATGAACGGCATTGCCGCATTAATTCTGGATCAAAACCTTGGATTTATCTTTGATTCTTCTCTCCTTAACATCAGGAGTATGCTGGGAAATGTTTAACTACCAGCTCTCCAGAATTAAAAAAGCATGCAACATGTGTTTTAAGTTTAATCTGCACAGGAAAGCCAGGTTAGGCTCTCTTAATTAACTATGTCCCACTTAAGGAGGCATTCTAGCGCTAGCTATAAAGCTGCATATCCTACTAACGAGACAAGTGTAAATCTTCCACACTCATCAAAAAAGTAGGGTTTAGGGCTTGATAACAATCACCTATGATGCCACAACAGATTCAGAGTGTGAGAGAGAATCCCAATGAAAATAACGGGACAAAAAAAGACATCATTTTCTATTAAAAAATACACAAAGGAAATAAGTTTAGAAAGGGACAAGAAGACAATTTTGTTACTCCCTTGTTAAATTTAACATGTACTTAAAAACTAAACATAATAGAAATTCACAGTTTCACGTACAATCCTCTTTTTGTTCTTTGTATTTTGGAATGTTTGTATTTGTTGAAAGTTCATAATAATAAACATTTTAAAAATCAAAAAGTTTTATCTGCATTGTTTACTTTTTCTCTATCACTTTTTTTATTTTTTGGCAGAGCAGTTGGGGTTAAGTGACTTGCCCAGAGACACACAGCTACAGTGTTATGTGCCTGAGGCTAGATTTGGACTCAGGTCCTCCTGAATCCAGGGCTAGTCCTCTATCCACTGTGCCACCTAGCTACCCCACCTCTATCAATTTCTTAAGTCTAGGTAATCAGCAAAACAATAAATCAACCCTGATTTTCAGTGTTTTGTTGATTTCCAGAGGCATATGCTTTCACTGAGAATTTAACAATCAGTTCTTGAGGACCTGGTTTGAGCTGACTCAAGTACCTCCCTGCCGGACATCTGTCTAATCACCAAGTTTAATACATTCTTATTGTTCATTAATTCAACAGGCATTTGTTAAGTATTCTCTATTAAGTCCCTTTTATGTGCCAAATAGGGTAGCTAGGTAGTGCGGTGGATAACAGTACTAGCCCTGGAGTCAGGAGGACATTGGTTCAAATCCTGCCTCAGACACTAGCAGTGTGATCTTGGGTAAGTCACTTAACCCTGTTTGTTCCTCATCTGTAAAGTGAACTGGAGAAGGAAATGACAAACCAATCTAGTATCTTTGCCAAGGAAATCCCAAATGGGGTCATGGAGAGTCAGCTGTGACTGAAATGACTCAACAAAAGCTATGTGCCACAATGCTGGGCACTGAAGATGCTAAGACAAATGAAAATAGTCTTACTCTCAAAGAGTTTGAATTCTATTGAGGAAGTAACATTATCCGCAGGGATAAAATGCAAAATTATACAAAGTAATTGGTAAGATGGTAACGAGTTTGCATTCCGTTGAGAAAATAACATCATGTACACAGATAAAATGCAAATTATATACAAAGTAATTGATGGTCATATGGTAACAAATGAGGTGTGGGGATAAGGATCTCTTCTGCATCTGTCACTTCTGTTCCAAGCACCGTAACCCCACTTCAGTGTCTATGATTTACGTTTAGACTCTTGACTGCAGTCTCCTAATTGATGCCCCTGCCCAGTCTCTTTTCTCTCTAACCTTCCCCTACGCGTTGATTGCCAATTAATATGAGTATACTGCCACTTTGGCAAGGTTCCTTGATTTTTAACCCCAAGAGAATAGGGAACGGCTCAGATCTTTTTATTTTTTTTAAAGAATGGTCTCAGTGGACTCATCACCAAACCCATTGGTACTGAGGTTCAGGATGCAGGCAGGCATACACAATGCAGAGGAAATCACCCAGGAACACAAGAATCACCCCCCTCAATTTTTTTTTAATGTTTTAGTTCGTCTTGTTCTGCAGCTGAATGGACTCTAGCTTTCCCTTCCTTCTCCAAGGACAGGGATTTGGGTTATAGCAATAAAACGGAGCAGGTCCGAACACCAGCAAAGAAACCTTTCTTCTCTTTAGTTCTAAGTTCTGGTTGTTGACGATTCCACCGTAGGATAGACTAGTCCCTTTGTTAGGGCTGTGGGTAATAATTGCTGCTTTCAGCTGCCCTGCTGATTGTTGTAACTGTAACTGTGCTACTTCCCATGCTCTAAAGCATTCAATAATTCCCCATTGTGTATGCAATAAAAACCACACAATTTAATAGGGCAGAAAGACCAGAATTAAGATTTTTGCCCTCAATGAGTTTCTATTCACATAGGAGGGGAGACTGATTTAACTGTCCCAGGCTCTGTGATAGTCACTTTGCAAATATTATCTTATGTGATCCTCACGACAACTCTGTGAGATAGGTGCTATTATAATTCCCATTTTATAATAGGAGAAACTAAGGAAGAGATCGGTCTGAGGCTGGGTTTAAACTTAGGTCTTCCTGATACCAGGGCAGCTAGATGACTAAGTGATGGAGTGCCAGGTCTAGAGTCAGGAAGACTCATCTTTCTGAGTTCAAATCTGGCCTCAGATACTTACTAGTTGTGTTGCCCTGGGCAAATAATTCTGTCTGCCTCAGTTTCTCATCTGTAAAATGAGCTGGAAAAGGAAATGGCAAACCACTCAAGCATCTGTGCCAAGAAAACCCCAAATGGGGTCAAGGAGAGGAGGACAAGACTGAAAATGACTGCATAACAAGTTCCTGACACCAAGGCCAGCACTTTACCCACTGCGCCGCCAACTGCTTCTGAAGATGTGCCATACAGAAGCAAAACACTTGAAGAGGGCCAGGATGAAAGGAGGGAGAGAATAAAATAAATGGGGGCAGGGGCATAGGATGGAGGGAAATATAGTTAGCAATAGTGACTGTGAAAAAAATTTTTGAAGCAAGTTTCTCTGATAAAGGCCTCATTTCTCAAACATAGAAAAAATGAGAGGCACTCCCCAAATGATAAATGATTAAAAGATATGAACAGTTTTCAGTTGAAGTAATCAAAGCTATCTATAGCCATATGAAAAAATGCTCTAACTCACTATTGATTGGAGAAATGCAAATTAAAACAATTCTGATGTACTACCTCATGCCTATTAGATTGGCTAATAGAACAGAAAAGAAAAAGGAGAAATTTTGGAGGGGATGTGGAAAAAATGAGACATTAATGCATTATTGGTGGAGTTGTGAATTAATTCAACCATTCTGTAGAGCAATTTGCAACTGTGCTGAAAGGGCTATAAAACCATGCATACAGTATCTTTGACCTAGCAGTGTCACTATTAGGTCTGTATCCCAAAAGAGATTAAAAAAACAAAAAAGGAAAAGGACCTATATGTACAAAAATATTTATAGCAGCTCTTTTCTGGGGGCAAAGAATTGGACATTGAGGGGATGCCCATCAATTAGAGAATGGTTGAACAAACTGTGGTATGTGATTATGATGGATTACTATTGTGCTATAAGAAATGATGAGCAGTATGCTCTCAGGAAAATATGAAAAAGCCTTCTTGACCTGATACAAAGTACAAAGTAATAACAACATTGTAAGATGATCAGCTGTGAATGACTTAGCTATTCTCAGCAATACAACGATCCGAGACAACTCTGAAGGACTTATGATGAAAAATCCTGTCCATCCCCAGAAAAAGAACTGATGGTGTCTGAATACAGATTGAAGCATACTTTTTTTACTTTATTTTTCTTGAGAGTTTTTTTTTTTGATCTATGTTTTCTTCTACAACATGACTATTATGGAAATGTTTTGTATGACTACATATGTATAAGCTATATCAAATTGCTTGCCCTCTCAATGGGGAGGGGCTATTGGGGAAGGAGGAAGGGAGAGAATTTGGAACTCAAAGTTTTGGAAACGAATGTTAAAAATTATTTTTCCATGTAACTGGGGAAAATAAAATACTAAATAAATTTTTTTGAAAGATGTGACATACACAGATAATACAAAGTATTAATTCAAATAATACACAGATAATACAGACAGTTAAGGAGCCAAAGGAAAGGATCAAGAGAGTAAGCAAAGGGCAGCTAGGTGGCACAGTGGATAGAGCTCTGGCCTTGGAGTCAGGAGGATCTGAGTTCAAATCTGGCCTCAGACACTTGACGCTTACTAGCTGTGTGACTCTGAGCAAGTCACTTAACTCGGATTGCCTCATCAAGAAAACAAAGCAAAAAAAAAAAGAGTATGTAAGCATTTACTTATAGAAGAACCAGATATGTGAATTGATAGAAATATTTGCTTCATCCTTCTGAAATTTGGTCCTTCTAGTGTTTAAACACTTACTCTGTGATAAGTGTTAGGTACTAAAAAAAAAAAAAGTTCCTGTCCTCAAAGAGCTTATATGCTCTTGAAGGAAGACAGTCCATATATAGACAGAATAAATACAAGGTATTGAGGGAGGATAAGCCCTAATATTGCAGGGATTGGGAAGGGGAGAGGAAGGAATGAGGAGATCAAGAAAGACTTCCTGTAAAATGTGGTGCCCGAACTGAGTCTTTCAAGAAATGAGAGATTCTACGAGGTGAGGAGGAGGAAGAGCATTCCAGGCATGGGGAACAGCCAGAACCAAGGCCTGGAGATGGGAGATGGAGTGCTCTGTATGATTAACACTAAGGAGGTGTTTGATGGATGGTAGAGTGAAGGAATACTCTTCATTTCTCACTAAGCTACACTCCTTCATACCTGTCCATCATGCCCTTGCCCCAGAGGCCCTTATCTCTGATTTGATGTTGTCTTCCAGAAACTTTCATTTAGGGACAACATATAAAAGAAAGCTAAAAGAGTTGGGGGGTGGAGAGTTGGTCTAGGATACCCAGCACCAGGGCAGAATGGAGAAATGTGACATGCAACCTGGTGAGAAATGAAGAGGTGGCTGGTCTTTCCTCGTGAGAATCTAAGCACCTTGAAGGCAGAGATTGACTGTTTGCTTGAATTTCTATTCCCAGTACTTAGCACAGTGCCTGGCATTTAGTAAGTGCTTAATGCCTATTGATGGACTGACAACAGGCAGGATAGTAATGTAGAATGAGACTGGAAAGAGATTGGAACCAGGTTGTGAAGGGCTTTAAAAATCCCATTGTTCTAGGTTCATGTGAGGAGAGAGAGAGAGAGAGAGAGAGAGAGAGAGAGAGAGAGAGAGAGAGAGAGAGAGAGAGAGAGAGAGAGAGAGAGAGAGACAGCACTCAGTTGGTGATCTTAGAAGGCTCCGCAGAGAAGGGGCCACCCCAAATTAGACTTGAAGTAAGATCAGGAATCTGAAAAGGCCTAGATGAGAAGGGACTACTTATACGAATGCAGATCGGACATATCGAAACTTTAATATGGAGTGCATGAAAAGAAATAATGTGAAATAAGTCCAGAGGTGGGAGAGCTAATCTAGGGGTTACAGTAGTAGTCCAGATGAATGATGATAAGGGCCTGAACTACAGTGTTGAATGGAGAGAAGGGGACACATAGAAGAGGTATTATGGAGAATGAATAAACAAGATTTGGCAATTATTTCTGTATATTTTTTACATTTGTTCATTTTTAATTTCATATCTTCAGTGTTTCCATTGTTGTAATGATGGAGGCTGAATGAGACAAAGTTTTAACACAACCTTATTTATTCCAAGTGACATCAACTACTGTTAAAGTAAATGCAAAAGTCTGCAGCATGCCCTCTCTACACGTACAGGCCTAGGGGATGGTATGATAGGGATAGAGTGAGAGTTTTAGCTTACTCTTGAGGTTTTGAGGAAGACTTCCACACCTGAAAGGTGCCTGAAAAGGTCACTGAACTCAGTTATATCATTTTCCTCAGCAGCTGGGATGTCCTGGCTTTCTCCTTACTAAAATCTCAAAGTTGGGCAGAGTTGAAGAACCTTACCATTCTTTCTGAACTAAGTTGTTTCCAAGGTTTCTCAGGTTCAGCTCTTGTCCCAGCCTATGTAAGCATGGAGTTAAAGGCATTTTCCTCTAAAGGGGCCTTGCTTTGCTCAAAGTATTTATAGAATTTCCCCAATGCCACCCTCGTCCTCTGCTTAAATACTTGTAAGTTATTTTTTCTTATTCTAATCTACCTAGTGCACACTTGGAATTACAAATTTAGATATTACATGTCATATAGGAAGGAGTGAGGAAGAGGGAAGAATTAAAATGACTTTAAGACTACAAAACTGGGGTACTGGGAGGTTGGTGGTACTCTCCTTAGAGACAGGGATCATTGAGAAGGGGAAAGTTTAGGGGAGAAGATAATGAGTTAAGGTTTTTAGACATGTTAAGTTTCTGGCGCCAGTGGGACAAGCCAGGTAGAGATGTCAAGCAAGCAGCTGGACATGTGAGTTGCCATAAATGAAAAGAGCAATAGATGTGAATCCAGAAGACCTGGTTTCAAATCCTGGCCTGACTCTTACTATCTGTATCAGCTTGGACAAGTCACAATCTGTTTTCGTCTGTTTCCTCATCTATAAAACAAGAGTTGGAGCAGATGACCTCTAAGGTACTCTCCCAATTCCTCATTGATGCTGATGCTGATAGAGATTTGACATCTACTGTGTAGAGGTGGCAACTTAACATAGGAGAAGATGTGATCTTTTATAGAGGCAATATATAGAGTAAAAAAAAGGGAGTCTAGTAGTACTGAGCATTGAGGGACGTTTATGCTTGGGAGTAGAGTATAATGATAATCCAGCAAAGGAAAAGGAGAAACAGATAGGGAGGAGAAAAAATACAAGAAGCAGTCATAAAAATCAAGGGAGGGGAGTTTGTATAAGAGATTATCCAGTCCACCCCTTTGCTTTGTAGAAGAGAAAACTAAGGTGTGTAGAATTGAAGTGATTTGTTCACAGTCACAAGGCTTGTTAGAGGCAGATTTTTGTTCAGTTGTTTTAGCTCTCTTGTGTTTCTTCTGCCTATGTTATTTTGCTTTTCTCTTTCCCCTGCTTTGTATCTCTCTTGTGGCACTTATTCTACGTTATAGTTATTTATGCACATCTCATATCTTCTCTGCCAGACTATAAGAAAGGTTGGAAACAATTTATCACTCTTATTCACACTCCTTGGCACTATCCTCAGGTAGACATAGAAAGTTTCTCAGTATTATTGTTTAACAAGCCTACTGCCCTACTCCGCCCCTCGATCTTCTAGAAGCTAGGATTCCTAGAATCTTTTAGGTCTTAGAACATAGAGCTTTGGCAAAGCTGAACCTCACCCAACAAATAAATTTTGTGTTTGTATAGCAAAAAAAAAAAATCACAGAACTTCTCTATGTCTTCATTGTTTCCATTTCAAAGATCTAAAAACTAAAAACAAAAATTGGTGCATGATGAAACAAACTTTAACTGTACTAATATCAATTCTATATGCTACGATGCCATAAAACTAACTAAATATGAATACACTGTCCTATAAGTCAAGTCAAGTCAAGGCAACAAGTATTTGTTGAGTACCTGCTATGTGCCAGCACTGTGATAAGTGCTGGGATTATAAAGGCAAAAAACATCCCTGCTTCCAAGGAGCTCATAGTTTAATAGGAGGAGACAACATTCACACAACTGTGTACAAACAAAATATACACATGATAAATTGGAGGTAATCCTAAGGGGAAGACACTAGTATTGATGGAGGCTGGGAAAGGTTTCTTGTAGTAGATGGGATTTTAGCTAGAACTTGAAGGAATTTAGGGAAGCCAGTGAAAAATGCATAGAATTGGTAGAGGGGATGGAGTGTCCTGTTCAGGAAATAAGGAGGTCAAAATCACTGGATCATAGAATGTATTGGAGGCATAAGGTGTAAGAAGATTGTAAATGCAGGAAAGGGCCAGATTTTGAAGTGCTTTAAAAGCCAGATAGAGGATTTTATATTTGAGGAGGAGATAGGGAGCAACTGGGATCTATTTAGTAGGGGACTGAAATGGTCAGACCTGCACTCAGAAAGATTACTTTGGTAGCTAAATGGAAGATAGACTGGATTAGAGAGAGACTTGAGGCAAAGTGATCAACTAGACAGCTATTGCAATAGTCCAGGTATAAGGTGATGAGGGACCGTACTGATGTGCGAGTGGCAGTGTCAGAGAAGAGAAGGGAGCATGTGTGAGAATGTTATACAGTAAAATAAACAAGACTAGGCAATTGATGAAATATTAGGTGAGATAAAGGAACTGAAGAAGAAATCTTGGTTGTGAACTTGGTAATAGTAATAATAGTAATAGAATAAAAGCGATAGTAATAGAAGCAGCAGGTGGCACAGTGAATGAGCCTGGAGTCAAGAACGCCTGGTAACCAACCTGGCTTCAGACATTCCCTGGCTGTGTGACCTTGGGCAAGTCACTTACCCTCTATCTACATCAGTTTTTCTCAACTGTAAACTGGGGATAATAATAGGAGCTACCTCTCAGAAGTATTGTGTGGACCAAATGAAATAATATTTTTTAAAATGCTTAGCACAGTGCCTGGCACATAGGAGGTGCTATTTAAATGTTCATCCCCTTTCTCCTCCCCTAATGCTTTTAGAATTGAATATATACATCCTTAAACAGATAGCCTTTTTTTCTTTATGATAACATTCTAAGGGCATATTACAAGTAGTGGGATTATTGGGTAAAAACATTACTTTTTGAAAACTCAGAATCAGAGTTGAAAATAAAGGTAAAATAAGTCACATTTGTGAAGAATGATACAGCCCCCCTGAACACTGTATATTTACCAAAGTGTAGTATTTCATGTCGCCACCAGGTGGTGATGCAACACAACTTTAGCAACCCAGACTCATTCAAGCTGGGACCATCTGATATCCTGCTAAATCCCTCCTCCTTCATTTTTCAGGATGACAACACCTTAGAGGTTTATGACCACCAGGAGAATTTACTACTAAGTCATATACTGATGTAATGAAATCTAATATATGCTGTGTAATGAATTATGAGATGTTATTTAGTTTCAGGATTTTATTACTTCAATCAGTTATGACCATATTTCCTTTTATATGATTGCTCACTCTTTAAACATACCAGATGACTGTATAAGGAACACCTAATAAAGTCTGTAGATGTTAAAATATAAATGTTTTAATTTATTTGCCATAAATTTGTTTTAATTCTAGTTATGGCTTTCATATTAAAAAACCATAGCATGTCCATTTCTGAGGTCTCAGGATGGTGTTGCTGAATTATATTTTGCTGGGAAATGTTGTTACATGAATAAACATCTGGGCAGAGCAAGACTCAACAGATCGTCCTGCTTTACAGACCTTGTAACACGGAGAGCAGACAATCTGTAAATATCTGAGGGACTGTGCTCTGTGTCAAAGATATTAAAATGATCACTTTCCGCTTCTCTTCATACTGCCTGCCAAAAGGACAATTTTTATATTTCTAAAGTCCTACACTTTGGTTCAAAAAATAAACTGGCCAACTTTATGATGGCAGAAATGTGGCTAGAATCGTAGGGTTGTAGATTTAAAGTGAGAAAAAACCATAGAGGTCATCTAATCTAGGTCTCTCATTTTACATTTGAAAGGCCTGCGACCCAGAGAGGTTGAATGACTTGCCCAAAGTCACAGCGAGTAAAAGAATCAGAGCCAGGATTTGAACTCAGCTCTTATGATTCCAAATCCATCATTTTTTTCCCCCTTCATAGCGTGAATAGTTTTTGGGAAACAGAGCCGGAGGTTTTAGTGAACTATAAGCATGACATGAGTTTGGGACCTTGGGTTCAGAAAGAGAGCGATTGTAGTGCTATAATATCCAGCCCTAGTCAGACCACATCAAAAATGCTGTGTTTGGTTTGGGGGAAAATATTATAGAAAGGACATTAACAAGATGTTCAGAAGGGGCAATCTGCATATTGAGGGGACTAGAAACCATGTTCTAATAGTAGGAAGAAACTTTGAATGTTTAGCCTGGAGAAGAAAACAGTCAAAAGAAATTAGAGTTATTGGTAAGTATTTGAAGGCCTGACACATGGGAGAGGGTTTAGATTTGTTTTGCTTGACCCTAGAGCACAAAGCAGCTAGATGGCACAGTGGATATAGCTCCAGGCCTGGCATCAGGAAGACTCATCTTCTTGAGTTCAAATCTGGCCTCAGACGCTTTCTAGTTTTGTGACCCTGGGCAAATCACCTAACCCTGTTTTCGTCAGTTTCTTCAACTGTAAAATGAGCTGGAGAAGGAAATGGCAAATCACTCCAGTATTTCTGCCAAGAAAACCCCAAATGGGGTCATGAAAAGTGTGAAACTACTGAACAATAACAAGAAGACAAAAGGCAAGGTTTGCCTTAAAAGAAGAACAGTTTTGGAGAGAAGAGATGTGGGTTCAATATTTAACTAGCTTGCTGAATATGGACAAGAAAATTAACCCCTCTGAACTTCAGTTTCCTAATCTGTAAAATGAGGATAATAATAATAGCATGACATCCTTCATGGAGTTATCTTTATAATCTTAAAATACCTTGTGAATATTACTGGCTATTGTGTTGTATTGTTATTGTATTGATTATAAGTAGCAACAGTGAGTGGAAAATAAAATCTGCCTGATTTTAGCTTGATAGAAGGCAAGACTTTCTAATAATCAGAGATGTTTCCAAATGGAATGGGCTGCCTTGGGAGGTAATGAGCTCTCCTTATCACTGGAAGATTTCACTGGACACTGGATAACAACTTGTCAGTATCACGTTATAGAGGAGTTTCTAGTTCAGGCATGGCTTGAGTTAAATGGATTCAGATCCCTTCATACACTGAGATCCTAGGATTCCATTATATCTCCAAGGCTTCCATTTGAACTTTTTTTTTAATACTATTTGTAAAAATAAGTGGATTTCTAATCCCTTTACCATGCAGATTGTCCTCTTCTGCATAGTTGATGCCTGGACATCAAATTGACATCATTTAAAAATAAAGAGTACCACATTTTTATGCTATATGACCAGGTTTGGTGATTGTCCTTACTCCTGTAATTACTTTTTCTGATTCTTTTAACAGTCAGACGTACTTCACTTTTTAAAAATCCAGTAAATGAGCATGTGATTTACAAACCAAATAAAACAGTAGTCAATAGTCTTTAGCTAGGTGATGCAGTGGAGAGAGCATTGGGCATAGAGTTTGGAAGACTTAGCCTCTGACACCTGTGTGTGACTCGGGGCAATCAACCTCTGCCTTAGTTTGTCCCTCTGTAAAAAGATGATGACAATAATAGCACCTACTGCCAAAGATTGTTGTGATGATAGAATGGGATCATATTTAAAAAGCACTTTGCAAACTTTAAAGCACTATATAAAGGATAGTTTTTATATTCACTTTATGAAAAGTATTATTCAGGTTTTTAAATTAGCATGTAATTCCATTAAATAGAAACCATCTCTGATTTTTTTCAATTATTATTTATTCTACACATTAACTTTTCATGTACAGATACATTTTGTGATGCAGAAGCAGGGAACCATTTTTCTGCTAGAGACAACTTGCAGTAGACAAAAATCAGTGCAGGCCCACGAAAGAAAAAGCAAACCTAATTTAGTTTTGTTTTAGAGAGAAAATAAATATAAACCATTCTACTCACCTGGTTTTAAAAACTAAAAACACAAGCTTCTATCCAATAAGTATAAAAAATAATACAAAATACACATTATTTTGATATTTAAGCCAATTAGGAAAAAGAAAAAAGTGAGTGACATCAGAGAAAAAGAAACATATGCAAAGCCAGGGGACAAAGAGACATGTGGTCACAAGGATGCAAAGGAACATAGATATACCTAGAGAGTCAGGGGTAGCAGGACATCGCGATAGTTGGTGGGTATTTTGTTGAGAGCATCAGAGTAACTTGCCACTGACACCAATTTAGTTCAGACCCTCATCATCTCTTACCTAGGTTATTGCAACAGCTTCCTAATTGGTCTCCCTACTGGAAATCTCTCCTCAGTCTCATCTTTCTAATCTAATGGCTCCCTAATACCAATAGGATAATATAAAACTCCTCTGTTTTGCTTTTAAAGCTGTTCACATCCTGGCCCCAATCTCTTTGAAATTTCCTTTTGTGTTACCCTCCAGTATTCTGCAATGGAGACAAACTGGCCTTCTTTCTGTTTCTCACACAGGACACTCCATCTCATACATCCATACCCTTGGACTGGCTGTCCCTCCTTCATGGAACACACTCCCTCTTCACTTCCTGCTATAAAGAATCACTCTGTTCCTGCAATATAAAGCTCAAGCATAAGCTTCTACATGAAGCCTTTCCTGAGCCCCAAATTATTATTGGTTCCTTCCTTAACTACCTTGAATTTGTATTTATTTGCTTATACAAGGTGTCCCAAAAGTCTTAAGCTTAAAACTATACTAAGATTTTGGGGACACTCTGTATCTCATCTGTATAAATGTGTATGTGTATTTGTTGTTTCTACATTAGAATGTAAGTTCCTTGTGAATAGGCTATTTGATTCTTCCTACTTGTATCCCAAGCACTTTGCATGGTAGCTGGCAAACAGTAAGTACCTAATAAATGCTTGTCGGTTGATTGACCTTTAAAACTCTGCTGAGTTCTCCAGACTCTTAAAAGTCATTTTGTATTAGTTATGCCTGTTTTTATTTCTAAAATTAAAAAAAAATTTAAACAAAAATTTATTTTCCTAAGGAATTCTAAAGGGTTGGCTCATGTGCAAAGAAACGAATAAGGTTTTAGAAATCAGTTTACTTTAAAAAGATATCCTTTAGCCTCATGCAAATGTACCAAATGATCAGGAGTACACAACACTCAGTCTACCTAATATTATGTAAACCTAACTTCCATTTTTAATGGAGTTCTAAGAGGCAAAGTCTTAATTAATTTATTTACACAGCTCTTTGGGGGCAAGAGAGGAGGAGGGAGGAGAAGACTTTAGGAATGGACCCTTTAGATTTTAAAAATAGGTATACTTTTTGTTATAAAATACTCTCAAAGTTCAAACATTTGTATAATTATTTTCCTTTTTTTTTTTTTAAATTGAGAAACCTTAATTTCCTAGTCTGGAAAATAGGAATCAAAAGGTATGGAGAGGTTTTGATCTGGAGTCTAAAGCTCCCAATGAGGAAACTGTGAGAGGCTTGCAGTACTCACTCTGCCCTAGTCAGACCACACCTTCTGTGCTGTGATTCCCTATTTTCCAGGCTAGGAAATTAATGTTGTGTTCAGTTCTGTTCCACATTCTGGGAAAGACATTGACAAAATTGATTAAATGGAGCATGTCCAGAGGAGAAAGACCAGAATTGTGAGTTAATTGGAGACTGGTATGTGAGGATGAATTGAAGGAACTGGAGATGATTAACCTAGAGAAGAAAAAGCATAGGGAGCTCTCAAAGCCAAGGGAACTTACACCTCCAATGCTGTAAGGCTGCCCAATTCTCTGGGCATGTAATCATGCCACTCTCTGCCATAATGTGCTGAGTACTGTTGGTGTCACATTGTTTCTGCAGAATGTTTTTGTGGGTCTTATGACGGCCATTCAGTGCCATCTCTTGGATCTCTATTCCTGTTGACCAAAAGGTAGTGACTAGAAAGCCTCTTCCTTTGTTATGGATATTCTGTTTCTTTGTCAGTCCCTTGTGTGACTACTGTACTCCACATCACAATTTGAAATGTCACATTATATTAATATCTGTCTATAGAAGAAATGCTAAATGATGGACAAGACCCTGTTTGGGGTTGGATACTTTTATTACTTACTGTGTACTGAAACTGCCAATTGTGTATGCAACTCCCATTTTGGGAACTTCCCTTCATAAGCGGGAAAAGTACTATATTAAACACTACATTAAGTGTAGTGTAGTATAACCCTTTGTGCCTCTTGACTGAGTTAAATGGTTTTTTCTGAAGTATATCGTAACTGCTTCAAATTTCCTAGTTTATTAAAAATTCAACCATTTTTTTCATCTTTGTAATTTTTATGAGAAGCTATCCTCAGTTTGAGGCACTCTGTGATTTTTTTTTTATGCAATTGGGGTTCAGTGAGTTGCCCAGGGTCACACAGCTAGTAAGTGTCAACTGTTTGGTCTGAGAACAGATTTGAACTCAGGTCCTCCTGACTTCAGGGCCGGTACTCTATAGCCCGTGCCACCTAGCTGCCCCTACTCTGTGATTTTTATCAGCCAGTCAGAGGACACACGAGTTCAAATGAGATGTTTCACCAAAGAGTATGGTGAATAAAATGATAAAGAATCCTCCTACCTTTATACATACATGAAGTACATTCTTACACACCAATAATGGGAGAGGATGCAAAAAACATGACCAGGCAACATACATAGAGAATAATTCCATAATAAACATGTGTAGACAGAGCATACTGACTATGTTACAGTCAAGCAAAACAAATTTCCACATTGTCTATGTTCAAAAAAAATGTCTCATTCTGCAGTGAGTCCTTTACTCTCCATTTTATCGTAAGTCTTCTATTTAGAGGGGTGTGTGTGTGTGTGTGGTGTGTGTGTGTGTGTGTGTGTGTGTGTGTGAAACTCCCTGTATTTCTTCCTGCTACTCCTTTATCTTGACTCTCTCTCTCCTGAACTTGGCGATTTCATCTTGATACTCTCTGCTGAATACTTATGGGTCTTCTCTCTCCTGGGTTCGTCATCTCTTTGTTTGGTATGGTGTCTCCATTGGGCATCACATTGTTTCTGCTGGGAGTCTCTGGTGATTTCATGGATACTAATCTTTTCCATGCTATCATCTATGATATTTCAGTTTTTTAGATACATCTATTGGATGTCTGCTCCCATTTGATGAAGTGTATTTCCTTTGGTTTTCAGAATTTCTATTTTGATGTTTAATTGGGGATTTTATAAAGTATGGTAATCAGAAAGTCTCTCCCTGACAAAGTCAGGTGGTCCAAACTATGTCCAAGAACCACCAACAAAATTTGGAGTTAGAGAACCTGGGGTCAAATCCTCTCTGCACTGAACTGCCCCTGTAATTTTGGGGTGAATTGTTTAACCTCCAGGCTAAGATTAAGTCTTTTTTAAGTCAGAATCATTTGGAGGACCCCACCATCTATAGAGAAAACTCTTCCAATTGCACTTGGTTTTGAAAATGCTTCATGGTGGGGGACAAACCCCCTTGATAAGTATATATCTCCCTGTTCATTCCTTGCTAGATATTGATAATCATAAGATCATAAAATATTCTTTATTGTTAAATCTTTCAAGGAATCTCGTGTGCCTAGGAATTGGGAGACACTGTTTTACTCTACCAAAACAAAATATTTTTTTTTATCATCAACAAACAACAAGCTCAGTATAATCTTGTATTTTCTTCACCTTTCAGTCAGTTACATGACATAAATATGTTGTCTACTGTAGAATATAATTAGAAAAGGCCTGTCTTTTTTCTTCTTATACATTTGTCAAGGCTTCCCCTGTTGTCTACATAGACTGTTTTCATAAATTTTTATTTTATTTTTTGAGATGAGCAAGTAGGCATATGGATTGGTAGTTATTAAAATTCTCTTGGCCACCTTTTAAAAAATAAAAATAATATTTCAGCAATGTTTTCCCCCATTCTTTGGGTAGCCTTCCCTCTCTCAGATGTCATGAGAATCAATCTCTTAAAGCCTTCAAAATTTTTTTGCCTCTAACATGAAACTCTTTGTGTGTGTATGTATATATGTATACATGTATTCTTAGTCTATATCAGTCAGTCTTCCTGTCTATTATCTCCAGCGCCTTTTCTAGATCCTCATGCAGCACACCCAAGGCTAATGCTCAAGTTTAAATGTTGCAGGTCCATTGTCCTTGACAATTAAAAAAATGTGTTTAAAAAAATCTCTAGTAATATGTTTCAATTTTTGTGTTTGTTTTCCTCATTCCAGTTTCATCCCCAAATGCCCACAGGGTTACTTAGTTGGGCCTCTTGCCAGGCTTTCTTCATTTTTATTTTCCCCTCTGTTGTTTCTTATTGTTTTATAAGGTGATACCACATATAATTTTCCTCTGACTCTCCTCTGTAAGATTTAGCAGTAAAGTTTAGTTTATATTCTGGTAAGTTTACATTCAAATAAGTTTACATTCTAAATTAGTGTTGCTATAGGCTTCCATATCTTGATGGTTGGCAAAGAGATTAAGTATTTGTTGGATGAGATGGTTTTTAGGCTTTTTTGGTCTCTTTGCTATGGCAATTGATTTACATTATTTAAACTGCTTTAGGAAATGGTAACAATCCACTCAATGTCTGTTCGTCCATCTGTTTTCCATTTTTCAGCTGACATCTACTATACCATAAACTCTCAAAAGGGGGCCACCTCATTTATAGGTTGATTATTTTCCAAAGACTAATTCTAATTTCTTACACTGGTGTAGTGCTTTATGCCTTACCAAAACACTTAACCTCCCCTCTCCTTTCTTTCTTCCCCTCCCTCTCTCTGTAGATATCAGATATACATTTTCCCTAGGGGGCCACCTCTTATATAATGAATATATACTACTTACAATAAATATATAATATATGATGAATATATTTGGTAAGTATATTTTTCCCTAAGGGGTATTATACAATATATAATGAATATATAATATTTATAACAAATATATAATGAATATATATATTCATATATATATTCTAGGGTGCCACCTCATTTACAGAATGATAATTTTAGCACCAGCCTATGCTAATATCTTATATTTGTATGGTGCCTGATATTTTACCCAAACTCTTTCATTCATATCTATTATCTAGTCTTTTTTTTACAATAACCCTATAAGATAGGCATGGCAGATATAAAATCCATTTTGTGAAAAATGAGGCTCACAAAGATTACATGTCAGGACTAAGGTCACATGGCTAGTAAAGGGCAGAGATAGGACATAAAGCTGGGTTTTATAATTTCAAAACCTGTGACCTTTTCATTGTACCTTAAGTGAATGAAAAAAAAATTTGTTAAATGTTTACTATGTGCCAAGCTCTCTACTAAGCTCTGGGGATATAAATATAAAAGTGAGAAAGTTTCTATCCTCACGGAGTCCTCAGGTTTAGGGGGGGAGACAATACATATAGGAGAGAGGTGTTCAGGGAGGAGGGTTTTGGTTTGTTCAATCATGTCTGACTCTTCATGATCTCCTATGGGCTTTTCTTGGCAAAAATACTGGAATGGTTTGCCATTTCCTTTTCCAGCTCATTTTACATGTGAGGAAACTGAGACGAACAAGATTAAGGGACTTGCCCAGGGTCACATAGCTAGTAAGTGTCTGAGGCTGGGTTTGCACTGAGAAAGATGAGTGTTTCTGACTCCAAGCCAGGCCCTCTATCCATTGAGTTGCCCAAATGTTTTGTTTTGAAAAATCACAGGGACATTGAGTGAAACTACTGGGGAGTTGATTGACATACCCAATTGGTTTGATTATGATTCCAGAGTTGGAAAGTTGGGGCAGAGGGAGTCATCACAACTGGCAGTACCATAATTGGCAAGAAAATGACTGGGGTGCAATGTGACGCATACCTGGATCCAACTAGATGTGTTGGGCCATGTGACACTCTCACCAAGCAGAACAGTGTCAGCTCCAGTGAAGGAGTTTCAGAGCTTAAAGGGTTAGGTCCCCTAGGGCATGGTTTCTCATTCAATGGTGGGCAAAGCAGATGGCAAAAAGTTGGCTAAGGCAGAATGTTGTCACTATATTGGTCACTGCCTCAAAATTATAAGGTTCACACGACCTCTTAATGTTAAGAGTCCTGTGACTTTTGACGTGGACATGCCTGAGAAAATAGGGAAAGACTCAAAATTGCTATCTAGAATGAGGCTGTTATTTACCTTGTGACACAGAATTATCATTCCTTCAATTTTGCTTATGGGTTCAACTGCCTAGACCTGTTACAGTAAAATCCACAAAGGTGATCCATTCGGTGAGCTATCCATTTGCCTAGATCAAAAGGCACTAAAGGCAGGGTTGGCCCATGCCAGAGAGCATATAGGCATTTTGTCTAGGGATACACACACACACACACACACACACACACACACACACACACACACACACACGCACACACATTTCCTAGCAAGGGGAGAGCTGCCTCAGTGATCTGACACCAGGGAAAACTCTACCACATGATCTAGCATCTTGACAATTTACCCCACCTGCTCCTTGGTGGTTGTTTAATCCTGACCACAAGGTGACCAAGTCAGACAAACTGAGCAACATTTCCTAGTGAGATCGATGGCTCTCAGAAATACATTGCCTGTGATAATCATCATTCCATCCACATCTGATCAATCTGCTTCCAATCAGGACTTCATTTCTTCATATAAATTAGTTTAGGAAAATTCTAATGGTATAAAGATGACGCATGATGGAAAACAGAGGGCTCTGATCATCCTGACATGTTCTCATACTGTTTTTTTTTACATGCACCTTTTCTCAAACAAATCCCATGTTTCCACAGTGTATTAGGAGCATCCTCGCTTCTGAGTGTTTGCTCTCACGGCTTCCTTGCTGGTGATGCCTTTACCCTTCCTCTTCACTCATCTAGATCCTGTCATTTCTTCAAAGTCTTCTTCAACTTCTGCCTTCATGAAACTTTCCCAAACAAAGCTGCCCTCATTGATCATTTCCTCCTTTGAACTACTGCTCCACTTACTTTTTTGAACCATTCATTAAACCCTTAGTGCCTTCTACCTTGTATTCTTTTTAGTACATTTGCCTCATTATTCCAAATAGACTGTAAGACCATCATTCAGGACAAATAGGGACTGTGTCATATAGTTCTTTGTAACCCTAGCAGATGAGTCTCACATATGGTACATGCACAATGAATTGTTGTTCATGATAATGATAACCTTTGTACTGTATTTACTTTTTTTTTAGAAAATAAATTTTTATTGTTACCTTTTGTTTTAACATCACCTAAATATCTCTCTGTATCCCTCCCCCCTCACCTTCCAGGGAACCATCCCAGGTAATAAAGATATTTTTTGATGAGACAATTGGGATTAAGTCACAAAGACTAGTGAGTGTTATGTGTCTGAGGCCGGATTTGAGCTCAGGTCCTCCTGACTCCAGGGCCGGTGCTCTATCCACATTCAACTTAGCTGCCCCAATAAAGATATTTTTAAAGAAAAAGGAAAATGAGGGAAAAATCAGCAAAACCAATTAATACATTCTAAAAATCAGACAGTATATGCAATGTTCCACATCTGTGGAATCCCTCTCTCTCCCAGGTTTGTGCAGGAGTGGGAAGAGTGTTTTTTCATTATGTCTGGTTTGGGGCCAAGCTTGTTCTTTGTAATTTTTTAACATTCATTTTCCATTGCTTTGTTGTTGTTCTCTCCATTTCCATTGTTGTAGGCATTATGTACATTATTTCTTTGGCTCTACTTCCTTCACTTTTCATCTTTTCACGTCAGTCTTTCCATGATGTATTCATCATATTTGTCACTTCTTAAAGTATAGTAATATTTCATTACATACATGTACCATAATTTGTTTACCCGTTCTCCACTTGATGAGCATCTCCTTTGTTTATAATAATACTGCTATAAATATTTTTTGTTTCTATTGGGACTTTTCTTTTTATCCATGACACCCCTTCATTCCTCTATGGGCTCATTTCTGACTCTATAAACTTCTTTCTCTACTATTATCAAGCAGCCTTCTCTTCTTGGAAGATTCCTCCCACTCTATGGTCCTTTACACTGATTGGTCAGTTCCTTCTGGAGTCCTCACTTTAAGGGAAGTGTCCAGATCAGTGAAGTTAACATCTTCTTTCCTTTCTGGGGTCTGCTTCTGACTCCCCAAATTCCTTTCTTCACCATGGGAGACTTCCCTTCTTCCCTTTCCTTTTCAACTTCCCCTTGCTTTTCAACTTCCTTTTATGTATTGTTTTTCCTTATTAAAATGTAAACTCCTTGAGGGCAGGTACTGTCTTTCTTTACACATGTATTTGTATTCTCAGCACTTAGCATGGTGCCTGGTATCTAGCATTTAATAAAAGTTTGTTGATTTGTTTCTTTGAGGTATATTCCTAGCAGTGGAGTCTATGGATCAAAGTGTATGAACATTTAAATAACTTGAATTGCATAATACCAAATTGCTTTCCATCATTGTTGTACTAATACAGTGAATTAGTATGTCAGTCTTTTCACAATCCCTTCTACATTGAATATTCACATCTTTTGTCAACTTGCCAATTTGTTAGGCAAGAGGTGAAACTTCTGGGTGGTTTGATTTTTCTTTTCTCTTATTAATGACATGGAACATGTTTTGAGAACATTTTTTCTCATATATTTTGGCTATCTATTGGGGAATGGCTTTTGGTCATATAAACAAAGGTGTCAAACATGTGGCCCAACACCCCTGAGTGTGGCTTGAAACAGTTTAAAATGTTATTTGAAAATATCTAACAAAATCAATAAAAATACCATAGCATATAATGTTAATATGAGATTTTCTAAGTCAATATGCAACCCCACAGGGATCCTTATGTGTGGTTTAGTGGTCCCCATTTCTATCTGAGTTTAACACCACTGATATATTTTTGTTAGTCATCTCTATATCTAATATATAAAATTATCTCTATATAAATTAATATATTAATATATTATTATATAATTTATATAATATATAAAATTAATACCAAAACTTTTTCTGAAAAGTTCAATATAAATTTGTTTTTCCCACATTCAACTTCTTTGTCTCTCATCCCAGATAGATTGATTTTCAATTTCATGTAATAAAAATTATTATTTTATCTTTCGTAATTTCCTCTTTTTCTTTTTTGGTTAAGAATATATCTCCAAATCACAGCTGTAAAAGATACATGATATTTTCTTTTCTAATTTTTTATGGTATTGGTCTTTAATATGATATAGTCTTTAATATTCAGGGCACATATATATATTGAATTTGTCATAGAATATAGTGTAAGAAATTGGTTTAAACCTAATTTTTCCAAGACTGTTTTCTAGTTTTCCCAGCAATTATTAGCAAATATGATGTCTTTATAAACTACTCATATTTGGGAGTTTATTAAAAACTAGGTTATTGAGTTCCATTATTTCTGATTCTTCTCCATCTACTATGTTACATGGATCTACTTCTCAAATTCTGTTCAGTACCAAATGGTTTTGATGACTGTTGTTTTATAACACAATTTGAGATCTGGAAGAGCTGTTCCCCCTTCATTTCTACCACTTTTCATTATTTCCCTCAATATTCTAGATATTTTGTTCCAATGAATGGATTTTGTTGTTATTTCATCAAGTTCTATAACAAGCCTTTGATAGTTTCATTGGCATAGCATTAAAATTGCAAAGTAACTATATGGTAGTATTGTCATTTTTATTGTATCATCATGGCCTAACTATAAGCACTGAATATTTCTCCAGTTATTTAAGTGGTTATTTAAAACCTCCTCCCATTTGTATTTTTTAAAAATTCAATCTTATTTTATTTTCAGGTTCTTTAATTTTTTTTATCATTTTATTTTTTTATTTAGTATTTTATTTTCCCCCAGTTACATGCAAAAACAATTTTTAACATTTGTTTTTAAAACCTTGAGTTCCAAATTCTCTCCCTTCCTCCTTCCCTCCCTGACTCCCCCTTCCATTGAGAAGGCAAGCAATTTGATATAGGTTATACATGTGTAGTCATTGGAAGTATATCTATAGTAGTCATGTTGTGAAACAAAACATAAACAAAATAAAGAAAAATAAAGTAAACAAAGTATGCTTCAATCTGTATTCAGACATCATCAGTTCTTTCTCTGGGGATGGATGGCATTTTTCTTCATAAGAGCTTTAGAGTTGTCTTGGATCGTCATATTGCTAAGAATAGCTAAGTCATTTCCAGCTGATCATCTTACAATATTGCTGTTACTTTGTACACAGCACAGTTCACTTTGCATCAGCCCATGCAAGTCTTCCCAGATTTTTCTGAGAGTATCCTGCTCCTCAGGTTCTTTAATTCTTTAAGGAGCCCTTTGCAAAACACAAGTATTGAATGTACTTTGGTAAATTGACCACCAAATATTTCGTGAATTTTTGTAGTTATTTTGAATGAGAGTTTCTTTTCTACTATTGCCTCTTAGATTGTATTGTTATTATTATTATTATTACTATTATTATTGTCATTTAGAAGTGTAGTTGTATCTATAGGTTTATTTTAAAGCCTGCAACTTTGCTGGAGCCATTATTTTACCTGGTTTCTCTGCTGATTCCCTATGTGTTTTAAGTAAACTATCATATCTTCAGCAAATAGGGGTAGTTTTAGCTCCTTTCCTCCCAAATTTACACCTTTCATTTCTTTCTCTTATCTTATTGCTATTGCTAGCATTTCTAGGACTTTATCAGGTAAAGTAGTGAAAGTAGGCATCCTTGCTCTACTCCCTTATTTATTGGGAAAACTTCTTGTGTATCTCTACTGCACATTACTTTTGTTTTTTGCACAAGTTTTAGGATATTAAAAATAGTTCTTCTATGCCTGTACTTTGTAGGGTTTTTAGCATAAATTAGTGTTGTACTTTGTCAAAGGCTTTTTCAGATTTATCAAGATAATCATGTCATGTTGGATGGCTTTATTGTTAATGTGATTAATTATACTGATTGTTTTCCTAATGCTGAAACATTTTTGCATCTCCCCAGTATAAATTTAAATTGGTTATAATGAGTGATATCTTGGGTAAATGCTGACAGGATTTCATTTAAAATATTTTTATTGACAGTTATTAATGATAATGATCTTTAGTTTTCCTTTTTATTTTATTCTTCCCTGACTTAGGCATTAAGACTATATTTGTATCATAAAAGGAGTTTGGTAGAGTACTTTTTTTTCTCAATTTTTGGCAATAATTTGTTTGGTATCAGCATTAATTGTTCTTTAAAGGCATCTAAAAGAGACATCTCCTGGGAATCCATTAGACTAGGTATTTTCTTTTTCTTTCCTAGTTCCTTTATAGTTAATTTTGTTTCCCTTTCTGAGATTTTATTATATAAGATGCTTATTTGATATTCAGTTAGTTTAAGTATTTTATATTTTTGGAGGAAATCTATATCTTTTATGTTATTATGGGTTTTTATATAATATTATGCATAATAAGTTCTCATCATTCTTTTTGTTTCTTCTGGTTTTGTTCTGATTTCATGTAGTTCATTTGCTATTTTGTTGATTTGATTTCTTCTGCCTTCTTTTAATCCATTTGGCTAAAAGTTTATCAATTTTAAATTTTTTCAAAAGCAAGCTTTTAGTTTTGTTTATCATTTCTAAAATCTCTTATTTTTATTTTTATGTTTCTCTTCTAGTCTTCAATATTTTCTCTTTTGTGCTACCTTTGAGCACATTTATTTTGTGGGCTCTCATTTTAAAAATGTATTTTCAGTTCATTATTCCCCTCTTTTTCTATTTAGTGACTGTAGGTTTTTAGGTTTTCCCCAGAAAGACTGCATTAGATGCATCACAGAAATTTTGGTATGTTGGGTTTTTTTTCCATTATCATTGTCTTTCACATGCTTACTAAGTGTTCCAATGATTTGTTCTTTAGCCCAGAAATTCTTAAACTTTTCACCTGAGAAATATTTAAGTGACCCTGGGTATATAGGTATATGAAATAGGTATATAAATTGAACATTTACTGATGATAAATCATAAAGAAATGAATTTTAAAACAATTCTGTGGGTATAGATATAATTTTACCATTTATTAAAGATGAAAGCAAATCTGCATACTAATGAGATGGATGTGCTTGTTTATTTTTACATGAAGAATTAAATCTTGGCGGAATATTTGCTACTGCGGGACATAGAGCATCTTCAACATTTTTCAGAGTTGATCAATATTTTGATTTTATAATCATCAGTGCTAAGAACACTGCTTCACATAAATACGTAGTACAAAATGGCAGAAGTATGTTTAGGCCATTTCAGAAATTGTTGGAAATTCTGTCTTAATACCAAGCCAAAATTAATTTAACTATTTTTTAGGAAACTCAAGTTTTAAACCTGTGTTGTTTGATAACTCAGCTAATTCTTCTTGAACTTTAAATGGCAGATGACTGATGTTTTTTATTTCGATTGAGAATGGTTTCTGAACGCAACTTTGTTTTTTAGAATCAAAATTTGAAGGGAAGTATTTCTGAAACTGTGTCTCTAGGCACTTCAGATGATCAATTATAACTCTTACAATTAAATCTTTGGGAAGCTTATTTTCAATTATAAAATCATCTGTAGATGTAAACATTTCTAAAGAACCATTTTTCCACCCTATTTTTCCATACATTAACTTTTTAGTAAAACTTTCAATTTTATCTTTGAACATAAATATACTACAATTTTTTCCTTGAAATGATGTGTTTAAATCATTTGGGTTTTTCAAAAATGTCCAACAAATAACACAGTTTTGAAAGCCATAAGTCATTATGAAAAAAATTAACAAAATTGGATTTCTGCTCAGTCAAAAATATAACAATTTCATCTTTCTATTTCAGTAATCTGTTTAAACTTTACCCTCTTGAGAGCCACCTTACCTCTGCATTTTGTAATCAGAGTACATGTCTTTCCAAAGGTTTGAAAACAAATGACTGTTAAGGGCATGGCTTTTCATGAAATTAATGATTTTGATAATATTGTGAAGCACAACATGTAACTCTGGTGATTTTTCTTTTGATTATGAGTGCCTCCTGATGAATCATGCAGTGAGTAAAAGTGATATGTTTATTGCCACCAGCTTTAACTTTTGCTAAAAATCCAACATTCTTGCCCATCATTGTTCCAGCACCATTTGTACAGATACCAATGCAATTTTTCCACTGTAAACCTTCATTCATGAAAAATTCATCAACTTTAAGATATCTATATCTATATCTGTCTATCTATCTATCTATCTATCTATCTATCTATCTATCTATCTATATCTTCCCCTCCTATGGTGCTGAGAAATATGTTTATTCTCTAGTGGTCCCATTTACAAGTCTTTTAGCTCTAAATTTTCTAACAATCTGTTCAATTCTGTATTTTCACTTTTACTTATCTTTCTGTTTAATTTATCCAACTCAGAGAGATAAATATTAAGTGCCTTATTATTATTGTGTTATGATTCATATCTTCTTGCAATTCAGTTGATTTTTCTTTATGAATTTAGATGCTTTACTATTTGTAACATATTAGTATAATATCGATGTTAATTTTTGTCTATGGCTCCTTTCAGTATATAGAATTTCCTTTTTTTATTTCTATCTATATTTGATTTTTTTTTTGTGCTTTGTATGATTGCATGACTGCAACTCCTGGTTTTTAAAATTCACTTGATGCATAGTAAATTTTATTTCAGCCTCTCATTTTTATCCAACGTTTGCTTTTTAGATGTGTTTCTTATAAGCAACAGATTGTGTGGTTTTGTTTTCTTAGTCCTATATCATTTTATTAGATTACTTAATCTATTCACTTTAAAAGTTATGAGTCTGATTTACATTTTCCTCCGTTTGTGTTTCTAGTATTTTTTCCTGAATTAGGATTTTTAGTTCCTCTTCTACTTTTAACATAGAACTTTGTTCCTGTGATTAGTTTTGCTTACTATACTTTAAATCAACCCTATTCCTGTGGCTTACTTCTCCTTACCCTCAAATCCTTCTCTCCCTCTTGTGTGTCTAGGTTTCTCCTAGTTTTGGAGTTTTACTAAACTTATTTCTTCCTTTTTATTTTTTCCTTTTATTTAGTTACCTAATTCTTCCCCTCTTTTTTCCATTTCCCCCCCTCTCCTAATCATCAAGTGGTTAAATTCAAACCCCAACCCTCCTGTCCTACCCTACAATTTTTTTTGCTTATTTTTTCTTTTGCTAAAAAGGGTTTCTTTATTTTGTTCTCTTAAATAATTCTCTAAGTTTTCTGTCTATGCTTTTATTCCTTAACAATGGTCTTTATTTACTTATTCCTTCTTCAGCTGCTTTATATTCCTCATGAAATTAATAAACAAACAACATTGAGCCCCCTCATCTAACAAATGTCTATGTTATTACGTTATAAATCTTGCCCTCATCCCTTTCATGTTATGCTTCTTAGAAGCATCATTTCATGACAAAGATATTGAAGTAGAAACATTGCCCCATGGTACATAATTTTCATAAAGCGTGGGTCCAACAATGTCACTCCCCTACTCACTAAACTCCCATGGCTACCTGTCACCTCCAGGACTAAATATAAATAGTCCTCTATTTGACATTCAAAGCCCTTCATAACCTAGCCTTCCTCTCTCTTATACCTTCTACTTTACTCCTTGCCACATAGTTTTTGATCCAGTGACACTGGCTCCCTTGCTGTTCCATAAGGAAGACATTCTATCTCTTGACTCTGGGCATTTTCTCTGGCTACCCTTGTGTGGAATGCTCTCCCTCCTCATCCCTGCCTCCCGACTTCTCTGGCTTCCTTCAAGTACCAACTAATATCTCATCTTCTACAAGAAACCTTTCCCAGCCTCTTACTTCTGGTACCTTCCCTCTGTTGGTGATTTCCTATTTGTCATATATATAGCTTCCTTGTGCATATCTGTTTGTTTGTTGTCTCCCCCATTAGACTCCCTTAAGGGCAGGAACTATCTTTTCCTTCTATTTGTATCCCTAGTGTTTAACACAGTGCCTGTCACATAGTAGATTCTAATTAAATGTTAATTGACTGATTGATTAGAAATTTCTCTGTGTCCCAAATTATTCTGTCTAATTCTAGTCTCTGCCCTCCTTATGATCATTTTCATTTCCATTAAGCATATTATGGTATTTTATTTTACATTTTTTAAAGACATGGGTCTACCTATCTTACTCAGGCTGGAAATGCAGGAGCTATACATGGGCTTGATCACACCAGTCATTAGTACAAGAGTTTTAATGGGCTCTGTTTCTGACATGGTCAATATGCCCATTCTTACGCAACATAGTGGTTCTCCATTCCTTGGGGTTCAATATATTAATGCTAAACTTAGTGAGGAAACCTCAATTAGTTTAGTTCACTACAACTCAGAACTGCTGAACTCAAGAGATCTACCAGTCTCCACTTCCCCAGAAAACTAGGATTATAGGCATGCACCACCATACATCATTCTTTTTGTATTTAATTTTCATTTTTTTAAATTTATGGAATAAAACAAACATATCCATGACATAGTACAATAAAAAAGATGATTGCACATGAAACTGCAAATCTATTATGTACAACTTGCTGTTTCTTTTAAATATATAATAATTATCATGTAAATTTCATTTTTCTTCCCTCCCCCACCTTGCCCCAAAGATGGCTACCATTAGACACAAGTGTATATATAGATATATATGTAAAATTATTCTATATATGCTTCTATTTATCAGTTCTTTCTCTGGATATAGATAGTGTCTTTCTTCATATGTCCTTTATATTTAATTTGGGTATTTATAATAGTCAAAATGACTTATTCATTCAAAGTCATTCTTAAAACAACGTTGCTCTTACTGTATGCAATGTTCTCTTGGTTCTGCTCATTTTACTCTTCACTATGGTTACATCATTCTTAAGGGATACTACCTGACTTTTTTTTTCATAGGACTCATCTTCCTGAGTTCAAATCTGACCTCAGACACTCTGTGCCTGTGTGACTGTAGCTATGTGGCTCTGGTCAAGTCACTTAACTTTCTCTGCCTCAGTTTCCTCATCTATAAAATGAGCTGGAGAAGGAAATGGCAAACCACCTCAGTATTTTTGCCAAGAAAACCCCAAATGGGGTCACAAAGAATTGGACACAACTGAAACAATTGAAGACCAAAAATAATAATAACAATAGGAAGCAAGCTACAATTTTCTTTTGATAAATATTTGTTCTCAGCATGGCATAGTAGTAAAAGCACTAGATTTGGAATCAAAGGATCTGTATTAAAGTTTGAGTTTTGTTATTTAGTACTTGGGTGACCTTGGTACTTCCTTCCTTAGTTTCTTTAGTAAAATAGAGGTGGTGGAGCAGATGATCTTGAAAGTCCTTTTCTCCACTAAAGCCTATGGCCATATCTGACAGAGTGAAGACAGACACATCCTGGGGTCAGAAGCATGAGAGGAGGAGGAATAGTAAAAGAGGATAAATTTCTCTGAGATTATCAACTGACCTAACTTTTACTAGAAAAAAAAGCAAAAGCTGAAGCAGGAAAAGGTGGAGAAGAAAGAGGAGAGGAAGGTGGAGGAGAAAGAAGAGGACCAGGAGGAAGACAAAAGAAGAGAAAAAGGAGGAGGAAAAAAGGAAAAGGGAAAGAAGAGGAGGAAAAAAATAAGGTGGGAGAGGAGAAAAAGGAGGATGAGAAAAGAAAGAAGAAGAAGAGGAGAAAACAGAGGAAAAGGAAGAGGAAGAGGAGAAGAGGAAAGAGGAAAAGGAGGAGGGGAATGAAAAGAAGAGAAGAAGAAAGAGAAGGAAGAAGTGGAGGAGGAGGCAGAGAAGGAAAAAGGAGTGGAAAATGATATAAAGCATTTACTATGTTCCAAGCATATAGTAATATGAATGGGAAGGATCCTAATAGGAAAATGAGACAGTCACTGTTTTCAATGAACTCACATTCTAACTATGGGAGACAACACCTCTAGGAGGATTGAGCTTCAGGGCAGGTGAAAAGCCCAAGAGTCCAGAGGTAACTGGTAAGATCAAGTTACCCAATGTCATTCAATGGTAGAGCTAGAACTTGAACCCAGGACTCTGACTTTAAATCAAGTGCTCTTGCTACTACCATGTCAAGAACAAATTCTTCTCAAAAGAATACTGGAGAACAATGGCAAAGCAGAAATCCCCCAACCAATGACCATTGGAAAGTGAATGGTGGGTCCAAGTGTTGAAGTTAAATAGAACTATGGGTTACTTCAGAGAAAGGAAGAGTGTGTGTGGTGGGGAAGGGGCATCCAGAATCTGGTAGGAACTGGATTATGGGGATTGGAGTAGGGTGGAGAAAGAAGAGAAGGAGGAAAGGAGGAGAAGGAGAGGAAGAAATAAATTGAGGTAGTGGATTAGGAACTGTTGGATTAAAATATTTACCAAGGAAACCCAGATTTGGTTACCTGTATATCCCTGGACAGAAAACCTTCTTTAACTTGAGCTGCTGGAGGCAGCATTTGCATACAGGTTTTCCCTTTAGCAAGTGACCTAAAGTAATCTTTGAGATTGTATTGCTTCTTCCTCCCTAAGGCAGTGCAGTGCAATGGGCTTGGATCTGTATGAATACCTGGGTTGAGTCTGTATGAAACCACAGACTGACACTGATTCATAGGATGACTCCTAGGCAAGTCACTCTGACCCTTAGAGCCTTGCTTCCCTCTTCTGCAAAAGGAAAGTTTGTATTATCTGGTCTCCAAGCTCCTTCCAGGTTCAGTATTGTATGCTTTTGTCATTAAGGATTTCTTCACACTCATTCCTTACCTTCTGAAAAGGAAAGTTGAAAATAACAGATTGAGCAAAAGAACTCATCTTGTGAGTGAAAAAATATGACTTATTCAAAGATTTTTCAACATTTGTTGGTGTTGTTCATTTTTCAGTTGTGTCTGATTCTTTGTGACCCCATTTGGGGTTTTCTAAGCAAAGAGTTTCCATTTCCGTCTCCAGCTCATTTTACAGATGAGGAAACTAAGTAAATAGGGTTAAGTGATTTGCTCAGGGTCATATAGCTAGTAAATGTCTGAGACCGAATTTGAACTCAGGTCTTCTTGACTTTAGGCCAGTGCTCTAGCCACTGTGCCACCTTGCCACACCAGCATTTAGTTTAAAATAAAAGTGTGACCCAAAGTCTTCATGCAATGGATCAAGAAATGGGTTTAATTATGGGTTCTTTTGTAGAACCAATGTGTGTCTGTGGAAGGAAGAAGGTTAAAATGTAATTCTTTTAGTAGTTTTGATTTTGAATCTCTCTTGATATATCCCCTCCAGAAACTCAAGATTGCTAAGGGTCTGCTAACAAATTATTGCTCAAAACAATCACCTTGTTACTTATGGTGTTTAATTTCTAGATCAGAATATGACTGAATCATTAAAGGATGTAATCTAAGACTATAAGTTGCAGAGCAGATATAAATCTGAATGTTTTGGTCAAGAAAGTGCCTTACTAGGAATTCCCTCTACTAATGAAATCACAAGTTCAGCAGTAAAAAAAAATCTTGTGTGTTATAGTAATAAAGCCATCATAATACAGCATATTACCACTAAAGCATTACTCATGTAAGATCTCATTAGACTTGCATGACCAGAAAAGGAAGTGACCAGTCATGTAGTTAGAGTGAGGGACAGGACCATGTGAGTCAGGGATGTTCTGGAACTAGTTTGTACCACAGACTAGCCAATTGTTAAATTTTCAGTGTAAGCATTTACGTGTTGGAAATCAGCAAATGCTACAAATCAGGATTTGATTTATTGTTTTCCTGATTGTCATGGCCTCACTCCCTTCATTTCACCAGGGGTCTGCATCCTACCCACCCAAAGCTCCTCCAAATGATTTTGCCCCCTTTAGGGTTACTAAAGGGACATTTGCTAGGTCACTTCCCACAGTATTCTGGCTTTGCCCCTGAGATCTACCTGAGCAAACCATTGTCTCTAGGCCTACACCTTGGCAGAAAAAGATCCTGTTCTCCTTCGTCTATACCTCAAACATATCTTTCCTTCTAAGATGTATTGTGCAACTCGGTTTTGTTATTGTCAAAGGCCTACAAAGTATTTTGGATTCGACTTGCCAGAGAAACACTCCCAGATAAAGTTTCCTGGCCCTGCTTCAGTTGTGTTTCGGGGATGTTGGATACCAATATCCCAAAAGGTTATTCTTGATGGCCCTTTTCTGTTGTCTTGGGAGCAGCATGCTGACAGCAGGGGTAATGAGACAAAAATTGCATGCCAAACATCATGAGAGCAAGAGGCGAATCTCAATGCCCAGCTGTGGAAAACTTGTTCAACTCAATTACTTAAGCTAGTGACCCCAGCCATGTTTGAAGTGTAAAAGCTTGGACACTGTTCAGATTTCTTATATCAGGGGAAAGTTTCTTCCTGGAAATTGGCTTAGTAGGCAAAGAATTGTCTACCACACCATATGGACAAGGAGAGAGAAAGAGAGAGAGAGAGAGAGAGAGAGAGAGAGAGAGAGAGAGAGAGAGAGAGAGAGAGAGAGAGAGAGAAAGAGAGGTTCTTTACTGCCTTACAGGACTGAAAATACTGAGAGGTACAAGGTGATAACATGTGAGCCAAGGAGGGAGCAGTTATTTATGATGGGAGGGGCCATCTTTACCATCTTCTTGTATTCTTTGTTGTGGTCCTCTCTAATCTAATATCAAAGTATGCCTATCAAAAGCCATGTTGGCAAGCTAACTTGCAGGAAGGCAAAGCCTTGCACACATTATCCAGCTCATTTAACCATTTTCTGCAGTGTTTTTTATTTTCTTAGTATTTTAAATATCACACTAAAAGCAGATGGAGAGTAAGAAAAACTGAGTGACTAGTGAACAAGTGTTTCAAATTATGACAGGGCTAGCTTAAAGCTTAATGTCTTGATATTTTGCTTTTTAACACTTTAATCTTGAACTATGTTTGGAGTGGTTGAATAAATTTATAACCTCAGTAGGAGGAAATATAACTTCCTGGGGGAAAAACCCTCCTAGGAGGGAAAAAAGGGTCTGTGCATTTTGGTTCAATGATTGCTAAAAAGGTTTGGGGATGGAGGTGGCTGTTTAAATATCTGAAGGGATTTTGTCTGGGTTAATGAAAATACAGTTACAACACATTTTGGTTTCTCTCTCATAGTCTGGGGACTCATAAGTTTCTTGTAACCTGAGAATGACCTCTGCCCTGGAAACTGTTCCTGATACTGGTCATGGAAAGATCCTGGTTGTCACTGTGGACCCTTTGGTACTGTCTGGGCAACCTGGCTAGAAGGTCATAGGTATATTTATGTTCCAGAGAGACAGAAAGAAGAGATGCTATAACTGGAAGTTTAAAGAAAAAAAAAGAGCCAGTAAAACCCTAAATAAACAGAATGATCAGGGAAACGGGGTGGTCTGGTTAATTGAATTTTCTGGCTATATGAAGGTTAAGTAGAAATCCCTTTGTGTTTCAAATCTCGCTGTTGGGAAATCTATCAAAGCTATGTTAAAGTATTTTTCAGCAGAGTTGTAACTAGGCCAAGATAACCAGGTTTTTTCTTTTTCTTTTTCTTTTTCCTTTTTCTTTTTTTATTAATTTATTTTGATTTATCAACAATCACTTCCATAAGCTTTTGAGTTTTAATTTTTTCTCCCCCTTCCTCCCTATGTCCCTCCCCAAGATGGCCTGCAATCTGATATAGGCTATATATATACATCCCTATTAAGCATATTTTCACATTAGTTATGTTGTAAGGAAGAATTAGAACCAATAGGAGGAACCAGCAGAAAGAGGAAACAAAACACAACAGAAGGAAAAAAATAGCAAATAATATGCTTCGATCTGCATTCAAACTCCATAGTTCTTTCTTTAGAAGTGGATAACATTTTCCATCACGAGGCCTTTGGCGATGACTTAGATCCTTGCTGAGAAAAGCTAAGTCTGTTAAAGTTAGTCATCACACAACATGGCTGTTACTGTGTTCTGCTCGCTTCACTCAGCATCAGTCCATACAAGTTTTTCCAGGTTTTTCTGAAGTCTGCCAGTTCATCATTTCTTATAGCACAATAATATTCCATTACATTCATATACCACAACTTGTTCAGCCATTCCCCAATTGATGGGCATCCTCTCCATTTCCAATTCTTTGCCACCACAAAAAGAGCTGCTACAAATATTTTTGTACATGTGGGTCTTTTTCCAATTTGTACGATCTCTTTGGGATATAGCCCTCTATTGCTGGGTCAAAGGGTATGCATATTTTTATAGCCCTTTGGGCATAATTCCAAATTGCTCTCCAAAATGGTTGGATCATTTCTTAACTCCACCAACAATGCATTAGATAACCCAGGTTTTTTTCCAAGGATACTGACATGGTTGAGGGCGTTGATGGGGTGAGTGATATACTTACTTTCAATGGCTCCCTGACCTGCCATCCTTATACCTTCTGGTGCTCCCCCAAAGGTTCTGTCCTTATTCTGGGGCCCATCCCCTCTTCCTCCACTGCCACTCTTCCCACATGGCTGCCTTCTCTTACCTTCTGACTACCATGGTAGCTGGGACCAGAGCTTCTGGGGTCTGGTGACCCCTGGTGCAACTGAACCTGACCGGGGGAAATCATCCCTTGTGACCCCTGCCACACCCAACTGTATTTGTTCCAGGTGTCAGATTTCCTGCCTTAAGGAACAGAGCATCTTGTACATAAGGAAATCTATGATGATTAGGTATCTTGAATGACTTTAAGATCTTCATTGTGATGGATAGTTTCCCCCTTATGATAGTGTAAACATAGGCATAAAATTAAATTCAGTACAAGTATATTAAGTGTTGACTATGTGCAATGTACTTTGCTAGTCAGGGGCAGAGATACAAAGTTAGACAACATATGTCACTGCCCTCATGAAGCTTACAGTCTTGTTCAGAAATACGGCACATATATAGGTAACCATAATATTAACAATAACAACAACAACAATAAAATAAATAGCATTTATATAACACTTAAAGGTTTGCTGAGCACTTTAAAAATATTATTTTATTTTGTAACATGAAACAGAAAGCAGGACAAGTGCATTATAGAGGTGTAAATAAAGTACTTTATAAAGGCCTTTACACAGATGTAGAAGGTGTAACAGGTTGGGCTGACTTGTTTCTGTCCCTGGAATAGTCACTGAAAGTTGATGCTTTGACCAAAACGCCTAATAAGAAGTTTGTTTTTGTGATTTGCTTTTTCTTCCTAAAAATAAATTTAAGAAGATATTTGAATCATAAAAGACCAAGGCTGGAAGAGACCTTAATGAACACCTAGTCAAACATTATCATTGTTATTATTATTGTTCAATTGTGTCCAGCTCTTCATGACCCCATGGATCATACTGTCCATGGGGTTTTCTTGACAAAGATACTGGAGTGATTTGGCATTTTCTTCTCCAATGGATTAAGGCAAACAGAGGTTAAGCGACTTGCCCAAGGTCCCATAGCTAGTGAATGTCTGAGGCTGGATTTGAACTCACATCTTGACTCCAAGCACCACATTCTATCCACTGAGCCACCTAGCTGCCTCATTCTCATTACGTAGAGGAGGAAACTGAGGCACTGAGAAGTGAAGTAATTTTTTGCTGTTGTTCAGTTGTTTTGGTTGTGTCTGACTCTTCACGAACCCATTTGCTTTTTGGGTTTTGTTTTGGTTTTTTTGGCAAAGATACTGGAATGGTTTGCCATTTCCATCTCCAGCTCATTTTACAGGTGAGGAACTGAGGCAAAGAGGATTAAGTAACTTGACCAGTTGTCACACAACAGGTTTTCCTGATTCCAGGCCCAGCACTCTATCCACTACACCACCTAACTGCCCAGTAATTTGTTAAAATCCTACAACTTTTAAGTGGCAAAAGTAGAATTTTAGTTTTAAATGGCTTTTGGTTAATGGAATTCTTCTGGTACTATCAAAGACTTAGTTCTTCAAAATAATATGACCAGAAATAAGCAAAAGAAGAAGCAGGAAATATAGATGATTTTACAGAAATCGTGGCTGTCACAATGTAGAGGTACATGTCTGAGAAAACAGCAAGTCAGCAAGCATTTAGCAGTTAAGTGAACGTTTATGGAGCACCTACATTGTGTAATGCTGGGGCAGCTAGGTGGCACAGTGGATAGAGTGCTGGGCCTGAAGTCAGGAAGACTCATCTTCCTGAATTCAAATCTGGCCTCAGACACTTACTAGCTGTGTGACCCTGGGGAAGTCATTTAACCCTATTTGTCTCAGTTTTCTCATGTGTAAAATGACCTAGAGAAGGAAATGTCAAACCACCTCAGTATCTCTGCCAAGAAAACCTCAAATGGGGTCACAGAGAGTCAGACACAACTGAAACAACTGAACAACAACAAAAATTACTGCGCTTGTCAGTACCTCAGTTTCCTCCTCTGCATAATGAGAATGAGGCAGCTAGGTGGCTCAGTGGATAGAATGCTGGGCCTGGAGTTAGAAAGATTTGAGTTCAAATCTGGTCTCAGATATTTACTAGCTGTGTGATCCTGGGCAAGTCACTTAACTTCTGTTTGCCTTAATACACTGGGGAAGGAAATGGCAAACCACTCCAGTATCTTTGCCAAGAAAACTCTTAAGAGTCAGACACAAATGAAAATGTCTAAACAACAAAAATTGTGTAATGCTAAGCACTGGGAATATAAAAGAAAGGCTAAAAACAATCCCTGCTCTCAAAAAACTCATAATCTAATGGGGCGGGGAGAGAATAACATCCAAACAACTACGTGCATAGAAGATGTGTATACGAGGATAAATTGGATATACTCTCTGAGGGAGAATGCTGGCATTAAAGAGAAATGGGAAAGGATTCTTGTGGGAGGCAGATTTTAGTTGGGACCTGAAGGAAGCCAGGAAGGCCAGGAGGAGAAGATGAGAAGGGAGAGGCTTCCAGTCATAGGGAATAGCATGGAGCTGAGAGAGATTGTGTGGGTAGGATCTGAACTCAGGTCTTCCCAACTCTGGGAGTTCCGCACTCTAGACACTGCACCCCTTAATGGCCTGACATTGTGAATAAACTCTATGCAAGCAATGCAGTGCCACTCAGGGCTCTTTGCCTGGAAACATAAAGTCACATCTCCGGGGTCTTTAGAAAAATATGGCAAAAGACCCTCCTCTAGGTTATAGCTCTTTTCTCAAGTACTAGCCCTATACATTCCGTCACTGACTTCTCGTTCCCCAGGCATAGTGCTAGAAGTTGGGGATCAGGGTCAGAGGAGTGCTTGGACTGTGTGGGTTTGCAACATAGAACTGCCCTTTGACCTTGGCCTCCAGACTTGCAGGACTGACAGTGAATTACTCTTTAGATTCATACTACTTAATCAAGAAATCATCAGCCTGAAGGTAGAGGCCCTTCCACTTATACCACAAACCAGAATCTAAGTAAGGCATTCATAATTTAAAGGAAACTTAGGAAAAAAGAATCAATAAGTTGAAAGGCACCATCAATTGTTATAGGGTTGATCACCAATGTCCCCTGCCATTTAGTCATGTGGTCCATTATTAGCCTCTGAACTTGAAAGTAACTCAGAGTCATTTCCACTAAATTTACCCCAACTAATAATGACATCGAGGTGAGGCTGGGTTCTGGACATCTATACCAGAAGGGTATAAGTTCTGACAAGTTCTATCAAACTGCAAAGTCTTCCAGTAGGTATCCATCAATGGACTCTGACTTTTGGTGTCTGAGAACCAGACATGCACGCCTAAACTTAAGGGTGAGTGAGTGAGTGAATGCATGAATTGATGAATTTTAAAAGGGAGCATTATGTGTCAAGCATTGTGGAAGTGCTAGGAATACAAACATAGTCCCTGACCTCAAGGAGCTTATCTTCTTTTGGAGGAGACAATCCATATATGGTGGTGATGGTGGTGATAGTGGTCAGGATGATACATGGTAGTTTACAAAGTGACAGAGATGGTGGGTGGAGCCATGGGGAAAAGAATGACATACTTTCTTTAGTAGCAGTGACAATAACAATTTACTTATTGTTCCAGAGCTATACCCTGGGGGTGGGTTGGAGGTTATACAGGAGGCATTGGGACATCTGACAAGGCAATGAATTTTTGGTTACATAAAGACAGTTTGTTAAGTGATTGACAGGTTTCCATTTGCGTGAGTGACAGGAATACCCAACCCACACCAATGAAAGTGTGAATTCTGCAAGCATTAAATTGGGACGTATGAGAATGAAAGAGAAAAGGTAAAAGACCCTTTTGCTACTTCTTAAGAGCTCACGTAAAAGGTTAGGTTCAAGTTGAGAGAAGATTGATACTATTGCCTCAAACAAGGTTCTTGGATCATTTCAAATATTCATTGTCCCCAGGCCTCCCTCCCCTCGCTGGACTGCTTCACCTTCCCTCCCCATCCCGCTCCTCCCCCTCAACCCCTATCACCTACTACTGAACTATTACAAGAGAAAATTGACGCAAATCTATTGATAAAACTAGTCCTGTGAGCATTAGATTTTCAAAAGAAAAAAAATAACAAGCACGTCCCCAATCTCCGTCTCGTAAAGAAAGAGTAGACTAGCCCATTGTTTATCGGTCATTATCTTAGCAGCTTCCAAAAGTTTTCTCTCTCACAGGAGGCTGAGCGGTCCAGCTGTGGTGCTCTGAGAAAGGTGAGACTGACCTCAGAGCTTAGTATTTATCATCGGACGAAGCCAAACAAGGCAGTTTAAAGGCAAACACTTGGTTGTGACGACTTTCACGGGGCCAGTATCTGAACTGAAACGAGAGCAGAAACTTGGCTGTCCTGGTCGCTGCTTGTTTTTCAGCTGCTAGTTTTTCAAAAGCTCCTCTCGTCTTTCCCTGGTGCTCTTAACATTTAAATGCAGATTTCACTCAAAGAGAACTGATGGGCCCCGCCCCAGGAGCTGCCCTGGAAGCGCAGATGCTCTGCGTCAGCAAGAGCCGGCCGGTAGTTGCTGGTGATGCTGGCGACACGGGATCTGCTTTCCTTCTTGGCAAATGGGCTTTGTTCTCGGATTTTGTTTAGAACTCCAATCCTCCAAGTCCTTTTCTGAATAGCACAATCAGCATCTTTGAAACCGCAGAGCCCATTCCCTCTAGTGTTTCAGATCTGACCTCAAAACAAAACAAAACAATTCTCTGCAGGCTTACCCTGTACTAGTGCTCAAGCCAGGGTTTCCTGAACTTTTTGAGGTTGTGGTGCTTAATATATGCCTCCTGAACTGAATGGAAACTTTGCATTAAAAAAATATAAATGACAAAGCCTTGGTCATTCAGTGAAATGGGAAAAGCCACCCTGAAAATATTAATAAAGAACTTATGCTAGTTAGTAAATGAACCAATAGAGGCAGTGTTTGCAATGGAAAGGCTACTTGCCCCAAAGTCACATAAGTAGTAAATCGGTGGCAAAGCTGGGTTTGGAACCCAGTGGAAAGAGCACCTTGACTGCTTTGGAAACGGGATCTGGGTTCAGTCAGTCAGTCAGTCAGTCAAGTAGCATTTGTTAAATAAATGTTTAGGATGTGCTAAGTGATAGGGATACAAAGAAAAGCAAAAACAAACTCTTGGCCTCAAGGAGCTTACATTCTAATGGGGAAGACAAGTGAACAACTAGGTAGATACAAGATTTAAATAGAGTAGGTGGGAGACCTTTTGGGACAGGAAGGCCTCTTGGAGTAGGTGATACTGGAGCTGAGTCTTGAAGGCAGTCAAGGAAATTAAGATACAGGGGTAAGGGAGGAGAGCAGAGGTTCTTAAGCTATTTTATGTCATGGAACCCTTTGACAATGTGGTGAAATTTATGGACCTTTTTTTCAGAATAGTGTTTTTAAATGCAAAAATAAAATAGGCAGGATTTCTAAAGAAATCAGTCATATTGAAATAATGTAGTTACGAATATATATGTATTTTAAAAGTAAAGAACCCTGGAAGTAGAGCATTTCAGTTATGGGGTACAGTTAGTGCAGAGACTCAGAGTTTAGATCTTGCCTCTGTCATTTAATCACTTCTGTGACTTTAGGTAACTTCTCTGGGCCTCGGTTTCTTCATCTGTTAACTGCAAAGGTTGGACCAACTGACCTTTGAGGTCCCTTCCAACTCTAAATCCTCTGATCAGATTAAGAGAGATGTGAGTTGTCAGTATAATTACTGACAGTTGAGTATCAAGCCCTACTTCAATGCCTCATTGTAGTGTGGAGGTCATAGATCAGAAGATTTAGAGGTGGAAGAAACTTTAAAGATCATTTAGTCCTTTTCCCTGATTTTACAAAGGAAACAGGCCCCTGTGATTTATCTGACTTGCCCAAGGATGCATAGTCACTAAATAGCTTAAGCAGGATTTGAACCTTAGTCATTTGGCTCCTGATCCAGTGGTCTTTCTACCACTGCACTGGTAACCTTAGATTCCTGAAGGCTTTGCTAGTAGAGTGAACTGATAGGTCATATCAAGATGTAAAGACTTCAAGGACAGACTATATCTATATTGTTGAAGATGGCAGCCAGCTAAGCCTGGAGAGGCTTGTCATCAGAAGGTTGACCATAAATGAATAATTGTGGCCACTGCAATTCATTAATCTGTTCTCTAAAATGTGGGAGAGTTGTGATCTGCATTGATGGAGGGAGCTAGCCACTGCAGGGGAAGTCATCAATCCCATCCCTAGCTCTTAGCACAATGCCTGGCACATAGTAACTGCTTAATAAGATTTTTTTGCTTGATCCTTAAAGCAGATTTTATATTATATCAAATATATATATGTATATATATATGTGTGTGATAGATATAAATATATCAAAAATACTAATAACTAAGATTGTGAATGGAGGTTGGGGAAGCATTTTTCTTTTTTATATTGTTTCTAGAGAGAACTCTGGATTTGTAATCAGAAAAATCTGGATTCCAGTCCCAACTCTGCCATTTAGTATCTATGTGACCTTGGGAAAATCACTTAATATCTTTGGGATTCAAATTTCCTTATTTGCAAAATGAAAGGTGTTGAACTAAATGGACTCTGAGGTCCCTTCCAGTTCTAAACCATTTTTTTTGGCGGAGGGGAGGTGAATGGGGCTAAGTGACTTGCCTGGAGTCACGTAGCTAGTGAATGTTATGTGTCTGAGGCTAGATTTGAACTCAGGTCCTCCCGACTACAATGCCAGTACTCTATCCACTGCACCACCCAGCTGCCCCACTCTAAACCACTTTCAAGTCAGCAAATGTGGAAAGTCTCTCCAACCCCAGGTAGGATAGTTATTCCTATGTGCAAAACACTGTGATAGACATTGGGTTTGCAAAGATGAAAAACTCCATAATATCTATCATTGAGGAGCTTGCCAATGAAGTTGGGAGATAAGGCAAATCCACAAATCACTCTAATACAAATTAGGAAATGAGGAGGGAATCTATCTAGTTTGGGGAATCAGGGAAGACTTGTTGGGAGAGATGGCATCTAGAGACATCAGTAGGCAAAGACGGGGAGGGAGTAAAAATGAATAGCAATCTGTTTGAGTTATGGGCAAAATGTGCATCAAGGAGTGAAAGAGGGGCAGTGGGGTTATTTCCTGAAGAAACTTGAAGCTGGGTGGCTTTTGTGCAGAGGAAATAAATAGCTATACTATACCTTATTTCCATTGAGTACCTTTTGAACCCGTTTTTGGAGGGAAGAGCCTAGACACGAACCAAATCTAAGCTTTAAAGATGATTTTCCCAAGAACTCCTGGGTGAATGATTAAAAGCCAGAGAATGTGAGAAAAAGAAGCCTCTCTTCAGATGCCAGTTTCACCAGGACTGAACCCAAGACCTGTGTGAACCTAGATCTACAGGCACCTGTACAGGGAGTAGGAGAGGACCCTATGATGCAGCTAGGTGGCTCAGTAGATATAATCCAGGACCTGGAGTCCTGAATTCAAATATGGTCTTAGATATTTACTAGCTGTGCAGCCTTGGGCAAGTCACTTAACTTCTGCCTCAGTTTCCTCAACTGTAAAATGGGGATAATGATAGCATCTTCTTCACAGAGTTTTTGTGAGGTTCAAGTGAGATATTTGTAAAGCACTTAGCATGGTGCCTAACTTGTCTCCCTCCCTACTATGATTCTACTTCTGGAAATTCTTTTCTGTTTCTACCCTCTGTTTCCATGTCTGGGTTAGCAGCCTAACAGATGCACTAACCTTTTGTTAAAGGTAGTTCTATCCACAGGTTTAGCTTATTTACTTCTTGTCTTTCTTTTTTTTTAGGCAATTGGGGTTAAGTGACTTGCCCAGGTTCACACAGCTAGTAAGTGTTAAGTGTTTGATCTGAGGCTGTATTTGAACTCAGGTCCATCCTGACTTCAGGGCCAGTGCTTTTCCACTGAGCCACCTAGCTGCCCCTACTTCTTGTCTTAATTTACCATTTAACCTACTTTTGACCTATGTGGCTGATAATGGTGGCCACCAGTACTCTTGGGCCAGTCAATAGAGTATATCATTCTTCCTTGACCCACTCAAGAATCATTCATAGAATATACTGTGTTGCTGGTAGAATATAATAGTCTAAACAGCCCATGAGCAGATCCTAGTGACGAGTCAGAAGTAGATAAAGGGTCAAAAAAGGCCAAAGAAGTGATTAACTGGGCAGCAAATGGGCAGGAGGTACATATTTCAGAGATATGGACCAATGTGTGCGAGTGTTGGCACCTATAGATTGTAATCTGCTTGAGGGCAGAGACATTTTCATTGATATTTATGTATCCCCAGCACCTAGCACAGTGATTGGCAGCTAGCCAGTGCTTAATAAATGCTTGTTCATTGATTAATATGAAGGGAAAAATAGGCAGGTGTGGTTTAGTAGTCAATGCAGAAGTATAGGCATCTGAAAGTGAAAGAGACAAGAGTTCAAGTAATTGCGTATTCAAATAGCTAAGAATACAAATAGCTAAGAATATTGAACCTCCTAGTTTAACACAGAAGCCATCCTTTTGCCTTTTGGAGCCCCCTAGTACTGGGAGGGTCTACCCTGCCCCTCTGGATCTCCCGTGTGGCCTTCATGCGTGTACAGCTCCCAGGGGCTCCTTCTGGAGTTTACTGTACTGGAAAGAACTGGGCTCAAATGGTGGAAGATAATCAATGTCTGAACCAGAGTGGCTTTCCATTTTTGTTTCAAACATGGTGCTCCCTTTTGTGTACTTCATCAAGTTTCCGATTCTGAGCTTTTCTGTTCTGAAACCAGACTTGGAAGAACTACAGTGAAGGATACATTCTGGGTTTATCATGGTATCATACCTTTCTCAGCTTTATTTTTCATCAATTCCATATACTCTCTTGTATAGACAGCTAGGTGGTGAAGTGGTTAGAATGCTGGACTTGGAGTCAGGAATATCTGAGTTCAAATCTCTCTTCAGAATCTCTCTTCAGACACTGGCTGTGTGACCCTGGGCAAGTCACTTAACCTCTGCCTGCCTCTGTTTCCTCATCAGTAAAATGATGATAATAATAGTACCTACCTCTCAGGGTTGTGGTGAGGATAAAATAAGATATTTGTAAAAAATTTACCACAGTGTCCAATACATAGTACTGTAGTCACTTAATAAATATTTGTTGATATTAAAAATAAATGTATTTATAAGGATTAAGTGCTCAGAGTAATCCAGGATTGTACTTTACAATTTTAAAATGTTGTATGCAACTGAAACGTACTCTTATAATACAGTTTGGTAGGGTGGTATAGGGGAAAGAAAACTGTTTTGTCTTGGAGTCAGAAGCTAGGGTTCAAGTCCTGGCTCCAATATCTCCTGGATACATGATGTAGACAAATCATTCAACTCCACTGATCTACATGTTGTTTTAAAAGGACTACATATCACAAATTTGGAGTAAACAGCTTTACTCTTATTATAAGCCTTGGCAGAAAGAGATCAATTGATTTACATCATTCTTCTGTTAGCCAAGTGACTTCTGAATATCAGTAATTTCCTGTACTGATGTACACACACACACACACACACACACACACACACACACACACAGAGCATAGGAAGCCATAAAACAATGGTAGGCATCAGGTGTCTGTAGCTGATCTTGGGGGAAGGGCAGAGACTCACTAATACGTCATTGGCTTCTAGGAAGCAGAGGTAGGTAACAAACAAGGGTGTGTTGTAGTGGGGGTAGATGCTGTTGTTCAGTCATTTCTCAGTCACGTCCAACTTTTTGTGACCCCATTTGGGGTTTTCTTGACAAAGATCCTGGAGTTTGCCATTTTCTGCTCCAACTCATTTTACAGATGAGGAAACTGAATGAGGAAACTGAGGCAAACTGGGGTAGGTGATTTGCCCAGGGTCACACAGCTAGTAAGTGTCTGAGGCTAGATTTGAACTCATGAAGATGAATTTTCCTGACTCCAGGCTGGGTGCTCTATCCACTGTACCACCTAAAATGAAGGCTAGTCTAAATATGGAGTCACACTTCTGCTATAAGACAAAAGGTCCAGAAGTTCCTCATTCCTAAAATAAAACTAATAACACTTGCACTAATTACTCTAACAACAGAGTTGTGAGGAAAGTGCTTTGTAAACCTTAAAGCATTATAGAAATAGGAGCTATTATTATGCTGACAGCTTCTATCCACAGTTTTTTTAAGGGTTTTTTTTTTCCATTGTACACAAACGGGAAGTCCTTGGCAGTTATCTATTCTTGGAAGATTCGTTGAGAGTTGTCAGAGAGCATTTATTTAACAATCAACAAGCATTTACTAAGTATCATTGCCAGGCACTGTTCTAAGAGTGGTGGATACAAAGGAAATAAAAAACAATAGTCCTTACCCTCAAGGAGCTTACAGTCTAATGGAGGAGACAACATGCAAACAACTATTTATATATGAGTTATATACTGGGTCAATGGAAAGGTAATCACTGGAAGGGAAAGTTAGCAAGAGATGATTAAAAAATAAAATCCCTTATGCGTAAGGGGAAAAATATGCCCAAGGTATATAGAAAGGCTGCCATTTTAGAACCAGTCAAAAGAAACTCAAAGGGCTGCAACTATTTAAATAAAGTTGTGACTTTATAGTCCCAATGAGTCCAGTTCTGTCCCCACAGAAACAAAATTTGTCCATAACAAAGCTTGTTCTTATATACCTCTCTGGGGACAATTCTTCCAATAAGCATCAGTCTTCCTGAGTTATTTATCAGAGGCAGCCCCAATCTTTAAACCTAGTCAGAAAGGTATATGTGCAAGTCTGTATCCGTGGGAGATGTTCTTTAGAAGTAGTAAGGTCCATACTCTGTGATCTCATAAGGTTCATTAGAGGGACTCATTATATTGATCAAGGGCTTCTCTAATTAATTTCACCATTACACTAGAACTATTCTGTGTGAGTGAGCTGGGCCCAATGAAATGATCCTTGGCGCAGATTTTTTACATCTATTTTTTAGTCACTTGATTAATGCTGTAACTTTTCTGCTAACCAATCCCATGCTTGTGCAGAATTGGGCCAGATGAGAAAAGGAAAATTCAATAAACCTCATTACTGGTGAAATAAATTGATGTCACTTTCTTCTTGATGAGATAATCTTTGTGGAAAAACCATCTTAATTGTACTACTGTCCAAATATTAATGTCACAGATGCTCGTAACTAATGAATATGTGCAACACTCAAAGTTGGATCAACCACACATCCTATATAGAACATATGTAGGAAGAAGCACTTAGCAAGCAGGAGAGCTATCATGATGCCTCTGGACTCAGATTTCCAATGTTCTTTTTAGTAGGAAGTATGGAAAACTGGTTTCAGTCAAAATGCATCACCAGCTTGCCCCTTTCTAAGGTGACACACCATAACAACTTTCCATTCTAGCTAGACTCATGCAGGCTTCTTCTAGCTCCAAGCCTTTCTGTATGACTTTTCTCATGCAGGGAACAGGTACTTGTTTTCTTTAGCACCTTTCTTGCAAACCTACCATTTGTAAGATGTCTTTTGAAGGGAGGCTACTGGAGATACAGACACCAAATCATCAATTGAAATGGCTTGTCATGTAGACCAGATAGAGACAACCATGTAGGCCATTTAAATCTTTACTTTTCAACCAAAAGGACGAAGACAATGTCTTTTATAAACTCTATAACTCTCCTAGTGCCTAGAACATTTGTGCACAGTAGACATTCAATGAATTGCTTGTGAAATTGGTTCTTGAGTAGGAGTATAGGTATAATGGAAAGATCCTGGACCTGAGGTAAGGAGTTCTGGGTTCAAATCATATACTTCCTCTAAAAATTTTGATCTTCTAATCTGTATAAGGAGGATAATAATATATTGACTACCTACTTCAGTCAGTCAGTAAATATTTATTAAGTACATGTTATGCAGTGCTTAGGCACTATTCTAAGCACTGGTGGTACAGACAAAAATAAGGCAGTCCCTGTGCTCCCCAAACTCACAGAATAATGTGGCAAGCAACCATGCACAAACAGGCAGTATAAACGGAAGAAAGAAGGCACTAGAATGAAGAGGGATGGGGAAAAGCTTTTTTGTTGAAGTTGAAATTTTGGCTGGAACTTGAAGGAAGCCAAGGCAGCTAGGAGGTGGAGATAAGGAGAAAGAGCATTTCAGGCATGAGGGATAGCCAGAGCAATATTGTTTTTTAAGAACAACTTTGAATGAATAAGTCATTTTGACTATTATAAATATCCAAATTAACTACAAAGGACCTATGAAGGAAGGTGCTATCTGCATCCAGATAAATAGAAGTATATAGAGAATGATTTTACACACATACATACATACTTACATACATGCATACATATTTGTGTCTAATGGTAGCTATCTCTGTGGCAGGGTGGGGGAGGAAAAAAAGGGAAAAAAAGAAATTTACATGATAACTTTTATGTATTTAAAAGGAATAATAAGTTGTACATAATAGACTTGCACTTTCATGTGCAATCATCTTTTTTATTATACTCTATTATGGTTAATTATATTATACTGTGTTATGTTTTACATATACTATGTTATATTATTATATTGTATTGTATTGTGTTTTATTATATTATATTATACTTGTTTTATTCTATAAATTAAAAATAAAATAAATAAAAATTATAAAAGAAAAAGAAAATGCCCATATCTGGGAGATAGAGTATCTTGTGTGAAAACCAGCAAAGAGGCCTGTGTTACTGGATTGAAGAATGGAATAAGGTAGGATAAGAAGGCTGGAAAGATGAGGGTGGGAAAGGACAGGAAGGAGGGCACTAGGTTGTGAAGGACTTTGAATGCCAAACAGAGAATTTTATATTTGAGCCTGCAGATGGTAAGGACTCACTGGAGTTTATTGAATGAAGGGTGACATGATCAAATCTGTGCTTTAGCTGAATGGAGTAGGGAGACCCTTGTGACAGGGAGACCGACCAGTAGGCTATTACAATAGTCCAGATGTGAGGTAATAAAGATGTATACCGGATGGTGTCAGAGAAGAGAAGGGTGGGGGGTGGTTATTCAAGAAATGTTATGAAGGGAAAATAGAGAGGCTTGGCCCACTGATTGATGTTGGAAATGAGAGAATGAGGAGTCAAGGCCAACAACTAGATTGGGTGACTAGGAGGATGGTGGTGGTCCTAACAATATGTTGTTGTTGTTCAGTCATTTACAATCATGCCCAACTGTTTGTGACCCCATTTGGGGTTTTCTTGGTAAAGATAACTGCAGTAGTTTGCCATTTCATTTTACAGATGAGGAAACTGAGGCAAACAAGGTTAAGTCACTTGTCCAGGGTCACACAGCTAGTATGTGTCTGAACATGAATTTGAACTCAGGAAGATGAGTCTTCTTGACTCCAGAGCTAGCATTCTATCCACTTCGCCACCTAGCTGCCCCTTGCTTGTCACTTAATAGGGACGTTTATAAGAGGAAAACATTCTGGGACAAAGATAATGAATTCAGTTTTGGACACGTTGAGTTTAAGACCTTTATAGAACATTCAGTTTGAGGTGTTTAATAGGCATTTGGAGATTCAGGAATGAAGTTGAACAGAGAGGTTAAGGTTGGAGAAATAGATTTGAGAATTATCAGCATAGAGATAGATGATAATTGAATTCATGGAAGTTGATGAGATCACCAAATGAAATAACATGACCTGGATAAAAATCCAGCAAAAGAGACTGAGAATGAGCTGTCAGGTAGGAGGAGAACCAGGAGAGAGTGGTGTCATGAAAACCTGGAGAACAGAGTATCAAAATTTTCTTAAATGGAAAATATGCATGCTATCATATGAACTATTTACCTCACTGTGTTGTTTTAAAGAAAGTGCCTTGTAAATTTTTAAGCACTATGTAAACATGAATTGTAATACATATCTATAACCTAACAGTTTCAATTTGATCCACATCTCACTTTTATTTAGTAGATCTGTGTTTGGCTCGTGAACGCTGTATTTTAAAATCTTTTCTGTGGACACGTAACATTTCTTGAATAACCACCCCCCACCCTTCTCTTCTCTGACACCATCCGGTGTACATCTTTATTACCTCACATCTGGACTATTGTAACAGCCTACTGGTCGGTCTCCCTGTCACAAGGGTCTCCCTACTCCATTCAGCTAAAGCACAACAACTCTGTGAGGTGTAAGGTATTATACAATTCATTTTTATAGATGAGTGAGAAAACTGAGGCTCCCAGAGATTACTTGACTTGCCTCAAATTCTCTAGCTAGTAAATAGCAGAGCCACAGTTTCCACTTTGGAGTCTCTTGATTCTAAAGATAGTGCCCTTTTCATGAGATCACACTTTCTAGAGTGCTTTCTGTAGACCATAAAAGTCTTCAAGGTCAGGTTCTGGATCCTTTCTAGGTGTCAGTGGATAGAGAACAGGTTTTAGATTAGGGAAAACTTGTTTTCAAGTCCTACTCTGACACATACTGTCTCGTGACCTGGGGCAAATCACTTAACCCCTCTCTGTCTCCCAGGCAACTCAGTAAAACTAAGTTAGGGAATACTAGTCAATCTACATTGGTAGAGAGGGAGTTCCTTACCAGAAGAACCCTACTACCAGAAGAACTCTAGGGAAAGCACAAACCTCATCAAAATAATAATAGTAATAACTCAACCTGAGCACAGAGTAAGGGTGCTCGCTAATTTTACTGATTAAGATGGTGACCAACACCTTTTTGTGAACTACCATACTGTTTAAGCTAAGTGATGTCAACCTGTGACATAACTAAGGGACATTTTTTTCACAGTGAGGTTCTGCAAATCAACTATTATTAAACAATACATTTTAATTTTCATAGTGTGCATGACCAAGTGCCACTCTCTGTTGATTAAAACTCATAGCTTATGCTCCATCCTCTGTATCTTGGCAATGAATATTGGATGGTTACAACCTGAACCTCCTGGCTAGTCCTTCCTCAGTCTCAGGGGATGAGGTTAACTGTATTATACAACATTACTTCCACTTGTCCTCTGAGAACTTAAGAACTTAATCATTTAAATATTTGCCAAGCATTAAATTTCGAAAGCAAAAGTTCATGTGAAGAAGTCAACATATTGGACTGAACACAGTGTAGGATATCCTTCCAAATCTGACATGAATAAAATCTGAGTGCAATCTTATAAAAAAAAAAGTAGCATTTTCCAATGAATACCCATAAATATGTACACAATGTTTCCCAGTTGTGCCCAGGCACATCCTAATATTTCCCTCAAATTGGCATTATGCATCTAATTTTTTTAAACTTTGTATTTTTAAGTATAATTTTTTACATTTTTTAAAATTAAGTTTACTTAAAGTTTTGATTCCTTTGGTCTGATGAATGAAAATAATATCCTTTATGATTGTGCTTTCAATAAATTTTCACCTTAAAAAATTCCCTGAATGAACATCCTAATGAAACACACTGCACACATCTAAATGTATACCTGTATTTTTTTTTTTCATTTCAAAGAGATCTCATTTTAGGGACATGTTCCATAATTGGAGAAAAGTCTATATTTGGACCAATACAGAATATCAATGGCATATGAATGTAATGGAATACTACTGTGCTGTAAGAAATGATGAGCAGGCAGACTTCAGAAAAACCTGGAAAAATTTGTATGGACTGATGCTGAATGAAGTGAGCAGAACCAAGAGAAGGTGGTACACAGTAACAGCCATGTTGTGTGATGACTAACTTTGACAGACTTAGCTCTTCTCAGCAATACAAGAATCTAAGACATCTCCAAAGTCCTCATAATGGAAAGTGCTATCCACATCTAGACAAAGAACTGTGGAGTCTGAATGCAGAACGAAGCATACTATTTGTTATTTTTTTCCCTTCTGTTTTGTTTTGTTTCATCTTTCTGGTGGTTCCTTATATTAGTTCTAGTTCTTATTTACAACATGACTAATGTGAAAATATGCTTAATAGGAATGTGTATGTATAGCCTATATCAGATTGGGGGCCATCTTGGGGAGGGAGGCAGGGAAGGAGGGGGAGAAAAAATTTAAAACTCAAAAGCTTATGGAAGTGATTGTTGATAATTCAAAATAAATTAATTAAAATAAAAAAGATTAAAAAAAGAAAATTAGCAAAATCTTCACTAGCAATGGCATTTATATCAGATAGTAAGGCTTGCAAAGGACTTTGCATGTATTATTTCATTTGAACCTCTCAACTATCCTTTGAGGTAGGAGATACAATTATGATATCAATCTCATTTTACAGATGAAGAAACTTAGTCTCAGAGAGGTTAATTGACTTGCTCATGGTCATATAGCTAGAGACAGAGATAAAATTAAAATAGCTCTTCCTGAATCCATGTCTTGCATTCTACCATGCCATGTTTTCTCTCAGGACACAAAAGACACCTAGATTTTCACTATAGACTCCTATCTGGCCAGGGCTCATGTTGCTCCAATTCATAAAACTCTTAAGTTATGTTGAGACTGAACCTGGCAGAATGGAATGGTGGAGTCCACTGGAATCAACCAATTAACAAGAAGCCATTTCTAAGTCTGCTTAAATGTGACACGGGTAGGCACTGGAGATACAAAGTCAAGAAGGAAACCATCTGTGCTCAAGCAACTCATATCCTATTGAAGGAGACCACAGGTAAATATACATAAGTATATACAAATGCCGGGTAGTTGGTGGAGGGTCTGGGGAGGAGGAGGGAAGGGAAGCACCAATAGCTGGGAGGATCAGGCTCCATGAAGAACATGGCACTTGAGCTGAGCTTCGAAGTTTTAGGGGTTTTAGTTTTTTCTCATTTTCTAACTATTGCCCAGCATCTCCTTACTACTACTCACTGATGGCTACTCAGCAGAAGAAGATAGAGCAGAAAAGGCAGCAGATAAAATCACCTCACCACAAATCTTCAGAATGCTAGCCATTTACTCTGCCAGGGTCACAGAAATGCTTCCTGCAAATAAGCTTTTCATAAATGCTCTGATATGAGGAGGTTCCTTTGGAAATATTTTTTTTGGACTCCTTGTATTGCGACTTGCTGGTCATCTGTTGCACTTGTCCCAATTCTGAGCTAACATCTGTTTTTACCTTATGTAGGCCAATCCATGGAGGCACATAAGGATATAGGGAATATTAGTGATAATACACCTGATAAATCCCTTCATGTTATATGGTTTTTTTTTCCCCTGTAGAGGGCTAGGGGAAAGACCTGTGTGCAGATGATATCATAGCCTTTTGGGCACATCTGCCACAGATTAAATTACCATTTCTAGGGCTCATTTCTAAAAATGATTTCTCTTCATTTTGGGAAGAGAAATAAAGAAGCATAGCCCCTCTAGGTTAGTTCTCCAAGTCAGGCCATGCAACTTAGGAGCTGATGAAAATTGGGGATCACTCTCAATGATGCCAAAGAGGTTTGATAGAGTTGGATCTATCAGATGACATCATTGTCTAAGTTGTTGGGTTCCCTTCCCCCACCCTTAAGGAATCCATCTAGGTTATTCTATTGAGTTTTAACTCATCATAAATCTTGTCCCATGTCTGAGGGAGTCCTATTAAATGCAAGATCCGAGCTGGAACTTTATGAACTCCTCTGCAAAGCAGCCAGAGGTGAGAATTGAAGCTAAGTTTTAAAGTTTGTAGAGTATGAATGTAAGAGTAGAGTCAAAAGCACTCCATTTGGTCCTGGTTCCTTGACTAGATGTAAATACTTTTTTTTTGATTGAATCAAACAATCAAAACTAAGTGTGAATAGGGCCTGTTCCTTCCTTGAATCAATCAGACACAAACTTAACTCTTTCTTTATGAGGTTTTTCCTGGTCCCATCCAGCTACTAGTGAGACAATATTTGTAAAGTACTTAGCATAGTGCCTGACACATAGTAGGCACTTAATAAAGATTCATTTCCCCCAGCTACAAGCTATTCATTTTAATCTAATGTACATATAAATGTATTATCATATAGTATATTTTTACATATTTATATATTTTATATAGCTTATTTATTTATATATTTTGCATAGTATACACATATATGGTTATTTGTATACATGCTCTCTTCTCTCATTAGGTATAAGATCCTTCAGGTCAGGGACTGTTTGGTTTTTTTTTTCCCTTGTCTCTAGCATTTAGGATCAAGCCTGACTCATAGTAAGTGGTTAATAAATGTTTGTTGAGTATAGCTGATTGGATGATAATTATAATTATATTAATAGGATTTTAGATATAGAACCCACTCATTTTACCTATGAGGAAACTGAGGCCCATGGATATTAAGTGACTTGTTCAAGGTCACACCCATTAGCATCAGAGGTCAGATTTGAACTGTTAACCATTTTTCTGTGAATTTTCCACTGGAGATTTACCCAATGTGCTGGGAATCTTTCTCTAGCCCTTTTTACATGGCATGGTACCCAAACACACACAGATTACTCAGTAGTTATCCCTTGCTCTCACTCAATTTTTTTATATGATTTTATACATTTTTGGTTATACTGAAGATCCAGCCACAGACTATGTGGTCAAAGTAAGCCATCCCATTGATCAAATTTTGAGGCATGATAACCCATGAAACAAATAGTTCCATGTTACCTCATCTTTCTGGTTGAGGGAAAAGGGGGCAAAGAGGCTAAAGAGCACCTATTTTATGAAAAAAAATGGGAAACTAGTTTTTGTGGACTTTGAAAACATGTGATTAATTATGACACATCTAGGATTTTAAGCAGAACATTTAGCTATGTATGCAACACATATGTCCATCTCATTTCCCATCCTATAGATACAGCCTACATTGAGTGACAGAACCATGGCTGATAACTTCAGATTTGGGGAAATTTGCCTTGAAAGACACCAGGAAATTTTACATAAGAAACATGTAAAGTGGAGTATATTTTAAAATGAACATTTCAATCTTGATCAAAATTACTTGTTAGAAAAGAACCCTATTCTCCTCCTTAAACTTTTGTCATATTCTAGGACTAGAGGATTTTCTGAGCAGGTACATTACAACACAGAAAGAGTTCACAGAAGTTACTGTTTCCATCTCCAAGCCTCGAGTTTGATTCTTGGCTCAGTCTTGGGTAGGAAAACAGGTAAAACATTATGTCATTCTTCTGGACAGTCCTTCCTGTTGCAGTAGTGATAGAGACGGGCTACATGGCCAGCTCTCATTTAGTTTTCCAAGAGGGAAGAGGCTGATATGATGCAGGACTTTGAGAGAAATGGGGTATAAGTCTTCAGGGAGACCTCCTTCCAGTACACTCCTTTCTGCCCATTCCTCTCCCTTTGGAATACTCTAGCAATAACCTTCCAGGTGCCATGAAGCCTTTGAAGGCTCTTTCCTCACCTGCATATACAGGGAGAGCCCCACTCAGCCCTGCTGCATACCATTGAGATGACCATAAGCTTCTCTCCCAGTGTTGTCCACCCGGTCCTGTTGTCAGGTGTGAGTTACTGCGGGCTTGCTGGTCTACATCTGAGTGTGATGACAGTCTCCTCTGGGAAGGTCAGGCAAATCATTTCTCTCTGAAGACTTCACTCTAATCAATTTCAGACATTGCTTTAAATGTTCCTTAAGCTTCCCAGGAATCACCTGAAGCCTGGTTTTCTAAGGAAGTTTGGCTCAGGAACTCCCTCATGTTCAGACAACATAACAGGCACTGTTCTGCTACAAACCCAAATTACAAACTAATTCTTGGTGGCATGGGAGATTCTACTCATTCACCATGCCAAATGACAGGAAAACTCACAAATAGTTTTTCTTTCTTTTAAACAAATGTGTAATATTTTATGGTCTTTAAAAAAAAAGAAAAGAAATCACAGACTCAATTTGTTCTTGCCATATGGAATACTGTGTGAGAAAAATTTACCAGCCTACAATGCTCAATTTCTGGTCTTAAATCTTGTTTATGAAGTTAACTTTTCTTCTTGCAAGTGGATACCCCCAAACATTTAAATTTGGGAATCTTTTGTTCCTTGGATTAAAGCTCAAATCATAGACCTTGGCCAAAATTTGGATCCTACCAACTATGAAATGCTGTTTCATTACATTTCCTTCTGAAAAAGTCAAGGAATACCAAATACCACCTGAAGGCATCTGGCTGCTCAGACTTCCAACTAGCTGTACTTATGGACAGTGTCAAAAGAAAACTCATCCTTTTAGTTAGACCAATGACATAGGGACCTTATTTCTTCTGCCACATTCTCAATTCGAAGGTCTCCTATTTGGGGAAGAGCTCTGGGGATGTTTTCAGGGCTCCTTCAGACCCTGAGAACAGCCTTGAGTACCAACTCTACTAGTATCATTTTCTATGAGGCCTGGCTTTTCTGCCATCATAGTATCCCTTCTATATACCAGAAATAGATATAGAATAAAAAATAGCTCTTGTGTTCATGGGCTCCAGGGGTTACCTTCTTTCAACAAATCCACAATCAGCAAATGTAGAGACATGCTTTAAAGGAAAATGATCAGAATCTCCTTGGTACATTCCTTTTATAAAAGGTTACTGAACCCTACCTAAGAGAGTCCTCTGAGAATTCAAAAAGCCCACGTGTGCGTGTAGAGGCAATGTGATGTATTAGAAAGAACACTGGATTCAGAATGAGAGAGCCTGAATTCATATCCCAGCTCTGCTATGTGCTGTGTGATATTGGGCAAGTCACTTTGTTATATCTCTGAACCAATGTTTTCTCATCTGGAAAACACGAGTTAAACTAGATGACCTCTAAGGTCCCGTCCTACTAGAAATCTCATGATTCTATGACAGTGTCATTGAGGATTTCTAAATGCATAAAATAAAATGCATAGCAAATTAAAATTAAAATGCATAGGAAGTTAGAAACCAATGACATTGAAATACAGTTAACAAAATATTAAAACAAAAACATGTTTACAGACTTCAGGTTAAGAACCCCAATCAGTCCAACTCTCTAATTTTTTTACAGATGAGGTAACTGAGGCCCAGGAAGATTAAGTGTCTTGCCCAATGTGGCACAGGTAGTAAATATCAGACTTGTGGTTTAAATCAGATTGTCTGACTCCAGGGTCAGTGCTCTTTCCATTGTAGCTACAGTGGTGTATGGAGGGTTTAGGGAAGACTAGCACCTCTGGTGTGAGGGCCTGCTGAGGCTTTTTAAGGGATGCTCACCCACCTTCACCTCACTTTGACCTGTGGCTCCAAGCAGCCAACTGCCTCAGCACATGGGCTAAATCGGGTTGAGGGTAACCAACAGGCTTCAAACCTGTTGGTGAGTTAAGATGATGTCTAAGAAGCATGAGAAGACTTCCTCCAGTGGAATGGGAGGATGAGAACAATTTATCCCAGTGGCCTGAAGGGGGCTCTGTGGAGCACTTAGAACTTGGTCAGACATCAGAAATGCCGTGTTCATCCTCTGCATCCTGAGCCATCTCCAGTCCTCTTGACTTTTGTCTTGTCACTGCACTTCAATATCTCTGGAAGAGACAGTGAGGCTGGCAACTGTGCAACTCTGACTCACTTAAATCCAATTCTTGAGCAAGTCCTGACATCATCTTGAGATGTAATTGGTCCTCTTCAAAAGCAAAAGATGAGCAATAGCACCAACAACAGATGGCCCGTCGACATCTATGCAGACTCTTCAAGAGAGCTTTCTCTGTGGTATTGGGTCCCATGCCAACATATTGCTTTTTGATTATCACTAGAATTCCTCAAATACCTCCTAATGAGCTGAAAGCCAAGACTTTTATAATTGATTAGCTGCATCTAGGTTCTACTTAAGCCCTAAGTCATGAATTCCAAGTCATAAACCCTGAGTTTGTTTCAGCAACCTCTGACCCTGAGGACTTCCTCCAGCCTAATTTCACTCCAGTGGAATCCTTACTAAACAAACTTAGTTTCTCCTTCTTCATGGTGTTCTGCTTATGCCATATACCCTTTACTGCTTTTGTGACTAGTGCCCAAACTGGCCATTATCCCCTTAGGCCTGTCAGTATTGGGAAATGACTATAGCTCTGGACATTCCCAACTATAAAAGCCTGCTCTGTTAGCTCTCCTATTGAAAGGATTCTGATAAATAAGTTTACATTGAGGTTACTGCTAACCACTATTATTCCCTCATAGGGTACTGGTAGTACTTGTATTTTCTCAGGGGATGAGACTCTGATTTATGGGCACAAGTTTCTAATGGAAAAACTTTAGCCATTAGAGAAGGGCTAGTAGAAGATTTGTCGGGAGGAGAGAAGTAACTACTTCCTTGACCAAGGGCTAAGACTGACCCTGTTTTCAAATCAGATTGTATTTTCCTTTCTTAGATCTGGGATACCTTTAAGAGTTGCCAACTCTTCATGGAGATGTGGAATTAGAAGAGTTGAGGACCCTTGAAGAGAAAAAGTATGTCAGGATAAGATCCAAAATTCACTTACTTTGATCCCCTTTTTTCCTCCCTCCACAACCATGTGTTCTGGATGAGGAGCTACCCCTGTAGATGGACTTGATTAACAGTTAGTTATGTAAATCAGGGCCCTGCTGGTGGTAAATTGAATATATATTCAATATTCAATATATACCTTTATATACACATACACACTTATGCATGTATATATGTGCATAAATGAATAAACATATAATTATATGTGCATATATACATCCTTGTGTATATGTATGCATACATGTGTGTATATGCATGTATATATGCAATGCATACACAAACATGTATATGTGTGTGTGCATGCATACACACATACACACGTATATACAGTAGCATAAGAAAAAGGCAGGAATAAGGAGGCTTTGTTTTGCTTTGTTTTGAAATTTTCCTATCTCATTCAACCCAGGTGTCTGTATTCCTTACCTTGATGTCATACGGCTTGAATTTTTGACTCAGCATGATAATCAATGATATCTGTATACAATCACTGGGTCACAGTAGGCTGTCAACAGAAGTTGTAGATTTGTCTTGTTTGGAGAATTAAAAAACAATAGGAATTAATGGTTTTGCTTGGTTTGGTTTGGTTTGAAATGATAAGTAGTGTGGAATAGTGGATAGAGAGCTGGCCTCAAAGCCAGGAAATCTTGGGTTGAGTCCCACCTCTGACACTTACTGGCTGTGTGACCTTGGGCAAGTCTCAACCTCTTAGTGATCTTGGCAATTCTCTGAAAGTTGTAAAAAAGATGCTGACTTGCTTTGATGGAGGGAGTTTTCCTCACCTGGTATAAGGAGGTATAGAGAATTCTCCAGCTGAAATAATTTGGGTATGGTCTTGCCCTAACAAAGAAGCAGAGCCCTAAAAGACCTCTCACAATTCAACGATTCTATATTTCCACCAGTTATGTTACAATTTATAGCCTATAAACTCAGTAGACCATCAGCTCCTTGACAGCAGTGATAATTTTGCTTCATCTTCATATCTCCAGCACCAGGGAGAGTTCTTTGCACATAGCATATTAACATCTTAACTAATAAATTGATATTGAGGGGCAGCTAGGTTGGCTCAGTGGGTAGCGCACCAGCCCTGAAGTCAGGAGAACCTGAGTTCAAATCCAGCCTCAGACCAAACACTTGACACCTACTAGCTGTGTGACCTTGGGCAAGTCACTTAACCCCAATTGCCTAAAAAAAAAAATTGATATTGAATTAAGCTAGAATTGTGGCACTTCAGCTTTAGTTAGTCTCATTCTTTATGAATCTAAGTATTGAAAACTTAATTATCACCTAAATCATTTTATCTCCATTATTTTGCAAGCTAAATGTAGGAATTGTTTTTCTAATTTTGAAGCTATTTTTTCCCCTGTGTTTAAATGGAAGTAGCAATAATGTGATAGGGAAAGAAGCGAATACTGACTCTTTAAGAAAGAGCAAGAGGAAAGTAATCTGGGGCGGGTGGGGAGAAAACTATTGGATAGAGTCACAAAGCCTTTGGCACAAAAGGGCATTTTGTTCTGTTCTTCAATGGATCTATCACCTCATTGATGTGGATATTTTTTCCCAGTGCCGACCATAACCTGTCCACATCAAATATTCTAGTGCAGTTCTTGTCTGTGTCCTTCCATAAATCTCCCAGAGAAGGTCTACTCAGCATTCAGAGGGGCCTTCTTCTAGGTCTTTTAATATTCTGTGGTTACTAGTGCAGCACACAAGCTTTCCATCTGTTAGCCTGTACTATTGCTCTAAGACTAGCCCACATCCTTTTTTGATCACATTTCCTGGATGAAATATTTTATACCACTTGTGCACGTCATTGTTGGCTACCTATTTATATCCACCAGATATAAATGTGGTCCAGACCTCACACACACACACACCACACACACACACACACACACACACACACACACACACACACACACACTTTGAGTTAGCCACAATTCTGGATCTTCAGATATTGTGGTAGTGTGTGATTCATAGGCATATAGCATCCTCAGAAAGAATATTGGTAATATCAAAGATGGGATTTTTTGAAAGGGAAAATCTTGAGACTGTTGAAAGTGCTGAGAAAATTTGCAAATGCATCTTGTCTGCTCTTTTTCTCTTAATTAGTGGTTTGCCTACTTCACCGTCCATCTGCACTCAATCAATCAAGGGGACTTTGTGAAGCATCTACAATGTGTGAAGCATTGTGCTAAGCCAAGAATACAAGAACAACAAAACAAAAAGCTAAGGACAATCCTTGATCTCAAGAAACTCACAGTTTAGTGGGGCAGACAACATGCAAACAACTATGAACAGCTAAGGATAATCAACAAAAGGAAAGCACTAGCGTTAAGTGGGATTGGGAAAGACTTCTTATAGGGAGTGAGACTTTAGCTGAGGCCTTGAAGAAAGCTAGGGAATCCAGGTAGCCAAGATGAGGAGAGAAAATGTTCTAAGCATGGAAGACAGCCAATGAAAATGCACGGGGTCAGGAGATGATTGTCCTGTGTGAAAAAATAGTAAGGAGACCGATGTTAATTGATCGCATAGCGCTTGAGGGGTTGGTGTTGGTGTTGGTGTGAGGTATAAGAAGACTAGAAAGATAGGAAGGAGCTAGGTTATGGAGGGCTTTATAAGCTAAACAGAGGATTTTATATTTTATCCTGGAGGCAATAGGAAGCCACTGCAGATATTGAATAGGGGGTGGTGGTGGTGGCATGGTCAGATCTGTGCTTTAGGAAGATTGATTTGACAGATGAGTGGAGGATGGATTGTAGTGAGAAGAGACTCAAAGCAGAGATGCCCCAAAGCAGGCTATTGTCATAGTCCAGGCACGAAGTGATGAGTGTTTGCACCAGGGTGGTTACAGTGTCATTGGAGAGAATTGGGCACATATGAGATGAAGGTAGAAACCACTGGACTGATTAGGCATAGAGTAATGAAGGAGTGAGAAGTTGAGGACATAAAAAGTTTTAAGTTGACTGACTGGAAGGATGATGGTGTCCTTGACAATAATAGGTAATTTAGAGGAGGAAAAGGGTTTTTTTGGGGGGTGGCAGAGATAATGAGTTCAGTCTTGGATATGTTGAGTGTAAGATGTCTATATCTATGGGAGACTTGAGGTCAGATGAGAAGTTGGGGCTGAACTAATAAACCGGTGTTTATTGAGATGTTAGTTGAATTCATGGGAGCCAATGAGATCTTCAAGTGAAGTAGTATAGAAGGAAAAAAAAATCCAATGATAGAGTATTGGAGCATCCTTATGGTTAATGAGTATAACTGGATGAAGTCCAGCAAAGGAGACTGAGAAGGAGCAGTCAGACAAGTCAGAGGAGAGCTATGAAGGAAGAGAGTGTCTAGGAGAAAAGGGTGATTGACACAGTGTCAAAGTCTGCAAAGAGGTCAAGAAGGATGAGATTGATACATCATATGTAGTGAGTAAGAGATGACTGGCAACTTTAGAAAGAGCAATTTCAGTTGAATGACCAGGTCAGAAACTAGACTGCTGAGATTTAAGAAGAGAGAAAGAGGAAAGGAAGTGGAAAATTGATTGTAGACAGCTTTCTCAAGACTGTGTTTAGCCACAAAAGAGAGAAGAGATATAGGGTGACAGCTAACAGACATGATTGGATGGAGTTGGAGTCTTAAGGATGGAGGGCTTAAGGATGAGGAAGAATATGGGCATGTTTGTAAGCAATAGGGAAGTAGCCAACAAGATTGAAGATAGGTGAGAGGGTGGGGCTGATAGAAGGGAACTTCTTGCTAGAGAAGGTGAGATTGAATGGAGTCACTTATGCTTGTAGAGGGGTTTGCCTTAGCAAGAAGCATTGTCTTTTTATGTGATACAGAGATGAAGGAGGAGAAAGTGGCAGAAGGCATCTTAGTGAATCAAGATTAGGAGGAGGTCAGAAAAGAGACCTTTTGGTGAATCGTTTCAATTTTTCAATGAAATATGAAGGAAGGTTTCCAGCTGAGAGGGTGGGTTAATATGGGAACCATATGAGTTTTGAGGAGGGATGAAAATGTTCAGAAAAGCTATTGTGGTGAGTGATATAGTGGGGCGTTTGGGGAAGTGTAAAAGAATTGCCTTGCTGCAGGGAAGGCCCAGTTAAGATTATATAACATAAATTTATAGTAGACCTAGTCAGCATGGTTTTATGATTTTTCTCCATCTTTATTTATTCTTTTGGTGAGGCAATTAGGGTTAAGTGACTTGCCCAGGGTCACACAGTTAGTAAGTGTCTAAGGCTGGATTTGAACAGATCCTTCTGACTCCAGGGCTGGTGCTCTATCCACTGCACCACCTAGCTGCCCCCTTCTTTACCTTCTTTCAGCAGTATTGGAAAGGGTTAGCCTGGTAAGCTATGTCATTAGAGACAGCCAGGTCTCAGTATGTGCAAAAAGATGGAAAAAGAGAGAGGAAAGAAAAAAAAATTAAGGTGAAAGATAATTTGTTATTGGTGGAGCAGGCATTTCAGAGAGAAGAATGGAAAGGAAATTTAGAGTGGGATTTTGGTGAGGATGAGAATAAGGGAGCCATCAATGGTGGAGTAAAAAAGTAGTTTAATAATGACCATTGGAAGTTCAGAATTGATGGAATAGGAATGATAAGATGGGAATTTGTTAATTGCTGAAGAATGAGTTCAGGTAGATTATCATTGTCCATAGAAGTTTAACCTGAGGCGTAGTAGTCCCAAGGTGACAGGTAGCCATGTGCACTGGAAAGAAGTGAGTGGAGAGGGTACCCAGATGGGGCAAGGGACTGTTGTGGAATTGCAGGTGATTGGAAAGAGTGCTTGGAGCCTGATGGTATGACTTCCCTCAGAGGCCAGAAAGTGTCATCAGCTCCCAGATGCATGTACAAAATGAATGAACGATTTTATTTAATGCTTGCTATATGCTAACTGCTGTGCTGAATGCTGGAGATACAATTAGAAAAGAGAAATTGACTCTGCTGATGGACCAGCTCAATGGGTTGACTATCCCAATATATGTCATAGCATGGATAATAAGCATTCTTTATCCATTTGGCTGGTCCTGTACTCATTGTTAGTCCAATCTCTTTGAGGGAACGTGAATCTCACTGAGACTTCTCATTGAGAAGATCTGTAATATTCTGTGACTTGATGTAATAAACACAGTGTCAATCTGGGGGGGAAAGAGCATCAGGAGAAATTCACAATCTGTCAGGAATTTTTCTTACTTAGAGACTGTATGGGATATTCCTCTGTAACAGAACCAGGTACTTTTGTCAAAACTATCTCCTTTATGCCTCACTTGATTCTGATATTCAGTGGATCAGTGAAGAGGTATTTGTCAGCCAGCAAGCATTTATTATTTATTAATATGTGCCAGGTAGGGCAGCTACGTGGCTCGGTGGATAGAGCACTGGGCCTAAATTCAAATGTACTGCTGAAAGAAGTACAAGAAATGGACAAGATCTGGATTTAAATCTGACCCCAGACACCAGCTATGTGACCCTGGGCAAGTCACTTAATCTCTGTTTGCCTTAATCCATTGGAGAAGGAAATTGTGAACCACTCTAATATCTTTGCCAAGAAAACTCTTTGGACAGGATTGCCCATGGGGTTATGAAGAGGGGGATGTGACTGAACAACAACAACAATAACAACAACAACAAAATGTGCCAGACACTTCATAAAACATTGGGGTTACAAAGAAAGGCAAAGGATTGTGCTTGGTCTCAAAGAGCTCACAGACTAATGGGAGAGAACATGAAAACAAATGTGTGCAAACAAGCTATACACAAGAAAAACTGGAGAGAATCAACAAAGGGGAAGCACAAGCACTAAGGCAGATTGGGGGAAGCTTCTTGTAGAAGGCGGGGTTTTAGCTAGAGCATAAAGAAGGCCAGGGAAGCCAGAGATGAAGAGGGAGAGAATTCCAGGCCTGAGGAAAAGCCAGTGAAAATGTCCAGAGCTGGGAGATAGAGTGTCTTGTACGAGGAACAATCTGTGGTTGACACTATTAAGGAATCTAAGATCTTAGCTTATATCTGGGCAACACCATTAGAAGAGAGCTTTTAAGTCATCAGGTTGATTGAATGACCTCATAAATTGAACTGTGTTCAGAGGGAGTGGATAGAGACTTGGCCTCAGAGTCAAACTACTCCCTAAGGTTTATCTATTAAGGCTTTGACTATTGCAATCTTCATCAGAGGAGAGTATTCGCATATTGGGAGTTCCCTACAGTGCCCATTGGAGATCCTTTGTGTGTTTGAATTCTGTGCTAGATGGGTGACAGTCTTCTTAATCACTACTATCATTGACACCATTGTCATCAACACCATTACCAGCACCACCACCATCATTTGCCTAAACCAGGAGTTTTCTGAGTGCTACTGCATACATAGACCCTTAAGCCAGCCCTAACTTAGATTAGAGGGGAGAACAGGAGAGAAGCAAATGATCTCCTCATCATTCCCAGGCTAACCCTAAATATAGAAGAAAATAAGAGAGGACTGTGGACAGAGACCATTCATCTTTGACTTTGTATCGGAAGTACCTAGCATAGTACCTATATACAGTAAGCATTTAATAAGCAATTGCTGAATTAAATTGTCAGAATGAATTTCCCCCCATCATTCTAGGAAGAATGTTTTGCTGCCCTGTTGCACATTAGTGGAAGAAAATTCATTTCCTACTGGGCTGCCCTCCTTTGGACTTTTCCATCATTGGGCCCACTAACTTCATCGTCCTGAAAGATCATATCAGCCTTGGTACTCAAACATCATCTGTACCCTCTGTCCCTCTGATTAGAGGAGAGAATGCTCTTGCAAAACTTCCATTTAAGGAAGGCAACCATACCAATCATCTTTTTTATTTCCCACCTGGTTATACTCCTTTGAACTTCTCCATCATGCCCCTGTGCCAGGTACCTTCTCTCTCCCTTTTGCCCCCTTTTCAGTTTCTTCTTGTGTGTCATCTTCTCCCCTTAGATTGTAAGTTCCTTGAGGCTAGGTATTGTCTTTCTTTTTTGTATTTGTATCCCCAGCACTTAACACTGTGTCTGGCACATAATAGATACTTAATAAATGTTTATTAATTGCCTGACAGACTGAATGAATGAATCTGGGCGAGACAACTTCTATAAATCAAGCCAAACCAACCCTCATGACACCAGGTCAGTTTTTTATGGGTAACAGGCTATGATTCCTCCAACTCATGCCATGCTCTGGAAAAGTGCAGGAAGTATAGACAATCTTTCATGCACACCATGTGCTACTGAGAAAATGTCTGACTTACAGAAGAATCATTTTTAATTATTCATATCTGTTTTAACAAGTTCTCTGCTCTGGACATTATAATAGCCCAAGTCGCATTTTGTACACAAGAGGGCACTCTTAACCTTTCCACTTCATGACTTCTGCTGCTGCTCTGGGTGGAAATGGAGCTTGACAGGTGTTACTAAATGAAACAAAAACCAATCATTTATCCAGGCAGAAAGCTTTTTTTGTACTTGTCTCTAAGTTTAGTTCACTAATAACAAAATGGTCAAAGTTTCCTTTATTCTTCTCTATCTCAAAATTATTTTGAGGCTAGTTAAAACTATATTTCAAGAAACTTGTAATTCAGTGCAGTAGGAGTCAATCCAAGGGCATAAATCCAGACACAAGGAGAGAACAAGCAATTTAATTTTCTATTCATAACTTAGAATGCTTTTAATCAACTTGAGTACAGGGCTATGTTAATGAAGCATCTTCACGCTCAGCCACTCTAACAGGGACTTGAGGTGAAGCGAGAGTTGTAGCATAGTCTTGTTTCCTGATTCAAGCCTTGACATCCAAAAAGGGTATAGCTTTCAAAACTTTTATAAAAAACCATAGCTTTATTTTTTAATAGATAGGATGAAAATAGAGTTTCTCACATTCATTGGACTCTATTTAGGAGGCAGCATGGTGTGATGGAAAGAAATCCTAACTGGAAAAAAAAAATCTTTACCACAAGTTTCTGTGTTAAAGACCCCATTTCTAAGATATGTAAGGGATTGATTCAAATTTGTGAGGACAAGAGGCATTCCCCAATAGATAAATAGTCAAAGGATATGAAGAGGCAGTTTTCAAAGGAAAAAATCCAAGTTACCAATAGCCATGTGAGAAAATGCTCCAAATCACTGCTAATTAGAGAAATACAAATTAAAACAACTCTGAGACAACTCATACCCATCAGTTTAGCAAAGCTGAGGAAAGAAGAAAATGATAAATGTTGAGATTCTGGAAAGGGGAGACTCTGGGAAAACAGGCACACTAATGCCAACAGTTTAATTAATGTTTGTAGATAGCTAGCATTTAATAGCTAGCATTTACACAGTGCTTCAATAAAGGTTTACAAGGTGCTTTATAAATATAGTCTCATTTAATCTGCACAATAACCCTGGGAGGTAGGTACTATTATTATCCTCATTTTACAGATGAGGAAACTGAGACTGAGAGATCAAGTTAATTTACACAGGGCTGCAAAGCCAGTAAGTGTCTAAGGTTGTATTTGAACGTAGGTTTTCCTGAATCCAAGTTTAGCATTTTATCTACTTCTCCACCTAGATACTTAGATAACCTAAAACTGGATAAATTCTTAATAGCCTTTTCTACCACTTTGCAATTATATTCCAGAAGCAGAAATGGCACATTGAAGACTGATGGTCATTTCATATTTTCATCTCTTTTATGACTAAAGATTTCATCACCTGGTAAGCAAACTATTGGTGATGAGTTACTCCACACTTAGCTAGTCTTGGAACAGATACATTCTGTTCCAAGTAACAAAATATGTATTCTTCTGGCATAACCATCTAGCACCTCAAATAACTTCCATGCTATGATGAGGGATTGGAGTAGAATTATAACAAAGGAAGATTTTACATTTACCTCTATTGGATATCATCTTATTAGATTTTCTCATGGTCCTTTTGGCTCCTAGTTCTTTCCACCAGCATGTAGTTCTGTCTTCTAGCTACATCCCCCACAAATTTGGTAAGTACACCAACAATGCTGTCTTTCAAATGCCTAATAAAAATGTTGAAGAGGACACAGCCAATGGTAGAGCACTGTATACTGTACTAGAGACATCCTTCTAGGTTGATATCTATTCTTTAATCAGTACTCCTTGGGATCAGTTATTGAACCAGTTTCAAATCTACCTAAGTGAACTTATGTTCAACACTCATCACTTCATCTTGGCTACATGAATATCCTGAGACAGTGTTGAATGCTTTGCTGAAATCTATGTATACTATATTTACTGCATTCCTTGGCCCTATTATGCTAGTAACTTTGCTAAAAGAGGAGATATAGTCTGGCATAGTGCCTTCCTTCTATGGTTATCTTCAATTTATCCTGTAAATATCTTAACATAGAGTTATTTACATTTTGTCTCTACCATTAGACTGTCAACTCCTTGAAAATAAAGATGCTGTAAGCAAACTGGGAGAGCAGAGAATAGTTTACCCATCAGATTTATGGAGAACAGAAGAATTCATGACCCAACAGGAGATAGAGAACATTACGAAATGCAAAATGGGTAACTTTGATTGCATGAAATTGAAAAGATTTTGCACAAACAAAGCCAATGCAACCAAGATTAGGAGGAAAGGAGAAAACTGGGAAAGAATTTTTACAACCAGTCTCTCCGATAAGGACCTCACTTCTAAAACATACAGAGAATTAAGTCAAAATTTTAAGAATACAAGTCATTCCCCAATTGATAGATGGTCAAAGGATATGAACCGACAGTTCTCAGAGGAAGAAATGAAAGCCATCTATAGTCATATGAAAAAATTGTTCTACATCACTATTGATTAGAGAAATGCAAATCAAAACAACTCTGAGGTAACACATCACACCCATCAGATTGGCCAACATGACAAAACAGGAAAATGATAAATGTTGGAAAAGATGTGGGAAAATTGGAACACTAATGCATTGTTGATGGAGTTGTGAAATGATCCAACCATTTTAGAGAGCAATTCGGAACTATGCCCAAAGGGCTATAAAAATGTGCATACCCTTTGACCCAGCAATAGCACTTCTAGGGCTATATCCCAAAGAGATCATACAAGTGGGAACAGGACCCACATGTACAAAAATATTTATAGCAACTCTTTTTGTGGTGGCAAAGAATTGGAAATTGAGAAGATGCCCATCAATTGGGGAATGGTTGAACAAGTTGTGGTATATGAATGTAATGGAATACTGTTGTGCTATAAGAAATGATGAACAAGCAGACTTCAGAAAAACCTGGAAAGACTTGTATGGACTGATGCTGAGTGAAGTGAGCAGAACCAGGAGAATGTTGTACACAGTAACAGCCATGTTGTGTGATGACTAATATTGATAGACTTAACCCTTCTCAGCAATACAAGGATTTAAGATGCCTCCAAAGGCCTCATGATGGAAAATGTTATCCACATCCAAAGAAAGAACTATGGTGTTTGAATGCAGATCGAAGCATAATATTTGCTTTTTTTTTGCTTCTGTTGTGTTTTGTTTCTTCTTTTTGGTGGTTCCTCCTATTGGTTCTAATTCTTCCTTACAACATGACTAATGTGAAAATATGCTTAACAGGAATGTATGTGTAGAGCCTACATCAGATTGAGTGCCATCTTGGGGAGGGAGGTGGGGCGGAAAGGAGAGAAAAATTTAAACTCATAAGCTTATGGAAGTAATTGCTGATAAACCAAAATAAATTAATTTTTTTTAAAAAAGAAGGTAAAGATGGTTTCTTTTTTCTTTTTTGCCTTTCTTCATAATCTCCATACTTAGCACGATGTCTGGTACATAATAGGTGTTTAGTAACTGTGTTGCCTGACTTGTACATCTTGTTTTTGATGAGTACATTTTGACTTACAGTGATTGCTACTTAACTTTCTAAGTCCTTATAAACCATCCCATTAAAGTCTTGTAGAATCCTACCAAGAATTGAAGACAAGCTTAGTACTCTCATTTGAAGTCAATACTGCCTCCTCTCATTTGAAGTCAATACTGCCTCCTTTTTGAAAATCTACACATTTGCTCATCCTTGACTTTATAATGTCTTTACCATCCTGCATACTATTTTTTAATGATTGCTGACAATGGCTCTGTGATCAAGTCCACAAATTCATTCAGTGCTCTGAAATGCAGTTTAAGTCTAGAGAGATTCATTCATTCTTTCATCATTCATCCATTCAATCATTTATTCATTCAATGAAAATTTAAGTGCCAACTGTGTGCAGAGTACAGTTCTAGAGACTGTGAGAATTACGAAGTTTTGATGTTTGGCGGTCTTGTAGAGCTTATGGTCTTGTAATGGGATTTGGCCTCATTAAGGGCATCTAGCTGTTCTCTTGCCATCTTTCCCCTTATCTTGGGTTTCAATTTCATTTTCGTGATTTCTATGCTGTACTTCCCAGGCTAAAGAATATTCTCATAGGTAGAGCAAACACAGGAAAGATAAGAGCATGGTTTGTCTTTCCTCTGACACCCATCATCTTTATCCTATCTCCCCAAGCAGTTACTCTATTCCTTCATGATTTGCCTCTTCCCTCTAATATAGCCTTTCTCTCCTAAAGTCCTTATGGATGTTCTTTGCATTCATGGCAAGCCTCAGCTCTTTCTGGATTTTAGAAACCTATCACTACTCTTACAGGAAAATGCCACTCATTCATATTCATCCTCAATCACCCGTCCTTCCTTCCATCTCCTCTACGTGCCTATTTAATCAATGAATTGCATGGCGTACACCTGTCTCTTCAGACACCTTTCCTTTTTTGTAGTCTATGAAATCCTCTATGCTTATGTCAGAACTTAAAAGCTTCCCATCTGCACTTGATCTAGCTTCCCCTATAGAATCATAGGTCTGTAACATTTACACAGGCATTCTGTGTCATGCTGGTTGGTGTAATAAGGGAAGTTGCTACTGCCTGTGACCATGATTTGTTTATTTGTTTTTGCCATGTGAAGTAACCTTGAAATACCATTTGCTCTGTTTGCCTCTGACAAATCAGACATACCAAACACTTTAGTTTCAGTTTAGACTTAGCCAAATACTATAAGTTAAAGTGGCTTTCTATCTCCCGGGATAATAAGTGGATAGGAGTAAGTGTTTATGTAGTTGACAGTATTTTCAGAAAGAGATATAGAAATGAGGACTGGTACAAGGCAAGTAGAAGAAAGTTTATAAGCATTTGTTGAATGAATGGATCTGATCTAATACAGAAATACCCTAAAAACCAAGTGTATTTTAATAAATCTCCCTAGAAATGTTAGTGCACCCTGACAGCAAATAATCCAAGATTTGGTTATCATTTAATAAATTACAAAATAACAAAGAGATAGAATTTCTGATCATAATTCATTTTATCATTATGAACTTCTAACTAAGTAAAGGATTGGTTGAATTAAATTTTCTTCTGAGATTCCTTCCCAGTCTAACATTTTAGAGTCTATAAGCAGAACAAGTATGGAAAAGTAATAACTAAGTATTCTTTTTGTTGAATTTTTGTTCAGTGAAAGTGAATCCTGGTTCAAAATAATAAAAAGTATATAAAAATATGTGCTTCTGGGCAGGGGGAGGCTAGAATTAAGTGGCTGTGAGCCACTTAATTTTTTTTAATTTAATTTCCAGCCATATAGAAAGATAACCACATTATT